>NC_091086.1:61767500-62070530 GCF_032405125.1 Capricornis sumatraensis | reverse complement strand
ATTTAGAAATTCAGATGTATCTTGACACCCAGGTAGAGTTGCTGGACTTAGCAAATGAAACCATGAGATATCAAGTTAAATTTGAATTTTGATAAATAACAGATACTTTCTTAGTATAAGCATCCTCCATAAGATATTTATAAACTTATCTTAAAAATAATTATTTTTTTGAAATTCAAAATTAATTGAGTGTTCTGTATTTTATCTGATAACCCTATGCCTCATGCACTTGCAATGGCTTGGGGAAGGTTAATTCCCATCTTTTACCTTAGCTGTTATTCTGCAATGTACAAGCCTCAACATGTTAATAAACATCCCATTACTGCTTTGAATGAAGTGGTTTCACAAACAGTACATTTTAAAAAATGCTTACTCTGAATAAAATATCTTCTATTAGGCATGCTTCTCTTTTTCTGTCCTTTTAATGTAATTTCTTTCCTTCCTTGGCCTTTTAGCTCATCAAGATTAGGCTAATAAGGGTCAGCCTTTGTCTTTTCATCTTATACCTTAGACAGGTAAGAACAGAAAGGAAAGTAACTAACTCGATACCAGAATATGAATTCGGGCATCCAGATTGCAACTGAGTGTTGCTTATTCCCTTGTGTGTAATACATTAAAGTACTTAATTTCAAGCAACTTTCCTTTCCTAGCCCATAACTGATACTGATTCACTGTGTGTTTTGAAGTTATGGTAGGTTATCTATCTGTCATCTATCACTGTGTCTAGCTGGTTATCAATCATATTGCATATTTATAGTATGATTAATTGGATGGCTAAAAGTTAATTCAGTATTCAGTGGTACAGTTAGGAAAATTGTCTCTGCTAATCATAGTAATTTATTTATTTATTTATTTTTAAACTTAATTAATTAATTTAGTTATTTTTATTTTACTTTACAATATTGTATTGGTTTTGCCATACACTGACATGAATCTGCCACGGGTGTACATGAGTTCCCAATCTTGAACCCCCCTCCCACCTCTCTCCCCATATCATCTGTCTGGGTCATCCCAGTGCACCAGCCCCAAGCATTCCTATATCCTGTATTGAACCTAGACTGGCAATTCATTTCTTACATGATAGTATACATGTTTCAATGCCATTCTCCCAAATCATCCCACCCTCTCCCTCTCCCACAGAGTCCAAAAGTCTGTTCTATACATCTGTGTATCTCTTGCTGTCTTGCATACAGGGTTATCATTACCATCTTTCTAAATCCCATATATGTGTGTTAGTATACTGCATTGGTGTTTTTCTTTCCAGCTTACTTCACTCTGTATAATCGGCTCCAGTTTCATCCACTGCATTAGAACAGATTCAAATGGCTGAGTAATAGTAATTTAAACTTTCTGTTTAGATCAGGGAAATCTTATTATGCTATATTTTTCACTCTTCATTTTGGGTTTGAAGTAGTTTGTTTATTTCTTTTGTTTTCAAATTTTCCTAATCCTATCTTAATGCTAGGGCTAACATAAGGCACAGTGATGAATTTGGGGAAAACTGTCTTGATGTCATCCCTCCTCTCAGGGGTCAAAACTGCCAGGCATGTCTCCTGCCAGGCAGGAAACTCATGCCACTTCTAGTCTACCTGAGAGTATTCTTGCTATTTAAATACAGAACATTGGAAATAGCCAATCTTCTGTTCTGCTCGTTTTCTGTGTTATTTAAATTATAGAAAGAAAAGCCACTCTTCCTGCTCCTCTATGGATTTATTTCATAGCCTGGACTCCATATTCTTAAGGCTCATGAAGTCATTGGTTAAATCTGTTGGACTGAGAACTTCTCTAGCAGGGATCAGAGTAGATGCATAATGTTTTAAAACCTGGGGACCCCTCGAGCATCACTGTACCGTTAAGTGACGTTCATCTTATAAAATGTTGTCTGTAACACTAAACATTATCCACAGAGAACATTGATTTTGAAATCAAATTGATTTTGCAGATAAATACCAAGATGATGGGGGAAATTTTCTTCTGAATGTACAACTAAATTACCTTTTCAACCTCGACCATTTTCAATAGTCGGGTATGAAAAAGAGAGCTCTAACTAAGAAGAGATTAATTGTAAGATCAGTTAAACCTGTCAGGAAACACTTAAGTTTGACAGGATTCCCAACAGTTGCATAGTTTGGGAGCCAAGCAGAAACGTCCCACTAAGCTAAACACTAAGGACCTGTCACTATTCAGTAACTGTTTGTCTGTCAGTAGTAAAAGTAAATGAGCTTTTGAGGGCGACTGTTCCAGATTCTTGAACTTCCTTACTGCCAGAACTATCAAATGTAGATATTTTTTTATCTTTTTGAAAAGCACTTTCTATTTTTCTTAGCAGAACCCTGGGCAATTTTTAAAAACTTTTTTTTTTCTTTCAAAAAGCGAGAAAAAGATGTCAGAAGAAATATGACATCTGAAGCCTTATGGTCATAAAGTATTTGATGGCATGAAAAAAAAAAATCCTGAAATCTAACTTAAAGGAAAGACTGAGCCCTGGAATAAGGGCTGTCTTCACAGTCCCCACAGGGGTAATTTAGCTCCTATATGAACCTGACTTTGAAGCCCCGGGGCTATGACGGTGAACTTTATCAACAATAAATCAGGCTCCACTTCACTGTTGCTAACTTTTCTGAAGTTGGAGCCTAAAGGCGTGTGAGAAGACTGTCTTCTTTTTGAGTGTAGGCAGTTCAATTTGATTCAAGAAATATTTGTTGATTACTCCTGTGTACTGTTTACAGTAATTGGAGTGGTGGGTTTTGAGAAAAAGGTGGCTAATTCAGAGCTCTTTAATTCACACTTCTCAGATCAAATCTAGGACAACACCCAGGGGATTCATGAGTTGTGCTAAACGAGGGTTGTGTGCTTGAAAATGTCAGTATCAGATATGATTTTTATGAATTATTTGGCATAATCAGTGAGAGGCACATGCACAGAGACACACATAGTACATTTTAGTTTTTGGATCAGTTAATATTTGTAGCACTCTAACCAGGAATATTCTCCAAGCCAGGAAAATTCTCCAAGCCAGGCTTCAGCAGTACATGAACCGTGAACTTCCTGATGTTCAAGCTGGTTTTCGAAAAGTCAGAGGAATCAGGGATCAAGTTGCCAACATCCGCTGGGTCATGGAAAAAGCAATAGAGTTCCAGAAAAACATCTATTTCTGCTTTATTGACTATGCCAAAGCCTTTGACTCTGTGAATCACAATAAACTGTGGAAAATTCTGAAAGAGATGGGAATACCAGACCACCTGACCTGCCTCCAGAGAAATCTGTATGCAGGTCAGGAAGCAACAGTTAGAACTGGACATGGAACAACAGACTGGTTTCAAATAGGAAAAGGAGTACGTCAAGGCTGTATCGTCAAGGCTGTATCGTCAAGGCTGTATTGTCACCCTGCTTATTTAACTTCTATGCAGAGTATATCATGAGAAATGCTGGACTGGAAGAAACACAAGCTGGAATTAAGATTGCCGGGAGAAATATCAATAACCTCAGGTATGCAGATGACACCACCTTTATGGCAGAAAGTGAAGAGGAACTAAAAAGCCTCTTGATGAAAGTGAAAGAGGAGAGTGAAAAAGTTGGCTTAAAGCCAACTTCAGAAAATGAAGATCATGGCATCCGGTCCCATCACTTCATGGGAAATAGATGGGGAAACAGTAGAAACAGTGTCAGACTTTATTATTTGGGGCTCCAAAATCACTGCAGATGGTGACTGCAGCCATGAAATTAAAAGATGCTTACTCCTTGGAAGAAAAGTTATGACCAACCTAGATAGCATATTCAAAACAGAGACATTACTTTGCTGACTAAGGTCCGTCTAGTCAAGGCTATGGGTATTTCCTGTGGTCATGTATGGATGTGAGAGTTGGACTGTGAAGAAAGCTGAGCGCCGAAGAACTGATGCTTTTGAACTGTGGTGTTGGAGAAGACTCTTGAGAGTCCCTTGGACTGCAAGGAGATCCAGCCAGTCGGTTCTGAAGGAGATCAGCCCTGGGATTTCTTTGGAAGGAATGATGCTAGAGCTGAAACTCCAGTACTTGGCCATCTCATGTGAAGAGTTGACTCATTGGAAAAGACTCTGATGCTGGGAGGGATTGGGGGCAGGAGGAGAAGGGGACGACAGAGGATGAGATGGCTGGATGGCATCACTGACTCGATGAACGTGAGTCTGTGTGAACTCCAGGAGTTGGTGATGGACAGCCTGGCGTGCTGCGATTCATGGGGTCGCAAAGAGTTGGACACGACTGAGTGACTGAACTGACCTGAACCAGGAATATGGACTTCCCAGGTGGTCAGTGGTAAAGAATCTGTCAAGCATGAGACATGTGTTCGACCCCTGGGTCAGGAAGATGGCAAACTGGAGAAGGAAATGGCAACCAACTTAAGTATTCTTGCCTGAGAAATTCCATGGACAGAGGAACCTGGTGGGATACAGTTCATGGGGTTGCAAGCTGGACATGACTTAATGACTAAACAACAACAACTAGGAATATACCTTCCAGAAATGCTTGTTTGACCTTTTAAAAAGTAATCAAAGCCCAGTCTCTAGAGGTGGCTGGTAAAAGTGTGCTGGGTAGCTTCCTTCATTTTCTGATGAATCCTACAAAGTGAAAAGATTGCATAGTGGATGTTGGTGAACAATTCAATTCAAATTGGGGGAACAATTCTTGTTTAAGACATATGGATTGGCTGGAAATAATTTTTTTTGGCTCTATTGAAGTAGACTTGACACATATCATTATGTGAGTTTAAGGTATACAGCGTGTTGATTCTGATACATTTGTATATTACTTTATCCCCACTGTAGTGTCAGCCAACACCTCCGTCATATCACATAATTATCATTTCTTTTTCATGGTGAGAATGTCTAAGATCTTCTCTCTTAGCAACTTTTGAGTATTTAATATGGTATTGTTAACTATCACCACAATGCAGTACTGTGCATTAGATTGACAGAATTTATTCACTTTATAACAGGAAGCTTGTACTCTCTGAACAGCATCTCTCCATTTTCCCCGCTCTGAAACCCCTAGTAGTCACCGTTTTACTGTTTCTAAGAGGCTTTTTATTTTTAATTATTTTTAATTTTTTATTGAGGTATAGTTGATTTATTTATTATTTGATTTACAATGTTGTATTAGTTTCTGGTGTATAGTAAGTTGATATATATATATATATATAAACTAACACATTGTAACATGTATATGTATATATCTATATATGGTTTATGTGTATATATACATTTATATATGTGTGTATATATATGTATATAGTTTATGATTTCCAGTATGGTTTATTACAGGATATTAAAGTATCAATAATTCCCCTGCCTTGTTATTTATCCCGTTTTTATGTAGTGGTTTGTACTCAGTCAGTCAGTTCAGTCGCTCAGTCATCTCCAACTCTTTGCGGCCCCATGGACTGAAGAACACTAGGCTTTCCTGTCCATTACCAGTTCCTGGAATTTGCTCAAACTAATGTCCATCGAGTCAGTGATGCCATTCAACCATCTCATCCTCTGTCATCTCCTTCTCCTCCTGCCTTCAATCTTTCCCAGCATCAGGGTCTTTTCCAATGAGTCAGTTCTTTCCATTTGGAGGCCAAAGAATTGGAGTTTCAGCTTCAGCATCAGTCGTTCCAATGAATATTCAGGATTGATTTCCTTTAGAATTGAACTCCTTGCAGTCCAAGGGACTCTCAAGAGTCTTCTCCAATACCGCAGTTCAAAAGCATTAATTCTTTGGCGCTCAGCTTTCTTTATAGTCCAACTCTCACATTCATACAAAGCTTCTGGAAAAACCATCGTTTTGACTAGGTGGACTTAGTTGGCAAAGTAATGTCTCTGCTATTTCATATGCTGTCTAGGTTAATCATAGCTTTTCTTCCAAGGAGCAAGCATTTTTTAATTTTATGGCTGCAGACCATCTGCAGTGATTCTGGAGCCCAAGAATATAAAGTCTGTCACCGTTTCCATTGTTTCCCCATCTATTTGCCATGAAGTAATGGGACCAGATACCATGATCTTAGTTTTTTGAATGTTGAGTTTTAAACCAGCTTTTTCACTCTCCTCTTTCACTTTCATCAAGAGGCTCTTTAGTTCCGGTGTCATCTGTGTATCTGAGGTTATTGATATTCTCCTGGCAATCTTGATTCCAGCTTGTGCTTCTTTGGAAAAATGTATATTCAGTTTCTCTGCCCATTTTAAAGTCAGATTGTTTTTGCTATTGAGTTGTATGAGTTCCTTATACATTTTGGATGTTAACTTCTTATCAGATAGATGATTTGTGAACATTTCTCTCATTCTGTAGGTTGCTTTGTGATTTTGGTGATTGTCTCTTTTGTTGTTCAGGAGCATTTTAGTTTGATGTAATCCCAGATTTAATTTTTGCTTTTCTTGCTTGTTCTTTTGGTGTCCTACCAGCAAAAGCATTGCCAAAATCAATGTCAAGGAGATTTTTTTTCTATTTTCATCTAGGAATTTTATGGTTTCAGGCTTTATGTGTAAAGTCTTTAATCCATGTCAAATTAACTTTTGTTAATGGTACTGATATAAGGATCTAATTTCATTTTTATGCATATGGTTTTCTATTTTCTCAGCACACTTATTGAAGGTTATTTTTGATCCTTTGTCAAATATTAGTCAGTCATATATGTGGGGGATTATTTCTTGAGTCTTAATTCTGTTCCACTGGTCTATGTGTATATTTTTTGCTGGTATCATACTGTTTTGGTTACTATAGCTTTGTAGTATTGTCTGAAGTCAGGATCTGTGACGCTTCTGGCTTTGTTCCTTTTTCTCAAAATTATTTTTGTTATTCAGGGTTATTTGTGGTTCCATTCAAATTTCAATACTGATTTTCCTTTTTGTGTGAAAAATTCCATTGAAATTTTGACAGGAGTGTTTTAAGGCATGCTTCCCCTTGTGTGAACAAGATGTAAGATTCTAGTGAGGTTGACAGTCCTGCTTGATATTGTTGTGGGGTTAGGATTCCCATCAGTTCTGTGGCAGCTGAATGTGGAGAATTTTGCTGTTTTATTCTACCTACCCTAATTAGCTGAATCCTACTGCTGGGAAATTATGGCATATACTTTGAATAAACTTATTAGGCAAAGTGAGGTCCATGTACCTCCAGGTCAGAGAATAAAAAGACTTGATCTGGTTTGTAAAACTGGTTCATGACTATGTGTGAATGGATGTGTTACTGTTTTTGCCATTCTGTATGCATGCTTATCCTGTGATTGTAATATTTTGGGAGAGAAACCCAGGAGCCCTCCTGAATGAGGTGAACTATTTGTGTTGGTGACCAACAATGCTTAAAATACAATTGTGATATTCATGAATGGTTTTTGGTGAGCTCCCATCAGTGTATTTGCTGTGTCAACAAATACTTAATAGAGTTTTCTCCTTTCGTAACACTGGAGGGGGAAGGACTTCGCTAATTAGAAAGATGACTGAAGAATATGATGTGGTTTATCTCTAATTATTTTTTCTTTACCTTTAGGTGAGACTTCTAAAAGGTATTTGGTGTTTGAAGAATTTTCAAAAGAATTCTCCTTTTATGCTTCATCTACCATGACATCTTTTTTTTCCCCCCCTGGGAGCAATGTCAGAAAAGGGTATTTTGAAAGAAAATTCTGTTGCTGTGATTAAAAGAAAATTCACAACGTATAAAGGCAGTTTTATGTGGAAGAAGCCTAGTGCTGAAAGTAAGGTCAGGCAAAGACTGGGAAATAGATTTACCCAAACCTACTGTTAAGTGAAGTCGCTCAGTTGTGTCTGACTCTTTGTTACCCCATGGACTGTAGCCCACTACGCTCCTCCGTCCATGGGATTTTCCAGGCAAGAGTACTGGAGTGGATTGCCATTTTCTTCTCCAGAGAATCTTCCTGACCCAGGGATCGAACCCAGGTCTTCCGCACTGTAGGCAGATGCTTTTACTGTCTGAGCCACCAGAGAAGTCCAAAAAAACCTATGTTAAGGACATGTTAAAATATATTCTCCACACAATCCTCTGGATTTAAATATACATGGTAGACATTTGTTTGGTGACAAAATAAAATGATGTTTTGCAGACTTCACATGAAAATCAGAACATTTTGCTTGTAGTTCTTCTAAGGTTAATACGATGTGCTGTGCTTAGTTGCTCAATTGTGTCTGACTCCTTGAGACCCCATGGTGAGGTCCACGAGGCTTCTTTGTCCATGGGGATTCTCCAGGCAGGAATACTGGAGTGGGCTGTCATACCATCCTCCATGGGATCTTCCCAACCCAGGGATCGAACCTAGGTCTACTGCGTTGCAGGCAGATTCTTTACTGTCTGAGTCCCAGCGAAGCCCTGGTTAATACTATAGGAACGCTAAACAGATCAAGAAAAGCAGCCTTATTAAGTAATGAAGACTGAAAAGGGAAGAGAAGAAAATTACTTGTTTGAAATACAGCTGTCTTTTCATAACCTTTTGCTTATAGTTTGAGTTGGAGCTCTCTGAGTTTCCAGGAAATGAAATGATTTGCCTTGCAACATTCTCTTCCCTTGCTTGAGTATGCTGGTCATGCTCTTGTAAGAAATGACTCATCGTGTGTGCTTTCCCTTCTTGTAGAAAATGAACTTTATTAGCATCTGAAGTTTGCATATAACACATTTGCAACCACTTTATTTGTTGGAAGCAGGTAATAAAAATGAGATATCCTTTAACAAAATGATATTCTGACAGTCATAAAAATGAAGTATGGAATCAATCAGTCCACTTAGGCGAAGGCCACCTGACAAATGAAAAGAGTGAAAATAGCATAAAATACAATGTCAAAGTTTTTCAAGTAATAATATGCAAAAGTAGGGAGAAAAGAACAATTCTTTTTACTGTAATGTACCCTATGAGGAGCCCAGATTTTGTATGACTAGTTTGGATATGACTAATGAAAACCAGTAGTTGGTATGTGCCTAACTTGCTCTGAAAATTTTTTAACAGATGGAGACTCAAGGAAATATTAATTCTACAAGGACCATCATGAAAGTGGGATAACTGGTTTTTGTTCTTTAAATGGTATAAATTTAAATAAATTCTAAAACCTCAGGATAAAAGATTGCTAGACTAATAAAATGTTGGTTAAATAATACATCAATATCAAATAAGTGGATCTGACTTCTATCATTTTTTCCTAATTAATGTCACATTTATCTTAAAAAAGTTTTTTTGGAAGATAATTGCTTTATAACTGTGTGTTGGTTTCTGCCATACATCATCATGAATCAGCCACAGGTGTACACATGTCCACTCCCTCCTGAACCTCCCCCAGTCTCCTTACCCATCCCACCCCTCTATGTTGGCATAGAGCACTAGATTGAACTCCCGGTGTCACACAGCAAATTCCCTCTTGCTATTTATTTTACTTATGGTAATGTATATGTTTCCAAGCTATTCTCTCAACTCATCACACTCTTTCCTTCCCGCACTGTGTCCACAAGTCTGTTTTCTATGTCTGCATCTCCATTGATACCCTGCAAATATAATCATTAGTACCATCTTTTTAGATTCCATACACATGCATTATTATATAATATTTGTCTTTCTAACCTACTTCACCATGTATAATAGTCTCTAGGTTATCTTTCCTTTATGATCATGCAATTTATCTTTAAATTGAATTTGTGGGAAGTTGTAAGTAGAAAATATTATACATTTTTTTCATGCAACCCTTTCATCAAATGTTTTCATTTCCAATTTTTGCTAATGAAAAGGTAATGACAAAGCTGTTCAAGAAATAGTTACTCACTCATAAATGAATTTTTTTAAAACACAGAATGGGCAATATCTGAAGGTCATTTGCTCAAGGTGAAACAGTTGCTCATACTTCATAGATTTTTGTAATGCCTTGTGAGAAGATTGTGATACAAACATAATTTTATTTATTCTTTATAGTTTCTCTGCTGTTTTGCCTCTGGGTCACCTCCTATCTTTTTCAGTTGAACCCTGAGGTGAAATTATTAATTTAAAAAACAACATCATTAAAACATAATGGGAAGTCAGTACCATAAATGCCTCAGACTATGACCATCAAAACTAATTACACATGATTTTTATTTTGGTTTTCATTACTTTCTAATATTAAACAATATCATTGACAGTTTTTAAGTACACATGAGTTAAAATGAGGTGATTTATGTAGAATTATTGAATTTTACAACTAAAAGATTTTCACTTTATCTGTTCCAACTTCATCACAGGTGAGAAATTGAAAGTCCTGTAGATTGAATGACATGTCTGTGGTTACACAGGTCCTGGGCCTTTAGACTATTGCTTCTTTCCCTAATGCTGTGTTCAATTAGCTTCTTGTGTCCTGGGAGCCCACAAGCCTTTTGACTACTTTGGTGGCTGGCTGCTCCTATTTCTCCATCTGTGTGGACATCTGTTCTACATGATCTGTGCTCCTTCCGAGGGCTCAGAATCCTTATTTTCCATCTGACTCACTATCTCTAAGCTGGCCAATCCACCCACTTGCTCAAAGGGCTGAGTCCTAAGAATCACTTGGCTCGGGGGACAGCAGAAGGTTTGCAGTGGCAGTGATTTCTGCTGGTACTGTTAATTATTCTTTGCCCCATGACTCATGCATACATGAATACGCATTAGTTCTACTATTTAACTATTTAAAAATGATTCTCGAACAATGATCTAAAATGGTGTATATTTTTGCTAGTTTCAATAAAAGGGGGTGCTTCCGTATTCATTGTTTGATATACTGATGTAATTACATTGAAAGAATTCAAAACAAGGCATAAATCCAAATCTTAATTTTGGTAGAGTTTGATCAAACATATAATTTGAAAATGAAAATTAACTAGAGAGATTTTTAATTGAGAAATTTTTTGCCTCAGATGTTATGATGAATTTTTAATCTTTATCCTCTTAGGAAATGGAGAAAGTGCAAGCTTTTGAAAGAACAGGAGCATATATCTGAGTTATCATATTTTATTTTCTTTAGCTTTTTATTTTTATTGCAGGGAAAGAGCAATCCAAAATT
This sequence comes from Capricornis sumatraensis, assembly GCF_032405125.1. Classification (NCBI taxonomy): domain Eukaryota; kingdom Metazoa; phylum Chordata; class Mammalia; order Artiodactyla; family Bovidae; genus Capricornis; species Capricornis sumatraensis. The sequence continues at coordinate 62,059,516 of NC_091086.1, read as the reverse complement.
ATGCTCATTTAACCATAGATAGAAAGCATTAAAGGCCTATTATTTTTATACTTCTCTCTTTTTCTTTTTGGTGTACTTTCCTTTCCAGATTTTGATATTAGAGTATGCCAGCTTCATGAAACAAATTTGTATATCCTCTCCTCTGTAATACCTTAATGAGGGGAACACAGATAAGAATGAACAATCTAGTTTCCAGTGGCTATATCTACTTTAAATTAATGTATTATAATGTTACATGTATCCCTTGCAATTCAAATCCATTAGACTCCAAGTTGGGATAATGAGAATCCCAGTAGTAAGTTTAGATAACAAGGACCATCATGAATTATCTGAATCCTAAATTTAGGATATTCATATCCTAAATTTTGGATGCTAAGTAATAAGAATTTGGAAATGTAGGTAGGCCTCTCTTCCAAAGACACTTATGTTACCAATTTTATCTGAATCTATTTTAAGTTTTGTTGAGTGAGAATTTTAGTAGGAAGTATTACCTGTATGTTTGAGTCTGTAAGCTTCAGTTCAATTCAGTTCAGTCGCTCAGTTGTGTCCGACTCTTTGCGACCCCATGAATCGCAGCACGCCAGGCCTCCCTGTCCATCATCAATTCCCGGAGTTCACTCAAACTCAAGTCCATCGAGTTGGTGATGCCATTCAGCCTTAGACCTTATTATTATCCCTATTTTGCACACTAAAAACAAACAAAAAAAACTAAGATGGAGAAGATTGAGGAAAGTCTAGGATCACACAGCTAAGAAATGTCAGAGCTAGGTCTGGCAATCTACCTGCAGAGCCCTTGTTCCTAATTGCAATATTATTCTACAAAATGATTCTACAGAGCCTGCGGATTGTTGTTGTTGTTGTTTAGTTGCTAAGTCATGTCCAAATCTTTTGAGACCCATGGACTGTAGCCCACCAGGCTCGTCTGTCCATAAGATTTCCCAGACAAGAGTACTGGAGTGGGTTGTCATTCCCTTCTCCAGAAGATCTTCCTGACATAGGGATTGAACCCACGTATTCTGCTTGGGAGGGGGATTCTTTACCGCTGAGCCACCAGGGAATCCCAGGGGATACAAGAGAACTAATATTTGGCAGTAAAGTTGGCGGAGTTAATATATATACATATGTATATATATTGTGAAAGTCACTCAGTCATGTCTGACTTTTTGCGACCACATGGACTATACTGTCCATGGAATTCTCCAGGTCAGAATACTGGCATGGGTAGCCTTTCCCTTCTCCAGGGGATCTTCCCAGTCCAGGGATCGAACTCAGGTTTCCCGCATTGCAGGTGGATTCTTTACCAGCTGAGCTACCAGGGAAGTCTGTATGTATATATATATAAACAAATGGTCTCTATTTGTAATCTTGTTTCAAAACAAGTAAAACTCGAGATATTTGAATTATACTCTCTTATCTATAGTGAATGCTGTTGTTGTTAGCACTGAATTTCTTCAAGAAAATATGATTCTCTCTCAAAGAAGTCTTCAGGATATGTCAACCCATCTCAGGTATAACATCTATTAGAACATAGAAGGAAAATGAGTAAGTTAATTTTGCACCTTCTGTCTCTGGCATAGCTTCCAAATTATGTTGATGTTTACTTTGACCCTTACATGTTGGTGTTTTAGATTTTAAGATATGGAAAAAATTATATTCTTGTATGTTTTCACTGGAGATATGTGAACCTAAGTGAATTGTGAACTTATTCTATCTGTTGTCACACATTACTCTGGAACTCCAGCCTTAGTAGGTACCAGCTGCTGGTCTAAATAGTTAGTGATGTGAGTGTTAACAGAGCATCATGGCATGTTAGTGCTGAAAGAGACCTTGGGATCAAACCTGTCACTGGGGATGAGAATGGGAAAACTGAAGCTCAAGACCAAGACAATGGTGGAACTGCTGGTCCCCACAACAGCAGTTATATACTGGTTGAAAGGGTGCAGAACAAGAGTCAATTGATGTCCAATCTCTTTGAGCTGCAATCGCACTGTTGGTCATCTGGGATGTGTGTACTGAGGGAGCAAATTGGAAGTTGGAATAAAGTAGGTTGCTCTTGGGTTAGGAGAAGAATATTATTTTAGACTGAGCTTTACTTTCCTCAGGTGGCTCAGTGGTAAAGAATTCACCTGCCAATGCAGGAGATGTGGGTTTGATCCCTGGGTTGGGAAGATCCCCTGGAAAAGGGAATGGCTACCCACTTTAGTATTCTTGGCTGGGAAATCCCATGGACAGAAGAGCCTGGTGGGTTACAGTCCAAGGGGCTGCAAAGAATCAGAGACACTACTTAATGACCGAGCATGCATGTATTACTTTTCTCACACCTGTTTATCAGGCTAAAGGTGGAAAATATTTTCATCCTCTCCCTTCACTTTACCTTTTCTCCTACATCTTAGAGTCATTACTGAATATTTTGGTTTCTGTTCTGATGTTTGAGAAAGAACAAATAATTTTCCCATTTGAATTTCCTTTCAGTTTGCCTAATTAAAATTTGATATTATGTATCAAATGATTCATCTGTAGCATTTATATCTAGTCATTTGAGCAAGAAGCCCTGCATAAAAGCAATTATGTTGGGTAATACCCAATTATTCACATGCATCTCAAGCAGATATATGCTCTTTAAAATATCCAAATGCCATTTCAGGAGAAAAAGAAAAAAAGGCAAAACAGAAATATACTGTTCTCAGCCAAAAGCTTCTTTGGGAACAAAGTTCTAGATAACAACAATGAAAGCGCTAAACCAGGGCTTATCAGTCTTGGCACTATTAACATTTTGGACTGGATAATTCTTTGTTGTGAGAGTTGTCCTAATCATTCCAGAATGTTCTAGCTCTCTAAAATGCACTTGGTGATGTTTTATAAATGGTTCTGATCTACACATGCATTTCTTTTAGATACCTTAATCCAGTGATGATAAACAGCATCGTCTTTCATATTTCTAACAATGCAGGTTAAAAAAATCTAATAAATGTTCACATGACTAGCAATCTTCAAAACACTCTAAAATAGCATCTAATTTTTCCCTCATAAAAGCCTTGTAAATTATGTTAAATGTTTGGTAATATCAAATAATCACGAATAATCATGAATTTCATGAATAATCATGGTAATATCATGAATAAAGGCACATTTAAGGTTACATAGCCAGGTCACGGAATGATAGATTTAGAGTTTGAGTCTCTTGCAGTTGCGAAGCTCCTGTTGGGCGTATGTGGTGAGTGGGGAGAATGTGGCTGGGATGGCTTGGGTTGAAATCTTGGTGCTACCAATTACTAGCTTTGGGTAACTGGGCTATTAGTTTAATCTCATAATTTTTCAACTTTCTCCTCTGGAAAATAAGGATTACCCAATACGAAGTTAGAAAATACTTCAAAATGTATTGCGAGGAATAAACAACCAGTGCTTTTATGTACTTAGCAAGTGATAAGAAATATTAGATATTAGTATTAACAATAGTCATAAGAATTATACAATTAAAATGAAATATAAAGATAGATTGACTTGATTTGGGCCAAGTTCCATCAGTTATGAGTCATGTGACCCTACCATACTGATGTACCCTCTTTCTTTCTTAGTTTTCCTGTCTGTGGAAAACAGAAGATGACAATGATGGGAATTGCCTTATCCCATAGAGTTTTTGTGAGAATTAAATGCCACACAATAAAGAGTCCCTGCATGTAAATAATAATAGTTATTATTATTATTCACTGAAGGGGATGGTAGAGGATGAGATGGTTGGATGGCATCATCGACTCAATGGATATCAGTTTCAGCAAACCTTGAGAGAGTGAAGGACAAGGAAGCAGTCCATGGGGTCACAAAGAGTGAGACACGACTTAGCCACTGAACAAGAACAACAGCGAAATTTAGCCTTAGCCTCAATAGTCTTGTCTGATACTACTCTTATAACTCAGATTTTTTTTTTGTTTGTAAGTCAGAGAAAGGAAAGACTAAAAAAGAAGTTCTTGGACAGATGGTGGTGGTGGTTTAGTTGCTAAGTCATGTCTGACTCTTGTGACTGCCAGGCTCCTCTGTCCGGGGGATTCTCCAGGCAAGAATACTGGAGTGGGTTGCCATTTCCTTCTCCAGGGGATCTTCCCAACCCGGGGATTGAATCTGGGTCTCCTACATTGCAGGCCGATTCTCTACCAACTGAGCTATGAGGGAAGCCCGTTCTTGGACAAGCACTGTTAGATAATTGGGGTAAGGCTGAAGGGAGGTCTGGGTCTGAGAAATGGTCAGACACCGAAAGAAGCTGGGAATCTGTGATCAGGAGCCGTAGTGGGAGTCACCCAGCAGGCCTGAAGTGGGGGCCATCACCGTGGCCCATAGGCTCCAGGTTCCCACAACCTCTGGAGAGTCAAGGCCAGGAGAGGGGTCTGCCTGGCTTTTCTGAATCTGCTTTGGACCCTAGGGTTGGTAGGCACAGCCTCTTCCCAGAACTGCACAGCACATAGGATTCAGGTAGCTCCTAAACAGATGTGGGTGGTGTTATGAGGAGCCTGCATGGTGAGCAGTCAAAAGGCTTACACTTTGCTGCCAAGGTATCTACTCACGGGCAGGGGTGGGGTGGGGAAAGGCACCATGGTTTTCTCCTTTAATAGTTAGTCACTATGGTCCTACTATGCTTAGTTACTCTGTCGTGACCAACTCTTTGCAACCCCATAGAGAGTAGCCTACCAGGCTCCTCTGTCCATGGGGATTCTCCAGGCAAGAATACTGGAGTGGGCTGCCATGCCCTCCTCCAGGAGATCTCCTCCACCCAGGGATCAAACCCAGGTCTTCCACATTGCAGTCGGAGCCACCACGGAAGTCCATGGTCCTACTAGTGAAATTTTATTTTTTAATTAAAAAATCAGATCAGTTTTTCTATTTTATGCCTGAGTATTTGAGTACAGCCACAGTCAAAATGTCACTGGTGGGAATGATAATGAAAAATTTCTGACTATTGAAGGAAAGATGTAAAATGGTAAAGGAAAAAAAGGAAATTAATCCTGAGTGCTGGAAGGACTGTGGCTGAAGCTCCAATAATTTGGCCACCTGATGTGAAGAGCTGATTCATTGGAAAAGACCCTGTGTTGGGAAAGATGGAAGGCAGGAGAAGAAGGGGATGGCAGAGGATGAGATGGTTGCATGGCATCATCGACTCAATGGGCATGAGTTTGAGCAAACTCCTGAAGATAGTAAAGGACAGGTAAGCCTGGCATGCTGCAGTCCATGGGGTCACAAAGAGCTGGACATGACTATGGAGTGAGTAACAACAACAAAGGAGAAAAATGTTAAATCGCTTCAGCTGCTTTTTATTGGGCACTTTCCATGCACACAACACCAGACCAGAGCTGAGGACTGAAGCAGAGAGCATAATTCTTTTTTTTTTTCTTCCTCTAGGAAGCTAGTCGAAGAAGGCAATGGCACCCCACTCCAGTACTCTTGCCTGGAAAATGCCATGGATGGAGGAGCCTGGTGGGCTGCCGTCTATGGGCTCGCACAGAGTCGGACATGACTGAAGCAACTTAGCAGCAGCAGCAGGAAGCTAGTAATTTAACTAAAGCTTGAAAAGTGAGGGCTTCCCTGGTAGCTCAGACAGTAATGAATCTGCCTGCAATGCAGGGACCTGAGTTCGATCCCAGGGTCAGGGAGATTTCCTGGAGAAGGGAATGGCTATCCACTCCAGTATTCTTGCCTGGAGAATTCCATGGACAAACATGACTGAGCAACTAAAACTTTTACTTTTGGGCTTCCCTGTTGGCTCAGCTGGTAAAGAATCCACTTGCAATGCAGGAGACCTGGGTTTGGTTCCTGGGTTGGAAAGATCCCCTGGAGAAGGGAAAGGCTACCCACTCCAATATTCTGTCCTGGAGAACTCCATGGACTGACTATAGTCCATGGGGTCACAAAGAGTCAGACATGACTGAGCAACTTTCACTCACTCACTTGAAGAGTGAAAAGGACAAACCAAACAAACAGTAGCTGTAATAATTTGTGAAAGTGTTTTAATGCAGATGTATGCAAAGTGCTTTGGGATTATAAGAGTAAAGACATGATTATAGTAATAATATAAGCTCAGACTTAAAGTAGCATTTGACCAGGAGAAAAAGGGAAGATGATATTCCAGGAAGAGAAAAATCAAAGGTGAAAGAAAAATCAGGAAAAAAAAAGGAATAAATTCCAAGCCTGTCGTAACAACCTGTCCCATCATATCATGTTTGTTTTTTGGTCATTTTTATGTCCCTTGTGATTTTTTTTTTAAAGAGATGAAGTTGCTGTGTAATAGTCAGCTGTCCCACTAGATCATGCTTGGTGTGAAGAGCTGTTTCTGGAATAATTTTATACTAGTCATTGTTTCTGAAAGTTCCCTTAACCTAGGACTGCCATGGAGAAAGCTGTTATGTAGATACTATTTGGGGAAGGGAAGCAATGCCAGTATTTGGGGAACAAGATATCTCCTTTGCCATTCTAATTCCATTTCAACATGTCTTTAAGCTCATTTTGATGAGACTTAAACCAGCAGATCTGGCTTAGGTACAACTGTGGTTGTATCTATTCAGGTTAAGTGCTGCAGAGGGTGGCTCAATTGTGGAATGAATTAGCAAACTTAATTACCTACTAAAATTAATTAAGGCGGGCATTAGGACAAATGACCCATGTGGGCAATTAGAATAGTTCCAGATACCTAAGATAATCTGCCTCTCTCTTTCTGCCTAATCACAGTAAAACCAGAATTTATCTCCTTTGAAAAAGTATTAAAAGAATCAAAAGGCTTTAAAAAGACAAGTGTAGCCTGACTTTCAATAAAAGGTGGGAAATGATGGGCCCATATTTTATTCTATTTAGATCAGGGTTTGGCAGACTTTTTCTGTGAAGGGAAAGAGAGTAAATACATTAGGCTTGGGGGGTCATAAGTCTGGGTGTGACAACTGTTCAACTTTGCTTGTAGTGTGATAGCATCCGGAGACAACATAAAGGAACAGACAGAACTATACTTTAATAAAACTTCATTCATGGCCACAATAAAATTGTCACTGATATTCTCGTATCATGACATATCCTTCTTTTGATTTTTTTTCACCCACTTTTAAACACGTAAAAACTGTTCATAGCTCTTGGGCTATGTAAAAATAGATGGCAGATCAGGTTTGTCCCATGGGCTATAGTTTGTCAACCCTTGGTTTAAATAATGAAAAAATATGGAATGAAGTGATTAAGATCTACAGTTCCATGTGACCCAAATATGATAAAAATAAATCACATATACAGTATCCTAGCATCACTGAGTGGAGAAGGCAATGGCACCCCGCTCCAGTACTCTTGCCTGGAAAATCCCATGGACAGAGGAGCATGGTAGGCTGCAGTCCATGTGGTCGCAAAGAGTCGGACACGACTAAGCAACTTCACTTTCACTTTTCACTTCCATGCATTGGAGAAGGAAATGGCAACCCACTCCAGTGTTTTTGCTTGGAGAATCCCAGGGACGGAGGAGGCTGGTGGGCTGCCATCTATGCGGTCGCACAGAGTCGGACATGACTGAAGCGACTTAGCAGCCGCAGCAGCAGCATCACTGAGTATAAAAAGACATGGGGGAACAAACCACGTTTTAAAAACCATATTTCATCAGGTTATGTGGCTGGTCTCCAAGTTGTGATTCGATCACATATTAGTGAAGCTTTTTCAGAAATTATTCTGCAAGAGGTGCTACTTATCTTGTCTATGCAAGAATGGGACTTCAAATATCACTTGGAGCCAACCGGTTCAAGTCTTTTCAGTTCAGTTCAGTTCAGTGCCTCAATTGTGTCTAACATTTTGTGACCCCATGGACTGCAGCATGCCAGGCTTCCCTGTCCATTACCAACTATCAGAGCTTGCTCAGACTCATATCCATCAAGTTGGTGATGCCATCCAACCATCTCATCCTCTGTTGTCCCTGTCTCTTCCTGCCTTCAATCTTTCCCAGCATGAGGGTCTTTTCCAGTGAGTCAGTTCTTCACATCAGGTGGCCAAAGTACTTGAGTTTGAGCTTCAGCTTCAGTCTTTCCAATGAATATTCAGGACTGATTTCCTTTAGGATTGACTGGTTGGATCTCCTTGTAGTCCAAGGGACTCTCAAGAGTCTTCTCCAACACCATAGTTCAAAAGCATCAATTCTTTGGTGCTTAGCTTTCTTTATAGTCCAACTCTCACATCCATACATGACTACTGGAAAAACCATAGCTTTGACTGAAGTGAAGTGAAGTGAAGTGAAGTGGCTCAGTCATGTCCGACTCTTTACAACCCCATGGACTGTACCCTACTATGCTCCTCTGTCCAGGGGATTTTCCAGGCAAGAGTACTGGAATGGGTTGCCATTTCCTCATCCAGAGGATCTTCCTGACCCAGGGATTGAACCCAGGTCTCCCACACTGTAGGCAGACGCTTTACTGTCTGAGCCACCAGGGAAGTCCAGCTTTGACTAGATGGACCTTTGTCAGCAAAGTAATGTCTCTGCATTTTAATATTTTGTCTAGGTTGGTCTTTTAGTTGTGGTTAACATTTCTTCTTAATTGGTTCAATTTTTTTTTATAGAAACTGATATTTACTAGAAATGAGATGCAGATGCTATACTTAACAACACCGACATAAAAACCCCACTAGGAGTGTTGAGGAAGACCCATGGTGTAATATTAAATCAGTATTACTAGACTGGGTTTCTCTGGTGACTCAGTGGTAAAGAACTCATCTGCCAATGCAGGAGATGTGGGTTCCATCCCTGGGTTGGGAATATCCCCTGGAGAAGGAAATAGCAACCACTCCAGTGTATTTTGTCTGGAGAATCCCATGGACAGAGGGGCCTGGTAGGCTACAGTCCAAGAGGTCACAAAGAGTTGGACATTCACTCAGTAGATTAGTATTAATTATTCCTGAAAAGAGTGGCTACGTTAGGACTTTTGCATTGATTTTGACCTAGATTCCCCTTTTATTTTGTTTTGCTTATCTGAATGATCTGCTGATATGCCTGGCTGTGTCTGTGTCCCACTCTATTCTGGTAGATTCCTGGTATTATTATTATGTTGTTACTGTTTCTCTGGTTAGAATTATATTACAGTTGAGTTCTCCTTTACCGAGTTTCAGCATCCTTTCCTTACTGATAAAGTTGCCCACTAACTGTTTTTGTACTGCACCATTTTTCTTTTTCTTTTTTTTTTTTAAATAAATTTATTTATTTTAATTGGAGGTTAACTACTTTACAATATTGTATTTGTTTTGCCATGTATCAACATGTATCTGCCACAGGTATACACGTGTTCCCCATCCTGAACACTTCTCCCTCTTCCCTCCCCATACCATCCCTCTGGGTCTGTTGTTTTTATTTGCTAATTCAAAATCCAGGGGAAAGTTGGAAGTGTTATTTATTTTGTAATATGAAAGATTCTCCACTGAGAGTTTCTCTGAAAACAAACAAACAAACAAACAAACCAATTAGTGCAGAATACTTTTCCCAAATGTGTGTAACTATCATGTTGTGGGAAAGGCTTTGTAAATGTCTTGAGTTTCAATGAGAAGAGGTTGGGGTCAAATTCTGCTTGAGAAAGACTGTCCTGGTATCAAAGTCCTATTAGGCACTGGCCAGAAAACCTTCCCATCATGCATATTGTTTTACGTGTATGAGTATGTAAAGAACTGATGTTTGAATTGTGGTGTTGGAGAACACTCTTGAGAGTCCCTTGGACAGCAAGGAGATTCAACCAGTCAATCCTAAAGGAAATCAGTTCTGAATATTCATTGGAAGGACTGATGCTGAAGGTGAAAACTCCAATACTTTGTCCACCTGTTGTGAAGAACTGATTCATTGGAAAAGACCCTGATGCTGAGAAAGATTGAAGGTGGGAGGAGAACGGGATGACAGAGGATGAGATGGTTGGATGGCATCACTGATTCAATGGACATGAGTTTGAGTAAATTCCGTGAGTTGGTGATGGACAGGGAAGCCTGGCGTGCTGCAGTCCATGAGGTCACAAAGAGTTGGACACGACCGAGTGACTGAACTGAACTGATGCATATTTTATATATATACATATAGTTAGTCAGCTCTCCTGGTAGTTCAGTGGTAAAGAATCTGCCTGCCAATGCAGGAGACTCAGCAAGAACTGTGGGTTCAATACCTGAATGGTGTGGAAGATCTCCTGGAAAAGGAAATGCAACTCACTTCAGTATTCTTGCCTGGAAAATCCTATAGACAGAGGAGCCTGGAGGGCTACAGTCCATGGAGTCACAAAAAAGTGAGACATGACTTAGCAACTAAACAAACAACATATATATATATATATATATATATATATATATATATATATATATATAAAATCATATATTATATGTTATATATATAATCATACATATATATATATGTAATCATAAATCATACATGTGTTTTACTATTGTACAAAGTAATATAAACACATAAGTCACAGAACTTTAGACGGTCAAGATAAAATTAAAAATAGACATTCTGTTGTTTCTCTTTTTCAGTTTTGTGAATTGCTCTGTGCGCTCTGGATATCCCCCACCCTGGAGGTCAAACATCCCAATGGCTTCCAGAGCCAAGATGAAACGACTTTTGTTTTCTGCTTCATTAAGGTTTTGTCAAGGACTTCCCAGGTGGCTCAGTGGTAAGGAACCAACCTGCCAATGCAGAAGCAGCAGGAGACGTGAGTTCAATCCTTGGGTCAGGAAGATCCCCTGGAGTAGGCAGCCCACTCCAGTATTCTTGCCTGGAAAATCCCCATGGATAGAGGAGCCTGGTGGGCCACAGTCCATGGGGTCACAAAAAGTTGGACATGACTGAGCATGAGCACAACTATTTTTGGGGCTTCCCAGGTGGCACTAGTGGTAAAGAACCCGCCTGCCAATGCAGGTTGTGTAAGAGACACCAGTTCGATCCCTGGGTTTGGAAGATCCCCTGGAGGAGGGCATGGCAATTCACTCCAGTATTCTTGCTTGCAGAATTCTATGAACAGAGGAGCCTGGTGGGCTACAGTTTGTGGGATCGCAAAGAGTTGGACATGACTGAAGCGACTTAGCATGCGCGTAAGGTTTTGTCATTTGAGGGCTTCACACTTTGTGTGGTGCGTGACACACTGAATCATACTGTTGTTCATTTGGGTGTGAGTGTGTGGAATTAAGCATCTAGGATATTCTTTTATTCGTGGCCTGTGATGTGTTTGATGAGTCTGGCGATTTCCACAATGAAGCAGGTTTCTGGAGCACAGTTAAGCTGATGCAGCCTACGCATGAGAAGGGGGCCTCAGGGTCAGGCATCACAGTGGCAAGCACCACAATACCACGTCCATTTGTTTTGGTTCAAGCTGAATTTTACATTCATTCTGAGGGCTGACTTTAGACAAAATTGATCAGTTTTGAGGGAGTTTACGATTCTCCTAATTGCTAACTGAGAGCACCCTTAAGCCCCTTAAGGGTGGGTGCATTTCATTTTATGCTACAGTGGTGGAATCCAGCACCATTCATACATGAAAGTATCTAATCATCTCTCTGCCATGACCTTGACACTGTAATATCCCTTCTCTGCAGAGTTGAATGTAAATTCTCATCTAAATGTTGAATCAAGTAATTGCAAATATTGGTGATTTGACAGTGAGATGCATAGAGGTTGGAAAGCTTCCTGGTCCATCTGAATTCTCTTTGTTGGTTGACACACTTGCCTATTCTCCTCTTCTAAATACTTTCTCAGTTACTTGAAAAAGAGATAATCTGCCAAACCAGGTTTAATTTCTGAATACTGTCATAAAAGTTGATGTTACCAAGAAAGCAAAGTAATCCATGATTTCCTCTAGGAGAGCTAAGGCTATGTGGCCAGCCAAAGGGGAAGGATGATGTCGTAAGAGGGTCAGTGTCTCTTTCGCTCTGGTGCACAAAGGTTGCAATTTGGGGAAAATTATCTTCCAATTTGCATTCTCCCCTCTTGATCTTGAACCTCAGATTTACATTCATTTTAATGCTGAAGATATAGAAGTAAATAGAATTATTTAGGACCTTTTGAAATCATACCAAAATGGAGAATATTTTAAAATCAAATTAATAGCAGAATGAACAGAAATGGGCATAAATAGGTGAGTGAAGCAGTAATGCTCATTAGAAGTATACAAACAATAATAAAGAACACAGATGGGCTGATATTTAATATTGGGCTGAAGACCTGGAAGGAACATAGGTTTGAAAAAAATTTGGAAATGGCATTTCACTGGCAAGGAGAAAAAGTAATAATTGGCTACCTGGAACATTTCCTAATTGACGGCTTAATAGACTGGCTTAATAGATACTTCAGAGGTTTGAGTGAAGATGGGAAACTAATAAGTTTTATCTTAATTAATTATGTTAGTGTTAGATTAAAATGTTTGAGGCAAATCTTGGTGGTGGTTTCTGAAATAGTTATGAAACATACTAGCAAGATCAGTAATATCGATAATATACTGATGGTTGCAAATGTATATTTTGAGACCAACAAAATATGGGGATATCAGGATTTGATTAAACAGCTAGGCTAGGAACCATATGTTTATGCTTGAGTTTTTGCCATCAGCATTGTGCTTAACATGGCCAGAAAATGTACTCTGGAGCAAGTGACAAAATCAGAGTGCGTGCGTGGGAAGCTGCTTCAGTTGTGTCTGATTCTTAACAACCCTCTGGACTGTAGCCCACTAGCCAGGTTTCTCTGTCCATAGGATTCTCCAGCCAAGAATACTGGAGTGGGTTGCCACACCCTCCTCCAAGGGATCGAACCCTTGTCTGTGGCATCTAAGTGCATTGACAGGTGGGTTCTTTACCATTAGCACCACCTGGAAAGCCCAAAAATCAAAGTAGGAGTCATGAAAGTTTATATCTAGCATGCTTGAATAGAGAATATGACCCAGCCTCACAGACCAAATGCAATATCTATGCTACTGTAAAAGTTTGCCAAGTTTATATTAATATTTCTTATTCCTTCCAAGGCATTTTGAACATTATAATGAAGGCTCAAGTGGGAAAGGCACCCTTTGCCAACTTCAAGGCCATTTTGAAATGGAAAGAGGCCTAATGCTAAGTTCAGACTACAAGTCTGTCATGTTTATAGATTTGGTATCACATTGTCCCATGAGTTCCAGCAATAAATATTCTTTAAAAAGCCTCACAAATCATCTTGAGCATCAAATATCTTTTCACAAATGACATCTGGGTGAGTTGGATATAAATAAGCCAAAACCATGATTAGTAGATTCCTTGGGGCATATAAGTGAAGGGGGAAAGTATGTGGTTAACTGCGACCAGAAACTGTAACTGTAGTTTCTGTGGAATGTTTGAAGAGGAAACCACTGGATTCAATAGGGTTTCTAATAATTCTTTTCTGCTGGACACCTTACCTGGGCTGGATCAGCTGCTCAGTAGCTAGAATTTGACCTGGTCCCCCCAGGCTTTATTTATTTCCTTGTGGCAAGTTTGCTTTCTTGCTCTTCTTCTGTGCATCCTTTTCTCTATCTCTAAAATTCCATGTATTTTAAATGACTATATTTTTTCTTTGCAATATCTCCTACAGTTATTTATTCTCCTTCTCTCCTCCTGTCACCCCACCCATTTCTCTTTCCTCTCTCTCTCTTTTTTTGAGAATGTACTCAGATACTATTAGAAAAGACCCCAGTGAGGTTGGAGGTCATCTTATGTGCATGTGAGGACAACAATGTTCAGAAACTTGACTTCTGTTGTAATGAGAGATTCATTTCTGGAGACTATGTCTTTTGACTCTCAGTTCTTTGCTTTTGACCTCCTCAAGGATAAGCCTCATCACCTTGTTTGGGACATCTGTGAAGGGCCTCTGTCTTCTGATAGCTTCCCTTTTCAATTTTCTCTGCACAAGTTATTAAGGAAAATATCTGTTCTTAAGGAAAATATCTGTTCTTTCAGTTAACAAATATTTAACTGATATGTACCAGGTGTTTTGCTAGAGCCTGGACACCTGTCTGCCCCTCATAGGACCAGCTACATAATTTAAGGGACTCTGTGAAAAATGAAAATGCAGGGCCACTTGTTCAAAAATGATAAGGATTTTCAAAATGGCAAGAGCAAGCACTGAACCATGTGTAGGCTTCTTCGGAGTCCAGACCTCTGGGTGACTGACTGCACACACCCGTGAAACTGACCTCAGCCCTTGGATTAATTTTCATATATTCCTCTTTTATTCATGTAGCTCTGTTTATACATTTCTAAATGGTACCTAGTAGTTTTAAAATTCTTAGAATCTTTAACCTTTTGGCTCAAACCTGACTTTTCCTCCTTACTTATCTTGCTTCCACTAAGTGAATGTGGACTGCATAACTAATACAATAATATTTGTTGTTGTTCAGTCTCTAAGTCATGCCCAACTCTTTGTGACTCCATGGACTGCAGCACACCAGGTTCCTCTGTCCTTCACTATCTCCCAGAATTTGCTCAAACTCATGTTCATTAAGTCGATGATGCCATCCAACCATCTCATCCTCTGTCTCCCCCTTCTCCTCCTGCCTTCAATCTTTCCCAGCATCAGGGTCTTTTCCTATGAGTCACCTGTTGGCATCAGGTGGCCAAAGTATTGGAGTTTCAACTTCAACATACAATAATACAGAGGGGGAAAAAATTCACCGTCTTAGCACCTAGAAGCAGAATGGCAAACTGTTCTAGGAAATGGCCTTGGTGAATTTCTCAAATGGGAGAAGTGATCCTCACAAAGACACTCACAAGAAAAAGACTGAAGCTCTCTACCTAACAAAAGGAGGAGAGAGGGAGGAGTAGTAATGGGGCAGGGCCCAGAGGGACAGTCTCAGAAAGAAAGACTCATGGTTTCTCTGGCAGCAAGATTTCTTAGAGAAGAAACCATCTGAATGAAAGGGCTGTGCTTGTGTGTTGGTTAGTGTATCATGGAAAATTTCCACCTTTCCTACAGAATCTCTTATTAACTTTACCTTGCTGGGTAATGCATTTGGTAAGAATAGAGTTTTTTTTGGCTATTGGAAATTTTGCATTGTGTCAGGGTTGGTTTATTACAAAATCAGTGACTTCATGAGAAGACTTCCAACAAATGAATTCTTCAAGTTACTTTCCATTTCCTCTTTGTGCCTAACATACATCTTTCCTCTCCCTACTTCCCCTTCCCCTACTATTCCTTCCTCTCTGCCCTTTGTTTCCTTAAAACCTGTACATGTTTTAGGTCCAGTGAAACTCTTCTACTCAGAAATCCTAAGAGTCATTCTGACTCAAGATGATCTCTTCTGCTACAGATGCACTTTGTTTTTTTACTTATTTCCTCTTTCTAGATATATATATATATATAAACATATATATATTTAATATGACTTTGCTTGATCCTCCTAGATACAGGAAGCTCACTGAGAACAGAGCTTTTCTATTTATCTCTTTTTAATCACCACATCCAGCCCAGTACTCTGTCTATAGCTGAAAGAATGCTGATCCTAAATGAGAGAAATTGACTGGGTTACAGAAAACCTTAATGTCAAAGAGAATAAAAAGAGGAGCAGAAGCTGCTTAGGTTTTAGAGACAGGTAGTAAAGCCATAGCTAACAATGGGTGACCAGGTTTGAGAGAGGCAAAACCTTTTATAAAAGTCTGTTGGTAAATATTCTCTTCTAAAAAGTGATCTGTTCATTTGATACTGGCAAATCTAAGGCTTTTTAATAAACTTGCCGAAGCAAGTGGCAGATATTCTAATATAGGAATCACAGGACAAATATCATAAAGCATGCACTGGAAACAAACAGGCTTTTCCAGAACGTTTCTGTTACCAGTGAAAATAGGCTAAGAATAATCGATTCCTTGGGAGAAACGTGTTTGATATAAGTACTCAGAGCATATTCCATTATCACGTTGCTGCTGTTTACTCACTAAGTTGCGTTGATTCTTTGTGACCCTTTAGACTCCTCTGTCCACAGGATTTTGCAGACAGGAATACTGGAGCAGGTTGCCATTTCCTTCTCCAGGGCATCTTCCTGACCCAGGGATTGAACCTGAGTCTCAAGTATTGGCAGGCAGATTCTTGATTACTGAGCCACCACGGAAGCCCTCCATTACCATAGTAATCATATTTAATCAACTCTATACAGTTTTCATGATAGTGCAGGGGTTTAATCTTCCCATCTAAATTATTTGTCACATTCATAATGTTCTGTAAGTACTGTTTGAACAGACACCTAATGGGTAAAACCTGTGATTACCAGAGCCAATATCTTGAGGCCTAGAAGAGTCCACAGGCAGGTAGGCAGCACATTTTGGAGAGCTTAGTTTTAAAGATGTTTATTTCTGTATGGAAAATCTATGTAGAGTTCTGTTAGATGAGATGGAAATTGGGATCAGGTGAGAAAGCCAGAATTGACCCTCTGGGAGGAGGTACCCTGAAGTAGGAAGACATTTTTGTTATATTAACCAATATAATAATTTGATATCAAAAGACTTTCATAACTATGAAGTTAAACATGGTAAAAGTGGTAGTGAAAGTGAGTAGATGAGTATACCACAGAAAATTCACATCATCTTCCTGTGTGATAAAGTCAGGTGAGTCAGTAGGAATATAGAGTCAACAAGTGAGCTGGTTGGGAATTTGGAAGTCTCAATCAGAAATGACTCACTCATTCAAACAACTTTCTGTCTGAAGTTCTTTTCTGTTAGATATCTACCTAGGAGGCATTACTTTGGAGTTTTAAGTTGCCTAGGCTTACAGACTTGGAGACTTGCTTTTTTTAGGCAGTTCGGAAGCATCCGTCTCCAAGCCTCAGATTTGTATTAATCAGCTTAAGGCTGATATATGGACAGAGAATGCAAATTCATCCATTTGCAGTGAGAACTGTAACTGTCATATAACCAGAATATTCATGATCTCAGCACCAGGACATTCTCTCCCTATAGGTCAGCCTGAAGAGAAGACAGATTCTAATCAGAACACTTCCCAGTGAGGCATCAGAACATAAAGCATTAGTCTGATGACCTGCAATACTTCTCGGCAATAGGCTAAATTAGCCTGTTGTTTTCACCATCGCAATAAGAAAAACCTTGACAATGGGCTACAGTATTCTCTGTCTTCTGGTGGGCCCACTGCCTTTTCAAAGTGCTTTGATGAGTAGCTCACAGGTAACTTTTTAATTCTCCTTTCACAGCTTCCATAACCCACCAAACCTACTTTGGAGTTACACAGGGCTTCCCAGGTGGCAGTGGTGGTAAATGCAGTAATAGTCAATGCAGGAGTCTCAGGACATGCGGGTTTGATCCCTGGGTTGAGAAGATCCCCTGGAGCAGGAAATGGCACCCCACTCTAGTATTCTTGCAGAGGAGCTTAGTGGGCTACAGTCCATGGGGCTACAGAGTCTGACACGACTGAGCACACAGTCTTTCTTTAGACTTGTTAATGAACTCCCTCCCATCACATTCAGATCCATTAGGTTTAAGCCATTGATGTGGCCTTGCACACTGCAAAGGCCTTTTAAAAATTATTTTATTTTATTCTTTTCTCAGCTTTATCAGTGATTATTTAAACTCATGGAAAAAAACAAAGCCTAGTCATTGCTGGTGGTAGGAGTCTGGTGTAATTGAATACTGGGGTTGGGAGTGACAACGTCTTCAAGAAGAAAAGTGGAGATTAGGAAAGGTTTCTAGACACAAGAGAAACCAATCTGTGTTAGGAGTGGGGAGACTTGGGGAGAAAATATGCCAGGGTGGCTGCGGAGTGCTCACCTACTGCTGCAAAGACCTTACCTCAATCATGCAAATGCGGATGAGTGATGGGTCTGCTCTGGTCAACACAAAGTGGTGTAAGCTGGACCTTGTATAAACTAAAGACATGGATGCCCAAGGCTTGGAGGAAAGGTCTGACACAAAGAGTGGGCTTGGCAATTCTTTCTGGAATACCCAATCCTATTCTGATTGATGAAGCCCACAGAGAAGGCCAAATTTTCACTCTGTTTCTCGTTGTTTGTTCTACCCTTCTTTCTGATTGAGAGAAAGTAGGTTGGAGTGTGGAAACATTTTTCTTCTAAAGATTTAACTAAGATCTTAACTAATAGTCATGCCCATGTTTTTCATTTTCTTTTTTCACAGTCATATTGTTACAGAATCAGGATAAAATTTAATTTATTTTGGAAAGCATTATAGTACTCCCCCACTAAAACAGCAAAAATAAATGCCTTTCAGAGGAACTGTTATTGGTTTCAGACAGAGTTTGGTAACAAATCCAAACTTTGTCCTAAAGTAATATATAACCATTGCTCTGTAAATTGAAACCAAGACTTTATCAAATTGCTAGCAAGGCAAGAAGTAGACCAGTTTTTAAATTTACAGGTTTTTTTTTTTTTCTTTTCTACCCAAGATAAAGAAAGGAAAAATATTATAATCATATAGGCTATTCAGCACATATGCCCTTTTGACATTGCTGTGCTGCATACCATGTGACTTTAGGGAATAAGTTTTGCAAATATATAAGAATGGGCTCTTTGCAAATAGCTCTGTTCTGGTCATTGAGCAAACACGAACCAAACCATTTAATTCCATTTCAGTGGCATTAAACTGATTTTAACCCTTTGTTTTCATCAGGTGATTCTTTTGCTCCTATCTTGATGTTTATTGTACACATTGTTTCTCAAGGAGGTGCTTCAGAGAAATAAGAGATGGTGGTGGAATTATTTTAATCATGGAAAGCACGACAGCATTTAGGGCTCTATTAGCATCCTGCTGTTGTACAGATCTAGTTTAAATGTGACCATTTTAGAGCAAGATCTCTCAGTTAAATAAATGTGTGGTTTTCAGTGTCAAGAGTGGATTTTCTTATGTTACACAGTTCTCTATGGCATGTTGTTGAGTTGGTTGAATTTTTTTTTTCAATTCTGATAAATTTTCTTTGCATGGTGATTCTAGTGGTAAAGAATTCACCTATCTATGCAGGAGACTCAAGAGACGTGGGTTCCATCCTTGGGTCTGGACGATCCCTTGGAGTAGGAAGTGGCAACCCACTCCAGTATTCTTGCCTGGAAAATTCCACACCCAGAGAAGCCTGGCTGGCTATAGTCCATGGGGATGCAAAGAGTTGGACACAACTTAGTAACTGGCATGCACACACTTGAAAAGTACAAGGAAAGTCAATTCTGCTATAACATGCCATACACTCCTAAAAATCAGCCTCCTAAGAAAACTGACACAATGTAAAAGACAGAGCTTGTGGGAAAAATGGGTATAACATTGAAAATCTTTGCCACTGACACATACAAAGATAGAAATATAATAAAACAAGCTATGGGCAAAGCTAGTGGAGTTGATGGAATTTCAGCTGAGCTATTTCAAATCCTAAAAGATAATGCTGTTAAAGAGATGCACTCATATGCCATCAAATCTGGGAAACTCAGTAGGGCCACAGGATTAGAAAAGGTCAGTTTTCATCCCAATCCTAAAAAGAAAGGCAACGACAAAGAATGTTCAAACTACCACAGAGTTGCACTCATCTCACATGCTAGCAAAGTAGTGCTCAAAAATCTCCAAGCCAGACTTCAACAGTATGTGAACCATGAACTTCCAGATGTTCAAGCTGGATTTAGAAAAGGCAGAGGAACCAGAGATCAAACTGCCAACATCTGTTGGATCACAGGAAAAACAAGAGAATTCAAGAAAAACATCTACTTCTGCTTTATTGACTATGCTAATGCCTTTGACTGTGTGGATCACAATAAACTGTGGAAAATGCTGAAAGAGATGGGAATACCAGACCACCTGACCTACCTCCTAAGAAATCTATATGCAGATCAAGAAGCAACAGTTAGAACCAGACATGGAACAACAGACTAGTTCCAAATTGGGAAAGGAATACGTCAAGGCTGTTATATTATCACGCTGCTTATTTAAATTATATGCAGAATATATCATGCAAAATGCTGGACTGGATGAAGCATAAGCTGGACTCAAGATTGCCGGGAGGAATACCAATAACCTCAGATATGCAGAAACACCACCCTTATGGCAGAACGTGAAGAAGAACTAAAGAGCCTCTTGATGAAAGTGAAAGAGGAGAGTGAAAAAGCTGGCTTAAAACTCAACATTCAAAAACTAAAATCATGGTATCCAGTCTCATCACTTCTTGGCAAATAGATGGAGAAACAGTGGAAACAGTGACAGACTTTATTTTTCTGGGCTCCAAAATCACTGCAGATGGTGACTGCAGCCATGAAATTAAAAGATGCTTGCCCTTGGAAGAAGAGCTATGACCAACCTAGACAGAATATTAAAAAGCAAAGACATTAGTTTGCCAACACAGGTCCCTCTGGTCAAAGCTATTGTTTTTCCAGTAGTCCTGTATAGATATGAGACCTGGACCATAAAGAAAGGTGAGTGCCAAAGAACTGATACTTTTTTTTTTTTTTTTTTTAGAACTGATACTTTTGAACTGTAGTGTTGGAAAAGACTCTTGAGAGTCCTTTAGACTGCAAGGAGACCCAACCAGTCAATCCTAAATGAAATCAGTCCTGAATATTCATTGGAAGGACTGATGCTGAAGCTGAAGCTCCAATATTTTTCAACCTGATGCGAAGAACTGACTCATTGGAAAAGATCCTGATGCTGGGGAAGATTGAAGGCAGGAGGAGGAGAAGGGGATGACAGAGGATTAGATGGTTGGATGGCATCACCAACTCATTGGACATCAGTTTGAGCAATGTCTGGTGATGGTGATGGACAGGGGAGCCTGGTGTGCTGCAGTTCATGGGGTCACAAAGAGTTGGACATGACTGAGTGACTGAACTGAACTGGAAACATATACTACAATCTTATACATCTTGCATGCTTTTATACACATTTTATACCCTCTTAAAATGTTAAGAAATAAATACTACATATTACATTTTAAATTTGCTTATAAAATTGCTACAGCTTGGGAGTTCTTGTGAAGTGACTACAGGGCAGTTATTTTGATTTGTAGGCTTCCTGATGGTTTTCTGCAAAGTGAGACCATGGGGGAGTGAAAAGGAGCTTGAGGGTGTTGGGGGCCATGAAGAGTGAGCTTGAGGAGTGTGGTTGGTTGACTTGAATTGGTTGACATGAACACAACTTTTCTTGTGATTACCAATGCACATGAAATACAGAAATTCAAGGCTATAACTAAGTTAGTTCAACATCGACTTCTGCAGGACCCACTGACTTCAATTTAACTTGCTACTTTTCAGCAAAACGCAAACCAGATCATGGGTATTACATGAAGTCTATTTTACTATTGAAAATAAAAACTGAAAAAAACTGATTTTATGTATCATTTAGTTGACATCAAGTTTATTTTTAATGATTTATTGATTTATAATGACAGTATAAAAAATTATACCATGACGGAATCTCACATTCTCTAAATCAGTTCTTAAGTTAAAAAATTAATACATATTATATTATTGTATAAACATAGAAATACAATATTATGGAAAGCTGAATAATAGCATACTAGTTTATAACATGTAAAAAGTTTAAAGCAAACTTATAAATTTATAATCAAACATGATTCCATGAAATTCTATGCTCATTTTCTCAAAAGGGCCAAGGGAATAAAATGTGAGTAAAATCCAATATATAAGACTCGATCTTGAAACTTATATAACAATTAAAGGAAAATATTCAAAGAAGAAAATAGATCTTGTTTTTGTATTAATTAGTTAACAGTCAACTAAGGGCTAAAGTATAAAATATATTGCAAGTAAGTACCAGGAAAATTGCAAGTTAGTATCGGGAACATGCTCGATGAGAAATCTCAATCAAACTGGATTAAGCAATTGCTATTATTCTGAATTGGCATTTGAGATTTGCTACTTAAATCTGGATGGGAAGTAGGGAGAAAAATGTTGAACTCAGGACCTGTCATGGACCATGACTTCTGCCAGTTTACAATGAGGGAGTACTTGAGGCTAAATTACACAGAGATACAGAAATAAAGGACAAGTAGAATCCTGTGATGTAAAAGCCTGTGGAGCCCCTGCATGCATTCCCAGTTTCATTCCAAGCTTGTTGTTTCATCTGTTATACTAATTTCACAAATCAATTCATTTTTCATTTTTCTTTAAGACTCTTTCTGCCAGTGGTAACCATACCACTGTATCTATATGTTGACCCCATATTTAGTGCTCTTTGTGGCTCTGCAGCCCAAATATTCCTCCCCAGGAGAAGGGTAGGGGGAAAGGATAGTCAAGGAGTTTGATATGTACACACAGCTATATTTAAAATGGATCACCAACAAGGCCTTACTGCAGAGCGCAGGGAACTCTGCTCAATGTTATGTGGGAACCTGGATGGGAAGGGAGTTTAGGGAGAATAGATACATATATATGTATGGCTGGATCACTGCTGTATATCTGAAATTATGACAACATTGTTAATTGTCTATATGCCAATATAAAATAAAAAAAGATTAAAAAAATGTAAAAATTGGCCCCAAACACTGAAAGATTCTTTCATCACACTTTTGAGAAATTCATCTGATGTTTTTACTTGTTAGCTTTCTATCTAATATGGAATCTGTAAGTCTTAGAAAACAGTGACTACTTGAGTAGCAGAAAATAAAATCGCTATCTAAAAGACAAAAATGGATACTGATTAGTTTCTCCTGAGTCCAAAGAGAGATGAACTCCTTTCCAGGGAAGAAGCAGCTTCTCCTGAAACTACTCACAGTTGCCTTTTTTGGCGAATAGAGAGGTTATGGAGAACGTGCCCAGGCTAGTCTACTTAGGAAAGGTAGAAGCAAAAGAAAGTTAAATTGATCTGCCTGAAAAGAGAAGAAAGGAGTTTTTAAACTGGACAAAAGTGAGAATAAAGTCACAGAATTTATCAGCACGTATGCGTGCAACAGAGGCAACAGAGCCACTACCTGTGAACACCTGTGAACACGTGCAAAGACTCCCCCAAAGAAGTTTCTGAATAACTAAACTTTCTGGTTAAACTTGGTGTCATGTTCAAGGTTGGAAAGTTAAGCTCCTTTAATGCTATTTTTGACATGGTCATTAGATTTATGAGTTAAGCTCATTTGGTTTGGTTCTAGTCTGTCTTGAACATGCAGGCTTGATCTTATAGACCACCACTCATTTTGGGATCAGCCTCATCACTTCCTTGAAACTGTTTCTGCTCATACGTATTTTCCATTTTATAGTTTTTGGGCTCTTAAATGCAATTTAAAAGTCACACTCGTTGTTTAAATCTTCTAGTTCTGGACTGAGATATAGCAAGTTGGACATTTACGGGGGTGAGGGGTGGGCTGGGGAACCGTTTTGGTCTATAGGCTTTGAGTTCTATATGACTCCTTCAAGGATGGTTCTGACATCAGTCCTGAGTATACGAATTTTGTGGCATGTATATATTTTCTAAGGTACTTTAAAATTTAAGGTGCCAGAGGGCAGACCATATTGTCTATAAATTATGGGCAATAAACTACCATTATTTTAGGAACCATACCTGAAATACAGGATAGACGACCACAAAACGCATCAAAGGATTCTAAAGTCTATGCTGACAACTCCTGGAGCCAAAGCTAGAATTATAAGGAATTTTTTTTCTTTTTTATATTTTTAAAGTAGGATGACTGAATTGGGGATAAGATTAATATAGAGGAAATAATATCATTAGTTAAGAACAATCTGCAGTGTTCTATATCTCCATTTCTTTCTTTACTAAAAAAATAATTATTTTGAGTGGCAACCTGTTAGGTCTGGTTGTTATTAGTGAACATTAGCTGATTTTGCTTCTGCTTGGGCATTACAATTTCAAGTTTTTAACTTTCATGAATTTGAAAGTGGAAAAGTGAAAGTGTTAGTCACTCAGTGGTATCTGACTGTTTGCAACCCCATGGACTATAACCTGCCAGGCTCCTCTGTCCCTGGGGTCTCCCAGGCTAAGAATACTGGAGTGGGTTTCCATTTCCTTCTCCAAGGGATCTTCCTTAGCCTGCATCTCCTGCACTGCAAGTGGATTCTTTACCATCTGAGCCACCAGAGAAGCCCAAGTTTTTAACTTTCTTGAATTTAAGGAACTTAAATTTTAAATTAAAGAAACATTGCATTTTCCCAAGGGATGGTTTCTCGTAACAATAAGGGACATTTATGAAATGTTTGCACATTAGTTTAAGTTTTTGAAAAACAATGTATTTCCCCCCTTGATGGGATATCCTTAAGAAAAGTCTGTGTTTTAATTTAATCCTTCAGTGCACTCTCATCCTGTGAATAAGGTCATTTTAATGAATTTTGCATTAGTTCCAAAAATCCTGAGCAACCTAATACATTCCTATAAATTACATACTTTGGGGATTACAGTGCCAAGCTTTAAATCTAATGTAATAACAGTAAAAAATGTTATGTATCTTTTTTGATGGCTTCTGAATTTTATATAGGTTACAATGATAGCAAGCTGATCAGTGAAATCAGTGCCATGTCACAGGCCTTATGATGAAAATTCAGACCACAGAAAAGGGGAGATAGAGGCAAAAAATAGGAAGAAGAAAGCAACAAAATACATAAAGTCGGGCTTCCCTTTTAAGAAACACACAGAAAATGTAGAGGATACAGGGATCATAAATTTCATTGTTGACTTTAAGACGAGTTGTTGTCTCTGGTTTTAATTTTTTTAAGCAATTTTTTTTTTTCTGATTTTCTTATCCTGTTTTTAGTGTAAGTATATGGAGAAAATGTAAATGTTAGCAGCTCTTAAAAATGATTGTGAAGGGAGATTAACCTTGCTGATAAGACACTTTCTAAGTTCATGTTTCAAGAAGAGAGTTCCTCGTCATAATAAAGGAATGAGAAGGAGTGGAAAGCAATGTTGCAGAGGGCAAGGTTAGAGAGGACAACCAGTGGCTGCAGATAGACAGCAATGCATTTATTAACAGAGACAGTTGAAAGAAGATTTATTTTTAGTGGAATCCTAGAGATCCCATTGAAACAAGGCTTCAATAATCCTACCCAAATTAAGATATTCTGATGAAGATAGGTTTATTAAAGAAGCTGGTAAATAAGCTGAGATCTGTGTTAAGATTGCATAAGGTTCAAAGAAAGTTCAGTTTAGAAGCAAAGGTAATTGTCTATTTTTTTAATGATAAAAACTGTTAGGTAATTAGAACAGAAAAAAGAAGTCCAAAATAGTGGTGGCTAAAAGATAAAGGGAAAATCCGGTGAAAAGGGAACAAAGGAAAAGTCTGTGAACCTGAGTGAGAATCTCAGGTGAAACAAACACACCTCCTTATTGGCTAGCCCTAATTTGCATAGGGCAGGCTCAAGGGGGAGGAGACAAAAGTGTATTGGACCCAAAGGGGTGTTGCCTTTGGGGTCCACCTGCCCTCACATCTCAAAGGTGTACTATCCTTTGTTTACCAAATAAAACTCTGAGCTGTAATTGAGCTTTAACACTGGTCTGCCATTTCAAATCTTTGTTGTGCTGAGATTGAACCGAGGAAATGACACACTCTCTAGAACAAAACTACTTTTAATACACAAAAGTAAAGTTTCAAAATCAAATTTTATTTAGTTATAAAACCTGGTCTTAAGTGATATATTGTTTGTATAGAGTACATTAATAGACACAGAGTCCAGTTGTAGAAATTAGTTAGGAGAGATTTATTTTATATTACTTAAAATAAGGAAGGGAAACTAATTAACAAATTGAAGTTTACAGATCAAAATCCTTTTCTTCACATCTCTCATTAGCAATATCTTCCATATCCGGTGGCTTTTCAGAAACCATTCCGTGTACTCCTCTTTCTCCAGTTTTCAAAATCTCATCCCCATCCTAATCTCTTAATTCCAATCTAATCTCAATAAATAGCAACAGATATTTATTCAACATCTACAACTAGTTAAGCAACCTGATGAATAATGAAGATACATCCATCAGTGAATAGAGCAGAAAGGCATTTTCTGCCTTCAGGATCTTCTGCCATTCATTCTAGTCGTGGAAATAGACAATAAAAAAGAAAAATAAGTAAAATATACAATATGTAAGAAATATACACATATATTGAATACATGCATATGTATATATGAGCAACTTTACTTACATATATATGTATACATAGACATATATATATATATATATACATATATATATGTTACATCAAAAATATAGAGGATGAGAACCAAAACTTTAAAGAAGTGAAGAAGCAAGCCATGCAACTACACAAGGGAAGAACATTCTAGGCTAAGGGAAGAACATTCGAGGCTGAGGGACTGTCAAGAACAAAAATCATGTTTGTGTAGTCATTCTGGGTGACTGGGCTCAAGGATGGGACAGAAGGCCTGTATGTTGAAGAAAATAGCAGAAGGGGAAGGTTAGTAATGGTTAGGGTCAGAGAATGTTTGTGACTTTACACATAATAGAAAGATTTCTCCTTTTATTCTCTATGAGATGGAGGCTATTGGGAATTTCTGAGTAACAGAAAGATGCTATCTTATTCTACTTGAATAAACTCTGAGTTGAGAATAGAAGCACTAGAGTGAAGGAAGCCAAGGATAGACACAAGAAACTCAATCAGGAGTCTTTAACAACAATTTAAGAGAGAGACAAAAGTGTTTTGGACCAGGGTGATGTGACTGGTGATAGAAGCAAGGTCCAATGCTGTAAAGAGCAATATTGCACAGGAACCTGGAGTGTTAGGTCCATGAATCAAGGCAAATTGGAAGTGGTCAAACAGGAGACGGCAAGAGTGAACATTGACATTCTAGGAATCAGCAAACTAAAATGGACTGGAATGGGTGAATTTAACTCAGAAGACCATTATATCTACTACTGTGGGCAGTAATCCCTTAGAAGAAACGGAGTAGCCATCATGGTCAACAAAAGAGTCTGAAATGCAGCACTTGGATGCAATCTCAAAAACGACAGAATGACCTCTGTTCATCTCCAAGGCAAACCATTCAATATTACAGTAATCCAAGTCTATGCCCCAACCAGTAACACTGAAGAAGCTGAAGTTGAATGGTTCTATGAAGACCTACAAGACCTTTTAGAACTAACACCCAAAAAAGAGGTCCTTTTCATTATAGGCGACTGGAATGCAAAAGTAGGAAGTCAAGAAACACCTGGGGTAACAGGAAAATTTGGCCTTGGAATATAGAATGAAGCAGGGCTAATAGAGTTTTGTCAAGAGAATGCAGCGGTCATAGCAAACACTCTCTTCCAACAACACAAGAGGACTCTACACATGGACATCACCAGATGGTCAACACTGAAGTCAGATTGATTATATTCTTTGCAGCCAAAGATGGAGAAGCCCTATACAGTCAACAAAAACAAGACCAGGAGCTGACTGTGGCTCAGATCACCAACTCCTTATTGCCAAATTCAGAATTAAATTGAAGAAAGTAGGCAAAACCACTAGATCATTCATGTATGACCTAAATCAAATCCCTTATGATTATAGAGTGGAAGTGAGAAATATAGTTAAGGGACTAGATATGATAGAGTTCCTGATGAACTATAGAATGAGGTTTGTGACACTGTACAGGAGACAGGGATCAAGACCATCCCCATGGAAAAGAAATGCAAAAAAGCAAAATGGCTGTCTGGGGAAGCCTTACAAATAGCTGTGAAAAGAAGAGAAGTGAAAAGCAAAGGAGAAAAGGAAAGATATAAGCATCTGAATGCAGAGTTTCAAAGAATAGCAAGGAGAGATAAGAAAGCCTTCCTCAGAGATCAATGCAAAGAAATAGAGGAAAGAACAGAATGGGAAAGACTAGAGATCTCTTCAAGAAAATTAGAGATACCAAGGGAAAATTTCATGCAAAGATGGGCTCGATAAAGGACAGAAATGGTATGGACCTAACAGAAGCAGACGATATTAAGAAGAGGTGGCAAGAATACACAGAAGAACTGTACAAAAAAGATCTTCATGACCAAGATAATCACGAAGGTGTGATCATTCACCTAGAGCCAGATAGCTTGGAATATGAAGTCAAGTGGGCCTTAGGAAGCATCACTATGAACAAAGCTAGTGGAGATGATGGAATTCCAGTTGAGCTGTTTCAAATCCTGAAAGATGATGCTGTGAAAGTGATGCACTCAACATGCAAGTAAATTTGGAAAACTCAGCAGTGGCCACAGGCCTGGAAAAGGTCAGTTTTCATTCCAGTCCCAAAGAACGGCAATGCCAAAGAATGCTCAAACTACTGCAGTTGCACTCATCTCACACGCTAGTAAAGTAATGCTTAAAATTCTCCAAGTCAGGCTTCAGCAATATGTGAGCTGTGAACTTCCAGATAGTCAAGCTGGTTTTAGAAAAGGCAGAGGAACCAGAGATCAAATTGCCAACATCTGCTGGATCATGGAAAAAGCCAGAGAGTTCCAGAAAAACATCTATTTCTGCTTTATTGACTATGTCAAAGCCTTTGACTGTGTGGATCACAATAAACCGTGGAAAATTCTGAAAGAGATGGGAATACCAGACCACCTAATCTGCCTCTTGAGAAACCTATATGCTGGTCAGGAAGTAACAGTTAGAACTGGACATGGAACAACAGACTGGTTCCAAATAGGAAAAGGAGTATGTACGTCAAGGCTGTATATTGTCACCCTGCTTATTTAACTTCTATGCAGAGTACATCATGAGAAACGCTGGACTGGAAGAAACACAAGCTGGAATCAAGATTGCCGGGAGAAATATCAATAACCTCAGATATGCAGATGACACCACCCTTATGGCAGAAAGTGAAGAGGAACTAAAACGCCTCTTGATGAAAGTGAAAGAGGAGAGTGAAAAAGTTGCCTTAAAGCTCACCATTCAGAAAACGAAGATCTGGCATCTGGTCCCATCACTTTATGGGAAATAGATGGGGAAACAGTAGAAATAGTGTCAGACTTTATTTTTGGGTGCTCCAAAATCACTGCAGATGGTGACTGCAGCCATGAAATTAAAAGACACTTACTCCTTGGAAGAAAAGTTATGACCAATCTAGATAGCATATTCAAAAGCAGAGACATTACTTTGCCAACAAAGTTTCATCTAGTCAAGGCTATGGTTTTTTCTAGTGGTCAAGTATGGATGTGCGAGTTGGACTGTGAAGAAAGCTGAGCACCAAAGAATTGATGCTTTTGAACTGTGGTGTTGGAGAAGACTCTTGAGAGTCCCTTGGACTGCAAGGAGATCCAACCAGTCCATTCTAAAGGAGATTAGTCCTGGGTGTTCATTGGAATGACTGATGCTAAAGCTGAAGCTCCAGTACTTTTACCACCTCATGCAAAGAGTTGACTCACTGGAAGACTCGGATGCTGGGAGGGATTGGGGGCAGGAGGAAAAGGCGACGGCAGAGGATGGATAGCATCACTGACTTGATGGACGTGAGTTTGAGTGAACGCTGGGAGATGGTGATGGACAGGGAGGCCTGGTGTGCTGGGATTCTTGAGGTTGCAAAAAGCTGGACACGACTGAGTGAATGAACTGAACTGAACTGAACTGATGGTAATGAGTGTGATAAGAAGTATTAATAGCAGGATGCCAAATACACTTTGAATTCAGCACCAATAGAAAATTTTTGATAGACCATATGGGAGTTGAGGGATAAAAAAGAGAATTGAATTGTTGTTACCTATGATAACAAACATTGTGAATGAGTTTGTTTGGAGATGAATCCTAGAAACTAAGTTTTGAATATATTCTGTTTGAGAGGCCTACTATATACTAAAATTGATAGGTCAGGTAGGCATCTGGCTATATGGATTTGAGTCTGGATTTTGGAGAGAAAACTGAGCAAGAGATATTAATTTGTGAGCATATAGGTGGTATTTTAATTTATGAAACTGGTTGTGATCACTAAGGCAGTGAGTGTAGACAACATAAGGACAAAGCCTGAACTTTGGGCATTCTAACATTTAGACATGAGGTAAATAGAGAAACCCAAAGGAGACAGGAAGCGGCAGCCAAGGAGACAGTGAAAAAATACGACAAAGGTACTGAATCTGGAGAACAAAGGAGAAAGTGCTTCCAGGAAAAGGATGCCATTAATTGGGTTAATGCTTCTTACAGATGAAGTCTGATGTGGGCTGAAAAATGAGCACTGGGTTTAGTGATATGGAGACCACTGTGCTGTGCTTAGTTACTCAGTCATGCCCGACTCCTTGTGACCCCATCCATGGACTGTAGCCCACCAGCCTCCTCTGTCCATGGGGATTCTCTAGCAAGAATATTGGAGTGGGTTGACATGCCCCCCTCCAGGAGATCTTCCCAACCTAGGAATTAAACCCAGGTTTCCAACATTGCAGGTGGGAGACAACAGGGAAGCCCAAGAATACTGGAGCGGGTAGACTATCCCTTCTTCAGGGGATCTTACTGGCCCAGGAATCAAACTGGAGTCTCCTGCATTGCAGACAGATTCATTACCAGCTGAGCTACCAGGGAACCCATGGAGACAACTAGTTACTGTGAAAAGAATTTTCGGTAGAGTAATGAGACAAAGCATGATTGAAGAAGGTGCAACAGAAAAGGAGAAACATTAGGAACAGTGAGTTAAAGAAGGTCTTTTTCAAGGAACTTTGCCATAACAACAACAACAGCAAAAAGTAAATAAAGAGAGCAACAGGTAGCAAGGAAAGGAAGGTCAAAAGAGGATTTTTGTTTTATCTTCCTATATATCTATCTATTATATATCTCTATCATAGGCTTCCCAGGTGGCACAGTGGTAAAGAATCCACCTACCAATTCAGGAGATGCAAGAGATGCAGGTTTGATCCCTGGGTTGGGAAGATCCCCTGGAGTTGGAAATGGCAATGCACTCCAGTATTCTTGCCTGGAAAATTCCATAGACAGACAAGCCCAGTGGGTTACAGTCCGCTGGGTCACAGAGAGTCAGACATGACCGAGCACACATTTTTACATTAAAAAAAAAATCTCTATCATTTATCCATTCATTCATATTTATTCAATAGTGGAAGAAATGTTGATAGGCTAAAATGATTGATCCAATATAAGGGGGGGAAATAATGACTCTGAGGAGAAGGGAGAACTGTTCAAGCAATGACCTTGAGGAGGCACAAACGGATAGGATCTTGTGACAGGGTTAGGATGGGTTTTACCTGGGAGCATGAAGGTATCTCTGAAGCCCTGTGAAGAATGTTAGGTGCAGAATTTGGACACAGATGCCATGAAGCAGGTATTTGCAATATGGGAACACGTGAAAATTCTCGGATTGCTATTCCCTTTCTCAGAGTGGCAAGGAGCAAAGCTGTTGGTTGAAAGTAAAACTGTAGGCAGTTTTGGAGGTTTGATGAGGGAAAATCAGGGATGAAATGAATACCAGAAGAATGGAGGAGTTTGGTCTGGGAAAATAAAATAGCTGAGTCAAGTTTCTCTTGAAATAGGTCAAGGTCTTTGAAGTGGTCCTCTTAAATCATGAAATTCTTCATGAGGCTTATTCTCCGTGTTACTGCTTCTTGTGTTCAGTGCAGATATGGTCAATACAGACTTTTCTGATCAATGAGACCATGTGAGGCTCGCCACCTGGCTCAGTACCATCTCCAGAAACATGTAGTGCCATGGGCCATTGTGTGAACAGGCTCAACATCCCATGGGGGGCTCTTTTGCTGATGACAGAGCACTTGAAGGGATGTTACAAACAGGTTAGACAATTCTCCCAAAGGGGAAGGGTGCTACATTTATTAGAGAAACCACTATGTCATTAATAATAAAAGGGGAACAGCTCCTCAGCACCCTTTCAAAAAGCCGGTATTACTTGAGTGGTAGTGATTATACATTTAGACCAGATAGATTTTTTCTTTTTTTTATCCATGATCAGCAGCACAGGGGAAGACATGCAGCAAGACTGTAGTTTGCTCAGACACATTCCACAAAGAGAAAGGCAAGGGAATTGAGGGTATGTGCAGGGAAAGAGTGATAATGATTGACCAGGGTAAAAGTTGGGGAGGAGGAAAGAGGACGTGAGGCCAGGGGCATGAGGAAGAGAGGGGAAAAAGTGGCAAGATGATGTGACTGTTAAAGATCTAGAGAGTGAGATAGAAAGATGACAGGGATGGTCAGAGACTGGAAAATTAGGAAGTAGTACTGTGGAGGGTTTGTAGTTATTAGAATGTCAAGGTGGCAAGGAACCTGGACCCTGCTTTAACTCCTACTTTTCCTTTTTCTTATTCTCTTCAATAGCTCCACCTTCTAAAGGTAAATTATCCTTTACAAGCTAGAAAATGCAGAATCTTGCCCAAAAGAATGGATGGGGAAAAAAGGGTGGTGGTCAAGAGACCATGAAAACCTACAAAGAAAGATGGCAGCCAAGATGTTCAAATAATTCACGCTTAGTACATATTTTATCTTTTAACTCTGAAAAATCATTTATTTTTACAAACTTGAGTGGTTTATTGATGATTCTATTTCAATAAATAGATGATAAATAAATAAATTTGTGTCTCTGTCTGCAGTATGGATGAGTTGAAAATTGAAAAAAAAAATACATATGATCACTAATTGATTAAATAATGCAATGCCTGTCAACAACTTCACTCTTTTTCCACCATTGAATTGACTAATTGTTTTCCCGCACTGGAAGGACACAATATGGTTTTGAAGGTTTATACAGGAGACCAGATTGTCTGATACCATTTCAAGGGGATCTATTGTTCTATATGACACATTTTCTTTTGTTTAAACTTTTCTGAGAAGGCCATTACTAACTAGAAAAGAGGAAGGCAAGTAGAGCTTTATATTCTTTTGGGAAAGGTAGAGTTAAGCAAAGCTGAAATTATGGAAATTCTTAATATATGTATAAAATCTTATATGCAAAATAGCAGCCATACAAAGGCAGATAGTTTTGATAGCTCCTACAAGCTAAATGCCCTAGATTGAGATAGTTATGGATCATGGGTGACAAATAATGATAATTTAATTTGGACTATCTAACCAAAAGATGAATAATTTACCAAGTTAAGCTAATAAACTTGTACTTTATTTAAGAGACAATTATTTTAAAATTATGTATTCATACATATGGGGCTTCCCTGGCAGCTCAGTCAGTAAAGAATCTGCCTGCAATGCAGGAGACCTAGGTTCTATATATATGCTATTGCTACAAAATTCATATATAACAAATTTTATAGAGATAGTGTGTATTTATATATTAACTATACATGTGAATAAAATGTATATTTAACATAAATTTGATAAAATCTCAATAATAGTTGATTACAGCCTCTTGGTGAGTTAAGTTTTTTCGTAAAAAGGTTTGTTTATGGCTGAGTAATTTATTCCATTGTACACATGTACCACAGTTTCTTTATCCAGTCATCTGTCGATGGTCATATAGGTTGCTTCCATGTCTTAGCTATTATAAATAGTTCTGGGATGAACGTTGGCGTACATGTGTCTTTTTCAGTTTTGGTTTCCTCAGGTTATATGCTTCATTGTGGGACTGTTGGATCATATGGTAGTTTTATTTCTAGTTTTGAAAAGAATCTCCGGTGGGAGGAAAGTTCAAGAGGGAAGGGATATATGTACATCAATGGCTGATTCATGTTGATGTATGGTAGAAACCAACATGATATTGTAAAGAAGTTATCCTTCAATTAAAAATAAATAAATTTTTGAAAATCCTAAAAAAAAAAAAAAGGTTTGTTTACACTTTTCCAACAGAGTTGGAAAAAGTAGTCTTGCTCTCCTGAACTGGGAGAATGTTTCAGATTCTCTTTGCAGATGTCCTTCCAAGGCTATGCTCCTGACTTTGACACCACAATTTTGTGTATAAGTATGTCTGCGTGCACACACACACACACACACACACACACACACACACACACACACACTTTTTTTAATTGAAGGAGTTTCCCAAATTGTTAAATTCTAGAACTAAAGAAGCCTGGATTCAGTTCTGTCTTTGATCATCTTAAACACAAATGCATTCAGACTAGCAACTGCACAATTCTAATGTAGTTTGGTGTAATATAAAATCTCAGACTCATTAAATAGTTTTTTTCTTCCCTGGCTCAGATTCAAATCAAGCTTGGAAAGTTTGGCCGAGTGGCAGAGGTGGGGGACTGGGGTGCTGCTGGCTTCTCTTCTCTTGTCTTTGCACCCCTCCTGCTCTGGTCAGCTTCTGCTATTGACCTCTTGAAGCCTGGTCTCAGAGGGAATAATCATGGTTGGCTGGTTCAGTAGCGATCTGATGTCACTGACTGCCCCCACAGCAAATGATCTCAAACTAACTCCTTCTCTCTTATACATTGCTTTGGTGGAGTCCTTGGCAGTTTTTTTTTTTTTTTTTTTTTTTTCTTTTTCTGAGTCTTCTAGGCTGCTCACCTGATGAGGACAATATCTTTCCTGGGATGGTTACCTGTGAGTCTTCCTTTGCCCCTAGATTCCAGTATCTACCCCTCTATTTTGGTATCTCCTTACCCTATCAGGTCAAGGGCTCCGTGGGATCCCTTTTAAGGGCTCTCCATAGCAAGGCCCATGTTTGGAATCTGGCCCATGTTGGAAACTTCTCTGGGTGCAGAAATGGAGATTGACCCAGTGTACCCCCCTTCTTTTTCTCTGAGCCTCAATTTTCACAAATGTCTCCAAGTCATTTTCCATTGACTTGAGGTTAAGGGGAAGCACCACATCACTTCCCCATGGATGGGGTGTGGTTGTCAGCAAAGCTCACTGACAGTCATCTTGAAAGAAATCGTCTCAGTCCTTCAATTGTTTTAGACTGAGGATAGCTACTAGCTAGTGCTGACAGTGCCAGTATGGGACTCCTCTCGTCTCTTCTCCACATTTATTTGAAAATCCTGAAGGAATGGTTTAAATTAGCATGTGTCTTAACATCCAGGTGGATTTAGACCTTTCTGTTTTGTGCTTCACCTTGAATAGATTATGTGAAAGAAGGAACAGTGGCATTTAATAACCTGTTGTAGTCCAAAATTGGAAAAATACAGCAACACAGAGATAAGTCTGCAAGAATATTTTGGAAAATGGAGCCAATGTACAAAAATGGCACAATAATACTGTAATGTGAGATGCTGAACACCCAAGTCTGGAAGGACAACTTGACACTGTGTGCTCAGAATAAAACCTTTCTGTTTCTGACTTAGCCAATGAGGCACATCTTTATTTAAAGTGGCCTATAATTTTCTTTTCTAATCCAAGTTTTGACTTCTTAAAGAGAAAAAAAGACAGCTGTATGGAAATGCAAAATCTAAGAACCAAAGGACCTCATTTCATGTTGTAAATGAGGAAACAAGGCAAAGTATCTATTTAAGTTTCAACAATTTTATATTCTGGCTATTTCCTTGGTCATATGGATCCAATGCTACACCAAAATCTTCAGGCATCTTCATTAGCCTAGAAAAATGTACTGTCCAAACACCCAGTAGGTTTATGTATTCTAGCCTAAACTGGTCCTCATAAAGAAATAAAATTTTAATTTCGATCTCCATACTGTCTTTGGTATGGGAAATAGATTAGCTTAAAAGATTGTATTGTGTCAATGGGATAAAAGGATTAAAATGTTAAATTTTAATACAGATGATCCTTGATTACTTGTATCATAATGACAGAATTTATGAATTATCTCAGTTTTCAAATACTTGTTTGAGAGAGAGTATGACAAACAACTCGCACTTGTAGATACAGGTACACATTCTTAGGTCAGAATCAACTGTCACAAAACCTATATTAAAATGAATAATCTGCTAGAATCCTCTCAGTTTGGCTTGTCTTGACTCGAGATCGAGTAAGCCAGGCAGAGCCAGAGTTCGGATGTCTTTGAAGATAGGCTCAAGAGTTCGTCTGATCGGCCGGAAGTGTGGTGAGCACTCTCGCGATAGCTGAAGGTACCAACGATGATGACGGCCCCTGGAGGAAGGAAGAAAAGGAAGGAAGAGAAGACCGGAAGTGCTACATCTTGAGCAGCCAAGGCAGAAAGCAACCTGACTTTCTTTACCAGAAGCCCTTTTCCAGGGTATAAGGAAACGGTCCGCCTGGCTGGAAGTCCTACGTCTTTGAACTCCCCCATCTTTTCAGTTTTCCTGTCATCTATGCTTGCTTCTGTGCTCTTTCCCCATTTTATCTGTATACCAGAAAAGGATTCATTAATATCTCTCTCCTAGCTCCACTAAACGGGTGGAACCGGCGTTCCTTCCCTGTACTATCATGTAGCTAGGAAGTAGCACGTAGGGGCGGTTGGACTGCTGGGAACCCAAAGGAGGAGGGGAGGGCACAGAACTCTGCTTCTGCCACCAGGACACAGCCTCTTCATCATCTCCCCCCGTGCTGTTGCCATGCCCCCTACGGCCCTCTGTCTTCCTGTGGTTGTGGCCACTCTGCTGTGGGGAGCATCCCCTGTCAGGGGACTCATTCGAGCGACTTCGGACCACAATGGCAGGATGGAATTTGCAGACCTCCCAGCTCTCTTTGGGGCTGCCTTGAGTCAGGAAGGACTTAAGGGGTTTCTCGTGGAGGCTCAGCCAGCCAACGCCTGCAGCCCCATTGCCCCACCTCCCCCAGCCCGGGCCAACGGGTCAGTTTTCATTGCACTGCTTCGAAGATTCGACTGCAAATTTGACCTCAAGGTCCTACATGCTCAGAAGGCCGGGTATGGTGCAGCCGTGGTCCACAATGTGAATTCAGATGAACTGCTGAACATGGTGGGGAGTAACGAAGAAGCCCAGCAGCAGATCTGGATCCCTTCTGTGTTCATCAGCGAAAAGAGCTCTAAGTACCTGCGTGCCTTCTTCATCTACCAGCAGGGCGCTCAGGTGCTTCTGGTCCCTGACAATGGATTCCTCTTGACCTATTTCTTCATCCTTTTCTATGGGATTTTGGCAATGTTCATTTTGGGCATGGGAGCCATAGTGATAGTCCATTGTATCCGTTTCCAGAATCAGCGCTGGCGGAATCG
Organism: Capricornis sumatraensis; assembly: GCF_032405125.1. Lineage (NCBI taxonomy): Eukaryota > Metazoa > Chordata > Mammalia > Artiodactyla > Bovidae > Capricornis > Capricornis sumatraensis. The sequence continues at coordinate 62,022,653 of NC_091086.1, read as the reverse complement.
GCTGACCAAAGAGCAACTGAAACAGATTCCTACCCACGACTATCGCAAGGGAGACCAGTATGATGTGTGTCCCATCTGCCTGGAAGAATATGAGGACGGGAACAAGCTGAGGGTCCTCCCCTGCGCTCATGCCTATCACTGCCGCTGTGTGGACCCGTGGCTCACTCAGACCAAGAGGACGTGCCCTATTTGTAAGCAGCCTGTTTGCCAGAATCTTGGGGAGGAGGAGCAGGAGGAAGGAACTCAGGTGCAAGTGGGCCACGAGCAAAGAGACCTGAGAAGCCTCCCTGCCTCAGAACGGACCTCACTTCTGGGCTCCAGCACCGTACTTCCCACTAACTTTGGCTCCTTAGCCCCGGCCCCCTTTGTGTTTCTTGGGTCTTCAACAGATCCCTCATACTCTCCATCTTCCTCTTCCTCTTCCGCTGTCAGTCTCATCTGATACTCCCTTTCCTTTCCACCTTTAGCAACAGACTTGCACAGACCCCTTTCCTCCCACAAGTCTTCCAAGTTGAGTGATAGGACATAGTTCTACCTCAGCTTTCTCCCTTACCCAGCCCCTTCCTCCTGCGGGATTTGGACATGCAGAGGGACTGGGTCTTCACTTAGTGGGTTAATAAAAATGATGCGTGCAAAAGCCATGGGTGAGAGCTGTCAAAAATAATTTAAAAGAACATATTTTTATTATTTGTGTCAAGGATGAAAAAATAATTTGAAATATTATTTTAAGTAACTCAGAATATCTTAAGTTGACTTTAGTATATTAACGTTTCACATTTGTCCTCATAATGCGATTTCTCATAAAAATTTCAGTGTCTCTAGTTTACTTGTTTTAGAGTGAGTGCATATGAAGTAGTCTACACCTACCTAAATGCTTGTCATCAGTTAGTGCCTAAAGAATGCAAAGCCCCTGCAGTGTCTACATGGTCATGAGATAATAATAACTGGATTCTAGGTCTCTGATCCTCTGCTTTTCCTGTAAAGTGGCTCTGTAAAAAGATTTAGTTGCTTTATAGCATGTGATCATTAGTATTCTAACCTTACTAATTGGGGTGGAATTTTAAGAGAACACTTTTTAGCTTTGTCTTTCCCTCTTTTGAAATTAAAAACTGATTTAAGTGAAGGAAACATGCAACATCAAATACTTTTCACCTGAGAGTGGTAACTGTTCATCCATGCTGAGTGTCTTCTGTGTCTAGAGATACCTGTGTAATTGCAAAAGATGGGAGTTGTATAATACAGAACTATTGAATATGACCTTCCTTTTTAGAAATTAAGGTCATTTTCACCCTTTAATGATTGTTAATGTTAGCTAAGCTATTTTTCATTTGTATGGCCAATTTCAACTCATCTCAAACTTTCAAACACTACATTGATAATGCAATGACTAAATACTCTCAATATAGCTCTTTGGATTTGAATATTTTGTTTCATGCAAGCCTTGAAATAAACTCCTAAACCACACTGAAAACCTTCTATTTTGGAATGCAGAATCAATGGTCATAAGATTTACTATTTAAATTAATATACAATTGTGTTTCCATAAAGATGCATTTAAGATGGTAATTCTAGTTCCAGTTCAGTTCAGTTCAGTCACTCAGTCGTGTCTGACTCTGTGTGACCCCATGAATCGCAGCACACTAGGCCTCCCTGTCCATCACCAACTCCCAGAGTTCACTCAGACTCATGTCCATCGAGTCAGTAATGCCATCCAGCCATCTCATCCTCTGTCATCCCCTTTTCCTCCTGCCCCCAATCCCTCCCAGCATCAAAGTACTTTCCAATGAGTCAACTCTTCGCATGAGGTGGTCAAAGTACTGGAGCTTCAGCTATAGCATCTTTCCTTCCAAAGAAATCCCAGGGCTGATTTCCTTTAGAATGGACTGGTTGGATCTCCTTGCAGTCCAAGGGACTCTCAAGAGTCTTCTCCAACACCACAGTTCAAAAGCATCAATTCTTTGGCACTTAGCTTTCTTCACAGTCCAACTCTCACATCCATACATGACCACAGGAAAAACCATAGCCTTGACTAGATGGACCTTTGTTGGCAAAGTAATATCTCTGCTTTTCAATATGCTATCTAGGTTGGTCATAATTTTTCTTCCAAGGAGTAAGTGTCTTTTAATTTCATGGCTGCAGTCACCATCTGCAGTGATTTTGGAGCACCCAAAAATAAAGTCTGACACTGTTTCCACTGTCTCCCCATCTATTTGCCATGAAGTGATGGGACCAGATGCCATGATCTTTGTTTTCTGAATGTTGAGCTTTAAGCCAACTTTTTCACTCTCCTCTTTCACTTTCATCAAGAGGCTTTTTAAGTCTTCTTCACTTTCTGCCATAAGAGTGGTATCATCTGCATATCTGAGGCTATTGATATTTCTCCCGGCAATCTTGATTCCAACCTGTGCTTCTTCCAGCCCAGCATTTCTCATGATGTACTCTGCGTATAAGTTAAATAAGCAGGGTGACAATAAGGTCCTATTAAATCAATTGTCAATACTACTGCAATTGCTTATCTATTCTATTTACTAATGTTATGTTCCAGTTTTTTGATTTGATATTTCTCACAATATGCATTGTTTGGCAGGAGGTTGCATTGATAAGCATTATCTGACATTGAAGGAAGGCTGTAGTATGCATGGTCCCCAAGGAACAGATTCTGAGGTAGAGCTTTGTGTACATAAATTGAATGAGCTTAAGAAGTGGAGGGTGGAGGTAAAAGTTGGAGGATGGTGTTGCTGCACTGGAAACCTTAGCAGACCCCCTCCATATCCACTCCCACTCCCATCCCTGGCCTCAGAGAGCCCTGGAGCTGGAATTGCCCTGCAGCATTGTCCTGCAAATTGAAGCAAAAGAGTTGAGTCCATGTGCCCCTTAAATAATCTGTCATTTATTCCAGGCTGTCACAGGGACAGAGGAAGGACATTGGGTTGTGCAACTTTGTTCATACAAGGACAATTCCTGGAGAAAGACTCAGCTGTATGAGAAATTTCACTAGTTTTGTGTATGCACGCACGTGCACGCAAAGGTCCTTTCTGTTTTAATATGATTCTCTGAGTCAGTCAAACTCCAGGAGATAGTGAAGGACAGGGGAGACTGGTGTGCCGCAGTCAGTGGGGTCACAAAGGTTTAGTGACATGATTTAGTGACTGAACATCAACAATCCAGAAATTGCCTAATTGATATTTTTATGAGCTTCTTCTAATATGAGTTAATACCAAAAGGATGGCCTCTGCTAAACTGAGTCAGTTATGAAACGAAAATAGGAAATAAAGAGAGCTAAAGGTTTGCAGCAGAATTTTAGCCCAGTCCCAGGCTCGAAAGTGGTGACTGCTCAATGTCTTGTGTATTCACTACATGAATCTGTATTCATTACAAGCATCTGTTGAGTTTCTATAATGTTCCAAGCTCTGCATGGACCAGTGACGGAGAAGAAAGATCCCATCCCTAATTCACTGGTCTTCAGGAAGAAACAGTCATTTTGTAGCATGATGCTTGTGACAAGTAGCAAGAAGGGATAAATGATCTATAAAGAATAATCCAGTGCTATGCTGGAGTGGCTCATATGGGTTCAAGAGAGCTAGCTGTTAAATTTTTAGGAACCATGCCACATTGTTGCTAATTATGGGTATTATTAAAAATCATATTATATAAATTTACCATTAAATAAATTCTATTAAAAACATAGTTAATGCATATTCAGGACTTATCACTTCATAATTATTTTATTTTATGCTCTTGAGCTTCTCTATGTTTATTAGGACTATCCAGTGGAAAACCATGTAATGGTGTGTTGCTATGTGTATCTTCCCATCTCTGAGTTCAGTGACATTATATTGGAGCCTGAAATTGACCATGATGGGAGTATTTATGCCACAGAAACTCGCAAATGCTTTCTCCTTCATCTTACTCCATCAGAATATCATTTACTTTTTTGATGATTATCTAGACTTAACAAAGTAATGGAAAAATGTTAATAATATAGATTAAACTTAAATATGTCATGTGAATAGTGCAACAAATTGAGATATTCTTCCAGTATTTGAAAATTATTATCTGATTGGCAAGTAAGTTTTCATGTCATTAACGAATTAATGAAGTTGTCACAAACATTTTAATTTTCACACTTTTTTTAAACCTCATTAAAATAATGGAAATATCAATCAATATTTATGACAGAGCTACATTAGTTTGTCAATGATATGAACCACTTCTGAACGGGAAGTAATCAAACATTTATTCATAGACTAATTTTATGAAATCATGGTGGAATTACAACCATAGCTTGTCTATGGACACAAGATTTCAGCAAAAATAGGACAAATATTCTGTGAGAATAAACTGAAATTGACTATGCAATATTTACAACAAAGAGAATATAGCACGTGTTATTATTTTCATTAATTGTGTACTTCATACTCCTTTGCATCAATAAAAATTATGTACATATAGGCGTTCATGAATTTTTTTTTCCCCACAGGAGTGAATTGTTTAACCTTTTCCAGTGCACCCATAGATAAACCAAAGCTAATACAGAAATTTTCACAGTTACTGTATGAACACATGGAGTGCCATAGAAGGACCAAAAAGGCTGGAGTGAGGAGAGGAAGAAGAAGAAAAAGAAGGCTGAACTGAGAGCACCTAAGAATTCAGGCTCCTCTTTTTCTACTTTACTGGGTTCAGCTTTATAGGAGATCATAAAGAAGATAAAATGCACAAGGTCTTTTCCATTCTGTCATCAGTGCATCACAAACGCACTACTTATTGTTTGGACTAGCTGCAGATACTCAAATTCAGCACTTCTTACAGTCCATCCTGCTTCTGATACAGTCACATCTGTTGTGAGCCTATTAAGCACTGTTGAAATGACCTGCTTTCCCTCTTGAGATGCTTCTAGGCAGTGTGGCTCTGTGTGGTTCCTCTCAAGTGCTCACCATGGCAGAACTATTTCCTAAAGTTACTTGGGGAATCTCAATCTTCCCCTCACTGTTAGAAGGCACATCTATTAGTATTTACAAACAGCAGGGCTGTGTTTTCCAGGTCCTTAGTTCCATATTGTACACAGTGGGGCTCAAAACCTTTCAGACTGTAATGGAATGTTCTACTCAACACACCATAGGAGAACATTTCTTTAGGCAATATTCTACCCTCAGCCCTCCTCAGATCATTTTTCCTGGGTCCCAGGCCTTGACTCTGTCCCCTTCCCATTTATTTTGTTAGTTTACTCATATGGATATACCTTATTTAATCTTTGTAGAAGTCATATGATGGAGTATTTGACAAATAAATACTTTCGAATTTAAGGTCATGCTTTTTTTTTTTTTCCAGTCAAAATAATTTTACAAAATTTTTAGGACTTTTAAAAAGTGATTTGTAGAAATATTTTTTTAAGATGATGTAGAATTTTTATAACTTAATTTTATTTTTTTAAAAGATACTGTTTTATATTTTAAGTTCCTTATATAGCACCTCCCAAGACTATAAATTCCTTAAGAGGAGAAACTATAAATTTCACCTCATTATCCTATTCATACTAGCTCAGCTTGAATGAATACATAAGTGATTATTTTAAAATCACTTCTTTAAACTTGATTATATAAATAGGTTTTTAAACATTTTTTCATAATGAGGTTAGCTTGTATCAAATCAGTGTGGAGAGAAGTCAGTGGCATGTTTTAAAGATGTACTGATGCAAATTTCCACAGCCTCTGCCCTTTTCTCAGATAGCCCTTAACTCCACACATTTAAAAACACATCTATTCATCCATACCTCCATCTTTCCACCCAACTACTCAATGAGTCACTCATTTTGTAAGTATTAAGTTGTATCTGTTGTACTGGCTATATAAGGGTATCAGGATAGATATGACCTTACCTTCATGTGAAGAAAAGAATATTAAGCCATCACATAAAATGTGAAAAATACTGTGATAGAAAAATTCTCAGAGTAGAGGACTTTAGGTGGGGGAAAAGTGTCTAGACATAAAAATTTATGGGAGGAAATAAAAATTATTATATTGAGACCTAAAGGGTAGATAGGGGTTGACCAAAAATAAGAGAGGCAAGAGGGTCTAGGCGGACTGAAGTATAATACCTGTGAACTTAAAGGGGAAGAGAACACAGCATGTTCTAGGAACAAAAAGACTTGCAGTATTTCCAGGACTTGGACTGTGAAGCAAGACAGAAAGAGAGGCGAAGCGGCAGTATGAGTAGAGACTGGACTTTGAAAGCTCAATGAACTTGGTAGAGTTTAAAAATTCTCTAAATTGTAGAGAATGGCTACTAGGTGAGAAGAGAGGGCAAGATGAGATTTGGGAAGCCAGATGGAAAATGGTGCAATAACTCATATGAAGGAGATGGTCACCTGACCTCAGTTACTGACTGTGGGTTTGGGGAATGGGGAAGGTATCTCAAGCAAACTCAGCTACAAGGGACTGGGGGAATATAAAAGGATCCAGATGAAGAAATCTCCACAATCAGAAGACACAGGTAAGACACACATCTCTGTGTGGGCTAGGTGTATCATATTCATAAAGGTGATCATTTTTGATCATTTATATTTGAGAGCTATTTAGTTTTTCTTTTTAACAAAACCGATTAACCTAACAGTAGAAGAGATGGAAGAAACAAAGAAGGGAATTGAAATAGAGGACTATTTTCTGGTATTCTCTACATTTATTGTTTAACTTGGGAGCAAAATCAAAATGAGATGCCAGACTGTGCTTAATATACATGCTCCCTGAGGCTATGCATATAATGTGTTTGGACAAACCAGAGGCAGAGTCAGGGTCTCTGGCGATATCTTTCAAAGGGAATTAAAAACCACAGACACGGACCAAAAAGCTGGGAGGACATTTCAGGTCTGTCCTCTTGATTAAAAAGGGCACTAAAGGCTTTGTAACAATTTCAGGAGAAAGCAGATAGTAGTAAATAATAATTGCTGTATGAAAGCATGGCATTATTGGTTATAAAAGCCCACTCAAAGTTTTAAAAATCAGAGACATATTTCTATAATATTTATCTAGAACATAGACATAATGCTTAAAGGAGCTTCATTAGTAAATTTGATCTTTATTCAACATTTGACCATGATTAGTAATTATTTGTGGATGATTTGCTCTTGTTATCATAGTAGGTTATTGTTCTTATGAATTTCAAACTACCTATTTTTTTAAAAAGATAATTTTATTTACTTAAAGATGAAGAGGATCTTTGTTGTCTGAGATTGCCTGTCGAGCACTTAATAGTCAAAGAGATGGTTTAGTTTGCCTGGAAAAGGAAATGTGACCCTGGGATTACACCCTTGAGAGATGATACTTCAATTCAAATTGGGATTCACAGAGTAATTGCAGCCTGTGGTAATGCATCTTCAACATCTTAAAATAGCTGTTATATGGGTAGAGCTTTCCCCTAGAGGAATGGCAGTGTTCACTAAGAGATGTCTTTTGTCTCTTTCAAACCACTAGAGCAGCCTTTGAACAAGGCTGAACAAAGAAGCACAATATTTAATATTTTTCTAGAGTGATTTGAAAATTCACTGCAAACAAATATATTCTCTGTTTTGGATTGTGCTGCAAATAAAAAAATAAATAAAGCAAGTAAACAAAATAGTGTCTGAAATAACTTCATGTTTGGGTTATTTTGGTGTGTGTGTATCTGTGTGCTTCTAATAGTAGCCATAAAATTTGGACCTTCTGGAGCTCTTCCTTAATGTGCAAACAAGTAACTGAACAAACTTTTCATGTATTGGGTCATTAAACAGATTTTCTCTGTGTTCTTTTCAGAAAAACATAAAGAATTAAAGAGGGAGAGGGTGGGATGATTTGGGAGAATTGCAATGAAACATGTATAATATCATATATGAAACGAGTCACCAGTCCAGGTTCAACGCACGATACTGGATACTTGGGGCTGGTGCACTGAGATGACCCAGAGGGATGGTACGGGGAGGGAGGAGGGAGGAGAGTTCAGGATGGGGAACACGTGTATACCTGTGGTGGATACACGTTGATGTATGGCAAAACCAATACAATATTGTAAAGTAATTAACCTCCAATTAAAATATATAAATTTATATTAAAAAAAGTCACAATGTTTTCTATCCCTAGTAGGCAAACAGTGATTGACAGCTAACAGTGAGACATTTCTTAATTCTTAATTGTACAAATTGAGCCAGTGGTTTTCTTAAATATACAGTGAACTGAGTTGTTTCCCTTTTTTTTGTTGTTGGTGAGAGTTTGGACAAGAAATTTTAAAAATCTTCTTTAGAAAAAAGGCCCTTAAAGGGTTCTTTATTCACACAGAGAGTTGTAAAACACAGAAAAACATGAAGATGAAGTGGAATGTGGCAGATGGGAAGCTAGACCATACCTAAAAGATAAGAGACTGTGAGAGTCATTGTTTTCTCACATCCAGAACTGATTAGATGACAAACTGCCTCCAAGGAAGACTGTTAGGAAGAGAGTATGCCCTCATGTCTGACTCTTTGTGACCCCATGGACAGTAGCCTGCCAGGCTTCTCTGTTCTTGGGATTTCCCAGGCAAGAAAATTGGAGTGACTTGCCGTTTCCTACTCCAAGGATCTTCTCAACCCAGGAATTGAGCCCAGGTCTCCTGCACTGCAGGCGGATTCTTTACCATCTGAGGCACCAGGGAAGACCTGGAAAGAGTGTGCCTAAGTTGAGATGAGAGAGCATGACTGTCAGAATGGTTATGAAAGTTCTAAATCAAGAAGAAAAGACAAAACCCATCAGAAAGCAATTGAAAAGATAGAGAGTCCAGAGAGAATGAATTTATATCACATTGGAAGAGCAAGAAAATAAATGACAGACAGGTAGCAAGCTTGGGTGATCAAGTGGACTGAGATAATAAGAGGAAGGACAAAATGTCTTCAGGTTGATCAAATCAGTTCAGAAATGAAATCTGCAAGTGCCCAGAGGCAGTTAGGCAATTAATTTAGAAATCCTTGAATATATGGTAGATGCTTAAAGGAAGTCCATTGGATACAATAGAGCACAGGCAGAAACTTGGCATTAAAAATAAAATATCAGAGGCTCCAGGGCCCAAAGACAGAGAGAGATGCAAGGTGCAAGCCAGGCAATGTCAACAGGCAGCACAGCTCTAGAAGCTGGGGAGCAGGGTAGATTCACTAGAACTCTACTCAAAAAGCATGGGTTGCCTGGTGGGTACACTAAATGTGTTACAAGCAGAAGGAGATATCAAGGGTGATTCTTTTTCCTCAGAAATCTGAAAATCTGATAGGGAGTCTACCATCAAACATTCCCCTTTCTAAATCAAACAGATGGAGGTCTCTTGTAGAGCTGCTGCTATACACGGCTTTACATTTATTTTGCTTTATACTAGGTAGGCTTCAGAGAAAGCAATGGCATCCCACTCCAGTACTCTTGCCTGGAAAATCCCATGGGTGGAGGAGCCTGGTGGGATGCAGTCCATGGGGTCGTTAAGAGTCGGACACGACTGAGCGACTTCACTTTGACTTTTCACTTTCATGCATTGGAGAAGGAAATGGCAACCCACTCCAGTGTTCTTGCTTGGAGAATCCCAGGGATGGGGAGCCTGGTGGGCTGGTGTCTATGGGGTCACACAGAGTTGGACACGACTGAAGCGACTTAGCAGCAGCAGCAGCAGGAAGGCTTCAGACCCCAGTCAGCCTGGTCCAAAGGCTTACATGTGCAAGGTTTGCAACAGTCCTGGGAGAAGTGATTGCTGCATGGATGGGGAATAGACTGAGACTCTTTCTTGACATTCACCCTAATTTGTCTTCTAGGCATGTAGCCAAGGGATGCTGAGCAGCACAGTAGTTCTGGAGCCTTTTCCTTAGCCATGCTAAGCATGCGGCCCAAGATGAAACTGCACGAAAGGTCTTTAGTGTGGTATTGATGAAGGAAATAAGGTTTGATTTGTTAACAGCAGTATTAGTAGTGGCCGTAACCATGTTATGAAAAAGTCTTAGCTACTCTAAGGAATGAATTTAATTCCTTAGGAAACAAGACTTAACAAGACCTAACAGAACAGCCCAGTGTGATCATTGTCATCCTTCAGTCGTCACACTATGCTATTGCAACCATTTTCCTTTTGCTGCTGATAAAGAATCTCTCTTACTTTTCCATAACTGGTCCAGTGAATCTATGTTTGGTCAAATACTTGAATGTACTCTCTAGATATTCTCTGTTTAGGCAGATGATACTGGGATACAAGAAAGAGCATACAGCAGGATATGGGAAACCACATGCGTAGGGCCAATTCACGTCATTGTTTGTTTTTGTATATAAAATTTTACTGAAACATAGCCATACTCATTCAGTTATTGTTGTTATTCAGTCACTAAGTTGTGTCCAATTTCTTGCAACCCCATGGGCTGGTAGGACACCAGGTTTTCCTGACCTCTACTATCTCCCAGAGTTTGCTCAAATTCATGTCCACTGAGTTGGTGATGCTATCTAACTATTCCATCCTCTGCCACCCTCTTCTCCTTTTGCCTTCAGTCTTTCCCAGCATCAGAGTCTTTTCCAATAAAACAACTCTTTGCATCAGGTGGCAAAAGTATTGAGCCTCAGCTTCATCATCAGTCTTTTCAATGAATATTCAGGGTTGAGCTCCTTTAAGATAGATTTGTCTGATCTCTTTGCAGTCCAGGGGACTCTTCAAGAGTCTTCTCCAGAACCACAGTTTGAAAGCATCACTTGCATATCACCCATGGCTACTTTCCTGCTACAGCTGCAAAGTTGAATAGTGCTGTTTGGTCACAGTCAAAACTATATACTCTGTGACCCTTTGAGGAAAAAAAAAAAATGTCTGTTGACTCCTATTCTACAATCAGGCTTCCCAGGTGACATAGTGGTAAATAATCCACATGCAAATGCTGGAGACTCAAGAGACTTGGGTTCAATCCATGGATTGGAAAGATCCCCTGGAGTAGAAAATGGTAACCTGCTTCAGTATTCTGGCCTGGAAAATTCCATGGACAGAGGAGCCTGGCGGCTACAGTTTACAAGGCCACAAAGAATTGGACACGACTGAGCACACATCTATTTGTCTGTTTATTCTACAACCATATATTGCCCAGTGCTTAAAAGAGGCTAATTTCAAATCCCACCTTTTCCGTTTCCTAGCTTTGTGACCTTGGACAATTTATCTAACTCTGCCCTTCAGTTTTCATATCTGCAATGTAAGGCAATGTAATAATCTGTAATGTAAGGTAATGTAAGGAGAAAGGGATGACAGAGGATGAGAGTTGGATGACATCACCAACTCAATGGACATGAATCTGAGCAAGCTCTGAGAGTATGGGTGAGGGACAGGGAAGCCTGGCATGCTGCAGTCCATGGGGTCACAAATAATTGGACAGGGCTGAGTGACTGAACTAAAGTGAAGTGAAGCCGCTCAGTCGTGTTCGACTCTTTGCGACCCCATGAACTATAGCCTATCAGACTCCTCCATCCATGGGATTTTCCAGGCAAGAGTGCTGGAGTGGATTGCCATTTCCTTCTCCAGGGGATCTTTCTGACCCAGGAATCAAACCCGGGTCTCCCACATTGCAGGAAGACGCTTTACCGACTGAACTAAACTGAAGGTAATAATAGATCTACCTTATGAGCTTGATATGAGGATTAGTTTGATTAAATCATGAATTCTTGTAATAGTACTCATAGTGCTGCAAGTGCTCAATAAAAAAATAGCTATTATTATCATTATCTGACAGTACATTATTTAAAAAAATATATTCAGTTCAATTCAGTTCACTCAGCCATGTCTGACTCTTTGTGACCCCATGGACTGCAGCACGCCAGGCCTCCCTGTCCATCACCAACTCCCAGAGTTTGCTCAAATTCATGTCCATTGAGTCAGTGATGCCACCCAGCCATCTCATCCTCTGTTGTCCCCTTCTCCTCCCACCTTCAATCTTACTCAGCATCAGGGTATTTTCTAGTGAGTCAGTTCTTTGTATCAGGCATCCAAAGTATTAGAGTTTCACCTTCAGCATCAGTCCTTCCAGTGAATATTCAAAACTGGTTTCCTTTAGGATGGACTGGTTGGATTTCGTTGCAGTCCAAGGGACTCTCAAGAGTCTTCTCCAACACTACAGTTCAAAAGCATCAATTCTTTGGCACTCAGCTTTCTTTATAGTCCAACTTTCACACCCATATGTGACTACTGAGAAAACCATAGCTTTGACTAGATGGACCTTTGTTGGCAAAGTAATGTCTCTGCTTTTTAATATGCTGTCTAGGCTGATCATAACTTTTCTTCCAAGGAGTGAGCATCTTTTAATTTCATGGCTGCAGTCACCATCTGCAGTGATTTTGAGGCCCCCCAAAATAAAGCCTGTCACTGTTTCCCCATCTATTTGCCATGAAGTGATGGGACGAGATGCTATGATCTTAATTTTCTGAATGTTGAGCTTAAAGTCAACTTTTTCACTCTCCTCTTTCACTTTCATCAAGAGGCTCTTTAGTTCTTCTTCGCTTTCTGCCATAAAATATATATATATATATATATATATATTGGATATCTGCAAAGGGCTAGTCAGTGAGTCTGGACATTGGAGATGAATTAGGGTATATTCCTCCCCTTAAGGAGTTCATGGTATAATGGGAAAGACAGATGTATACATTGCTGATTATAATATAATGCTATAAATAGATTTTTGTTCAGTGTTACTGGAAATCAGAGGGGAAGTCAATTTGAGTGATGAGATTTGGCCTGAATCTTGAAATATGAGTGGATTTTTGTAAGAAGTGGGGTAAGGTAAGGAAATCCATTAATTCTTTAGGTCTATGTGGAAAAGCTACAGAAGAGGAAAATGGAAGTGTAGGAAATGGGAAGAAGAAAAAGGTTTAATCTAGGTTCAGAAAAATTGCATATTTGAGCTGAGTTAATATGAATGGTGAATTGAAGAACAATGGTGCCAAAGTCAGTGTGGAGGCCAATTTTTGAGAGTGTCTACTGAAGGGTCATGGAGAGCAGAAATGAATCACATAAGGTGCTTGAAATGGTGCTTATTTATCACTATGTTCTCCATGCCTGACATTGTACATGTTCCTTAATGGAAACTTCAAGTTGCTCACTGTCAACATTGACAGTGAAACTGAGCAAGACCCTGTGGGGCTTCTTGGCATGGAAGGCCTTCAGCCCCCTGTTTCTTGACTCCTGTCTCTATGACCTTCCCTGAGTTCTTAAGAACAGATTCAAATGGTTGCTAATCTGGGAATGGAGAGGATGAACAGACAGAGGAGATGGAGGGCAGCCACAGAAACAGTAGTGCAGCCTTGGGTCAGGGTTCTGGTTCCACTTCAAGGGATAAAAGATAGAAGCATCTGAATGCAGAGTTCCAAAGAATAGCAAGAAGAGATAAGAAAGCCTTCTTCAGCGATCAATGCAAAGAAATCGAGGAAAACAATAGAATGGGAAAGACTAGAGATCTATTCAAGAAAATTAGAGATACCAAGGGAACATTTCATGCAACGATGGGCTCGATAAAGGACAGAAATGGTATGGACCTAACAGAAGCAGAAGATATTAAGAAGAGGTGGCAAGAATACACGGAAGAACTGTACAAAAAAGATCTTCACTACCAGATAATCATGATGATGTGATCACTCACCTAGAGACAGACATTCTGGAATGTGAAGTCAAGTGGGCCTTAGAAAGCATCACTACGAACAAAGCTAGTGGAGGTGATGGAATTCCAGTGGAGCTGTTTCAAATCCTGAAAGATGATGCTGTGAAAGTGATGCACTCAATATGCCAACAAATTTGGAAAACTCAGCAGTGGCCACAGGACTGGAAAAGGTCAGTTTTCATTCTAATCCCCCAAAAAAGGCAATGCCAAAGAATGCTCAAACTACTGCACAATTGCACTCATCTCACATGCTAGTAAAGTAATGCTCAAAATTCTCCAAGCCAGGCTTCAGCAATACGTGAACTGTGAACTCCCTGATGTGCAAGCTGGTTTTAGAAAAGGCAGAGGAACCAGAGATCAAATTGCCAACATCTGCTGGATCATGGAAAAAGCCAGAGAGTTCCAGAAAAACATCTATTTCTGCTTTATTGACTATGCCAAAGCCTTTGACTCTGTGGATCACAATAAACTGTGGAAAATTCTGAAAGAGATGGGAATACCACACCACCTAACCTGCCTCTTGAGAAATCTATATGCTGGTCAGGAAGCAACAGTTAGAAGTGGACATGGAACAACAGACTGGTTCCAAATAGGAAAAGGTGTACATCAAGGCTGTATATTGTCACCCTGCTTATTTAACTTCTATGCTGAGTACATCATGAGAAATGCTGGGCTGGAAGAAACACAAGCTGGAATCAAGATTGCCGGGAGAAATATCAATCACCTCAGATATGCAGATGACACCACCCTTATGGCAGAAAGTGAATAGGAACTAAAAAGCCTCTTGATGAAAGTGAAAGAGGAGAGCGAAAAAGTTGGCTTAAAGCTCAACATTCAGAAAACAAAGATCATGGCATCCGGTTCCATCACTTCATGGGAAATAGATGAGGAAACAGTGGAAACAGTGTCAGACCTTATTTGGGGGGGGCTCCAAAATCACTGCAGATGGTGACTGCAGCCATGAAATTAAAAGACACTTAACTCCTTGGAAGAAAAATTATGACCAACCTAGACAGCATATTCAAAAGCAGAGAGATTACTTTGCCGACTAAGGTCCGTCTAGTCAAGGCTATGGTTTTTCCTGTGGTCATGTATGGATGTGAGAGTTGGACTGTGAAGAAGGCTGAACGCCGAAGAATTGATGCTTTTGAACTGTGGTGTTGGAGAAGACTCTTGAGAGTCCCTTGGACTGCAAGGAGATCCAACCAGTCCATTCTGAAGGAGATCAACCCTGGGATTTTTTTGGAAAGAATGATGCTGAAGCGGAAACTCCAGTACTTTGGCCACCTCATGCGAAGAGTTGACTCATTGGAAAAGACTTTGATGCTGGCAGGGATTGAGGGCAGGAGGAGAAGGGGAGACCGAGGATGGGATGGCTGGATGGCATCACGGACTCGATGGACATGAGTCTGAGTGAACTCCGGGAGCTGGTGATGGACAGGGAGGCCTGGCGTGCTGTGATTCATGGGGTTCCAAAGAGTCGGACACGACTGAGCAACTGAACTGAACTGAAGATGTCAGCATTCTTCATACCAGAGAAAGACCACCTGAGACTACATTAAAGGAACCAGAAAGCTCATCAAGAAGATTACTTGAGACCAGATTAGAGGAGGGGAGGTCCTGCATATACCCTAATCTTATCAGCACTCTCACCTTTGCTATAAAACTGCTCATCAGATCTTGCTGGGTTGGGACACATACTTTTCAGCCCCTGTGTCCTCCCTTGACTGGCAAAGCAAATAAAGCTATTCTTTTCTAATTCTCTCCAAGCTCTGAATTTGGCATCAATCTCATTATGGGCCTTTTAAGACTAAATCAAGAGTCACTGTTTCCCTTTGTACTTCAGTGTTCTAAACTTGAAAGCATCATAAATGATGAAAACTGGTCTATCTTCTTTTTTTTTTTTTTTTTTTCCCTGAAGGAAGATATATTCAGAGTCAGGAAAAAAAAAAATGTGTTCTCTTGTCATTGTGCTAAATTTGACTTTTGGAAGAATACACACAGGACTTGTCACAGAGATTGGATGAGTGCACTCATTTCTTATAAAATGGATGGCGTCATTTTTTATTTACCTGCTTAGGTTGCCCATCTGGTAATATCAAGAGTGATGAGAGAATATCAATAAAAGTGATGCAAAAACTCAGGCTTTATGAGATATCTCTTACTATGGATCTCAACTCCCTTAGAGGATTCCACTCTCAATGAGAAACACATACCCAAGATAGAACCTTGTGTACAGGGAGTGGGTGAGAAAAAAGGAAGGGGCATAAAGTGAAAATAAGCTTGTTCCAAAGTGTTGCCATTTTGCTGGGCGCAAAGATGTTATCAGTTGCTTTAGTCAAGAAACAATCTGGGTTAATTATTACAACCAGAGAAGAAAAAATGTACTGTTCAGTATTAACTATGACTTACTTGAGTTTTGCTTGGTATTTGGCTACAGACAGAGCTAGTATTAGACACTCAGTTCAGCTCAGTCGCTCAGTCGTGTCCGACTCTTGGCGACCCCATGGATCGCAGCACGCCAGGCCTCCCTGTCCATCACCATCTCCCGGAGTTCACTCAGACTCACCTCCATCGAGTCAGTGATGCCATCCAGCCATCTCATCCTCTGTCGTCCCCTTCTCCTCCTGCCCTCAATCCCTCCCAGCATCAAAGTCTTTTCCAATGAGTCAACACTTTGCGTGAGGTGGCCAAAGTACTGGAGTTGCAGCTTCAGCATCATTCCTTCCAAAGAAATCCCAGGGCTGATCTCCTTCAGAATGGACTGGTTGGGTCTCCTTGCAGCCCAAGGGACTCTCAAGAGTCTTCTCCAACACCACAGTTCAAAAGCATCAATTCTTCAGCGCTCAGCCTTCTTCACAGTACAACTCTCACATCCATACATGACTGGATGTATAGAAAAACCATACTGGAAAAACCATAGCCTTGACTAGACGGACCTTAGTCGGCAAAGTAATGTCTCTGCTTTTCAATTTGCTATCTAGGTTGGTCATAACTTTTCTTCCAAGGAGTAAGCATCTTTTAATTTCATGGCTGCAGTCACAATCTGCAGTGATTTTGGAGCCCCCCAAAATAAAGTCTGACACTGTTTCCACTGTTTCCCCAACTATTTCCCATGAAGTGATGGGACCGGATGCCAAGATCTTTGTTTTCCGAATGTTGAGCTTTAAGCCAACTTTTTCACTCTCCACTTTCACTTTCATCAAGAGGCTGTTTAGTTCCTCTTCACTTTCTTCCATAAGGGTGGTGTCATCTGCATATCTGAGGTGATTGATATTTCTCCCGGCAATCTTGATTCCAGCTTGTGTTTCTTCCAGTCCAGCATTTCTCATGATGTACTCAGCATAGAAGTTAAATAAGCAGGGTGACAATATACAGCCTTGCCATACTCCTTTTTACACGGAACTAATCAAGAAAGCACATAAAATATGTATACTACACCGTTTAATCTGCCAATTTTTTAGTGGTTTGGGGCGATAGGTGCTGCAAATCAGATTCTTCCTGGAATAGATAATATTCACTCTGTGATTGCATGGAGTACAGCAATTTGTTATTGTAGTTGAAGCATTAAAATGTACAGCCAACCTCCTTATGTTCTTGAGAAATTAATTCCTTTTTCTCTCTTTATTAGCAATTTTTTTGTTTGAATAAAAATATTTTCATTTTCTAAGTGAAAATAAGGATGATGATGGTATATGTTTGCTGGTAAGTATAAGAACCTGGGGCACAAAATTAAAAGACAGTGTCCTTTTTTTGATAATAAGTAATGAGAGTCCCTTGGATTGCAAGGAGATAAAACCAGTCCATCCTAAAGAAAATCAGTCCTGAAGGTTCATTGGCAGGACTGATGCTTAAGCTGAAACTCTAATACTTTGGCCACCTGATACAAAGAACTGACTCATTGAAAAAGACCCTGATGCTGGGAAAGATTGAAGGCAGGAGAAGAAGGGGATGACAGAGGATGAGATGGTTGGATGGCATCATCGACTCAGTGGATATGAGTTTGAGTAGACTCCAGGAATTGGTGATGGACAGGGAGGCCTGGCATGCTGCAGTCCATGGGGCTGCAAAGAGTTGAATGTGAGAGTGACTGAACTGAACTGAATGACAACCATTTTTTTTTGATACCCCACTTTCCTCATAGCTCTTAGCACTGTGACTTCCTATTGTGACATATTAAAAGTATGGAAATTCTAGATTTCTCTAAGCATTAACACTATCCTGTGACTTGTGAAGATTATCAAAGAGGTGTTAAAGAAGATGTAGGGAGAAAGCAGCGAAAGTGCAGAGAAGCACGGGAAATCATTCTGTGGTTACTGGTCCATCTATTTCAGACTTTTTTTGTTAGGCTTCCTGTCTCTTTCACCCTCCTTATCCAACCGATTAGTAAATACTGTACATTCTATCTTTGAAATAGATCGCAGTTCTGACAGTGGCTCAATATCTTCTTAGCTCTATTACTTTGCACGATTATTGTCTTGATTCTGTTTCCATAGGTGGTCTGCTACATCTCTTCTCTGCGGAACAGCAGGTCTTAAATTGAAGATCAGATCATATTAGTGCCCGATTGAAACTTCTCATGCCTTCTAATCAGTCTTAAGGTACAATTCCCACTCCTTATCATGGTTCATGAGGCCTTCGTTGGGCAAACTTCTAGAATGTTCCTCAGAGATCCCTGTTTCCCAGTAATCAGGCTCTTACATAATTTCTTATTTAGTATATGAACTAGACCTAGTCATTTATTCTGGTAATAGAATAAGGCAAAGAGATGGGACCTGACTTCTACTAGATTACAAAGACTGAGACTTCCATATTCCTGGCAGATTCTATTTCCCCCTTTGCTCACTTTAATGAAACAAGCTGCCATGTTGGAGAGACCCAAAGTGAAAGATCTGAAGATAGCTTTTGGCCAGAAACCAGTGAGAAAGCAAAGCCCTCAGTCCACAGTCCAATAGCTTGCAAGAAACAGAATCGTGAATTCAAAACCCTGTGAATGAGCTTGGGAGTGGATCTTTCTTGAGTTGAGACTTCAGATGACTCCACCCTTGGAAAATACCTTGATTATATTAATAACCCGTGAAACAGATGATCCAGCCCAACTGCACATGGATTTCTGATCTATAGAAGCCTGTGAGATAAACACAAATATTGTTCCTAGCCACTTATTCCTTATTGGAAAAGACTCTGATGCTGGGAGGGATTGAGGGCAGGAGGAGAAGGGGACGACAGAGGATGAGATGGCTGGATGGCATCACTGACTCGATAGATGTGAGTCTGAGTGAACTCCGGGAGATGGTGATGGACAGGGAGGCCTGGCGTGCTGCGATTCATAGGGTCGCAAAGGGTCGGACACGACTGAGCGACTGAACTGAACTGAACTGAACTGAATAAGTAATGAACGTGTGGCTGTACAGGATCCGGTCCTAGGTTTCTTCTCAAACCTTGCCTCCCTGTATTTCCCTCTCACTCGCTTTTCTCTAACAACTCTACCTTTGTCTATTCTTTTTGGACATACCAAGATTATTCTGACTGCATGGACTTTTACTGTTTCCTGTGTTTGGAATGTTCTTGCCCTAGACCTGCATAGACTGTTCTTTCATATTTTCAGGCTTTGTTTCAATAATCACCTTTACATAGAAGCTCTGTCTGCCCTGCTTACATGGAGAAGCTATAGCTACTGTCTCCCTCTTTGTTTACCTCCTTTTTGCCCCCACCCCCTCCTCTGTCCTTTTACCTTGCTTTATTTTCTTTCCTGTCCTTCTTTTTTTTTATTTTTTAATTTTATTGGAGTACAGTTGCTTTACAATGTTGTCTTAGTTTCTGCTGTACAGAAAAGTGAATCAGCTATGCATATACATCTATCCCCTCTTTTTTGGAGTTCCTTCCCATTTAGGTCGCCACATAGCATTGAGTAGCGTTCCCTGTGCTATACAATAGGTTCTCATTAGTTATTTTATACATAATAGAATCAATATCAATCTCCCAATTCATCCCACCTTCCCCCTCTCCCCACTGGGGTCCATGCATTTTGTTCTCTATACCTGTCTCTATTTCTGCTTGCAAATAGGTTGGTCTGTGCCATTTTTTAGATACCATATGTATGCATTAATATATAATATTTTTCTTTTTCTGACTGACTTTACTCTGTTTGACAGCCTTTAGGTCCATCCACATATCTGCAGATGGCATAGTTTCATTCTTTTTTTTTTTTTAAATTATTTTTTAATTGAATGATAATTGCTTTATAGAATTTTGTTGTTTTCTGTCAAACCTCAACATGAATCAGCTTTCTTCTTTTTTTTTTTATTGTCTGTCTCTTGCTTTATATTTTAAACATCATGAGAGTCAGGGTTTGGTCTGCCCTCAGTGCCTAAGGTATGTAGTGACTAATTAAATATTTATTGAATTAAAGAATATATTTTACTACAACAAGGCACATTTCCTTATTTATAAAATCATGATATTGAAACAAATACAATTAAATTCATATCTATAGCTAATATTCTTGCTTTATAACTATTATAGCAAAGAAATGAAATATAGCAAATTAAGATGAGATTTGGGGTAAGGACTTTTTTTTTTTTTAAAGAAAACATGGGGCATGTGAGAGACTATAGATACAGAGGATGTGAGATTTATGCACTTGCACAAATACCATCTGGTGCAGAGGTGCCCCATAGAACTTTCTATGATATAGAAATGTTCTATCCTGTGTTGCCCATTGCAAGAGCCATGAATTACCTGTGGTTACTGAGCTCTTGAAATGTGGCTAGTGTGACTGGGTAACTGAGTGTCAATTTTCATTTCATAAAAGTAAATTGAAATGGCCATTTTAGATTCTAAAGGGCACAGCTCCTCTTTGGCACTATAATCTTATCTTCCTATCCTCAGCCAAATGAAAGGTAAGGGCATGCTAAAGTGGTACAGTTGTGTGGGTGGATTGACAGCAGAAATTGCTGAATATCGTCTATGTACTTGCATTAGATTCATGTTGAAAAAGAAAATTTGAAAAATATGTTTTCATAGAACCCAAAAGATACTATGAAATAGTACTCCCCCCCAGTACTGATTAAGTGCCTCGCTGTAAGAATGACAATTTTCTACATGTTTGAAATTTTTCTCTCCCCCCTCATTTTATTTTTTTCTATTTTTCAGTTCTATCACTATGGTTTTGAGCCCTGGTGAGAGTAATCAAAATAAATGTTGAGGTTTTCTGCCACATCGAGAACAAGTGTTCATTACTTACCAAGAGTAACTTTGTGGATGATTCTGAACTTGAAATAATCCATTTGATTCTCTTGCTGTTTGGATTTATGATGTCTCTCTTGTCATCTGGAATTTAAATCTCTGAGTTTCTGTATTTCTGCCCCTCTTTTCTTAATTATTATCCCTTTTGCCTCCAGAGAGAATCTGAAATGTCTTTTAACAAGTGATAGATGCAATGAAATGTCAACTGCCTCAGCTACACTTTGTATCAAGGGAACTCCCTTAGCCTAGGTGCTCAGCTGTAACTCCTGGTTTCTTAAAGAATCCGTGTCCTCATTTTTTCTTTGTTTGAAAGAGATGTAGAAGGATATGTTTATTTTCTTAGATAAAAATAATAATGACTCAAGGAAGCATCCCTTACTAACACACTAATGGGATGAAATCTCTGATAAGGTAGCGTGTTACACAGGACTGGAGATTAAAAGGCTGAATTGAAATGTATGCTCTGTTCCATATTCATATGTAACCTTGAGGAAGCTGCTAAACATCACTGCTTAGTTTCCATTCTTTCACAGACAAAAATAGGGATGATAATATGCAGGTTGCAGTAGGAACCTGATAAATCCCTCTATACGAAAACACTTCACACATGCGAAGGGGAGTTGGGGGTTGACGTGAGACTAAATTAACAACAGCACAAAAATGTGGGTGCTCATGTAAGTTTTAGAATGAGATTGAACTTGTTCTTTCTTGACATGTTTATCAGCTCCTCCCCCAGTCTAAATATCCCCTTCTAAATAGGTCTCAAGTCTCATGTTGTCAGGAGAGTCTCCCTGACCTGTGTCTATAGCAAATTACCTTACCTTAAGCATAACTCTTAGGAGTGTCTGAAACCATCAGATGTATTTATTAGCCTCTCTCTGTATTGCCTGCCACTCTTCCCACACCCCTGAGGGTGTAAATTACTTTAGGGTAGGTATGCTCACTGTTTTGATTACTTCTGTACCCCAATGCCAGAAACATTGTCCACATATAGTAAGTGCTCAATAAATAATTTGTTGACTGATGAATAACTCTTAAATTCATCAGGAATACTCCTAAATTCATCAGAAGCCAGCTGCTTTCTTCCATAATAGATTGTTTTTGCTGAATTTATGAACTTTCCCACATATTATTCACTTCAACAACTTGGCTGCCGTGAAAGCCATATTTCCTTCTGGACTTATTATGGATGGCTGTGGGAAATACAGATAATTTGTCACCCTGAATTCAGGTTAAATATTTTGGCAAAGAGTTCCACAGTTTTTCACTGGATGTCAGTACAGTCTGAAGTCTGTTAAGACAGAACAAAATATATGTTTAGACCTAAAAAGAGGCTCTTAGTGTCTGTGTGCTACACTATTATCACACAACCCTCGGTGCAGTTATTTCTCTGTACATTGTATAAAATCCATAAAGTAATTTGGGTTTGCATGTATTTAATAATCAAATATTTTTACTATGTCACCCTTGCTGATATGAATTAAATAGTGGTTCACCAGGAAGCATTTCAGGAAGTTTTCTCTTACTAGTGCCCCAGCAAGGAGAATTTTTGTTGTGATGGCTCGTCTAGGCTCTGGGGAATGGAAGGAATTTTTGGTGCCCCTAAAGTGTCACTATCCTAAAGAATGTCTGTAATTTGCAACTTAAAATGTCCAGCCAACAAAGAGAAAGATGCTTAAAGTAACACAGTGATTCAACAGCAGAAGAATTACTAAAATTGAACCACCCTCCCACAGGGTGAGACTGCTATATTTTGGCATTGATTGATAAATTCAAAGCATTTCCTTGTGACACATGTTTTATTTTTCCTAGTGGACCTCAAAACTGGAAAACTCTTCTAAGTCAGGTGACACCTCAGTTGTGGAGCAATTCCCAAGCATCTCCTAGTACTCTGAGGATTTGCAGAGAGGGGTTATAAACTTTCCTATACATTAATTAGCCAAGAGTGTTAATGACATTGCTTTCACAAGCTTTTGTGTTGGGGCCCTCTGATGGCTAATTCATGAACCACCATGTTAAGTAAACTAGAAAATTATTTTTTTTTTCTTGCCACGTGGTCTATAAGTGACAATGGCATTATGGCATCAGATGCAGCCATTTTGAATTACTTGTATTTAAGAAAAAAAAAAATAGAGCTGTATTTTAGACAGTGCATTAAAAAGCAGGGACATCGCTTTGCTGACATAGGCCCGGATAGAAAAAGCTATGGTTTTTCTAGTATTCATGTACGAATACAAATGTGAGAGATGGATCTTAAAAAAGGCTGAGCACCAAAGAATTAATGCTTTTGAACTATGGTATTGGAGAAAACTCTTTAGAGTCCTTTGGCCAGCGAGGATATCATACCAGTTAACCCTAAAGGAAACCGTCCCTGAATATTCCCTGGAAGGACTGATGCTGAAGCTCCAATACTTTGGCCACCTCATGAGAAGAGCCAACTCGTTTAAAAAAACCCTGATGCCGAAAAAGATTGAAGACAGGAGGAGAAGAGGGTGACAGAGGATGAGATGGTTGGATGGCATCACTGACTCAAAGGACATGAGTTTGAGCAAACTTTGGGAGATAGTTAGGGACAGGGAAGCCTTGCTTGCTGCAGCCCATGGGGTTGCGAAGAGTCAGACACCACGTAGTGACTGAACAACATTTTAAGAGTGTTCTTTTATGACATATTTATAGTGATTTCAAACTAAAATTTCTTTGGTGAATGATGCTATCTGCTAATCAAAAATCTTATTGAGTTCCCCTTTCTATGAGCCCAGAAATGCAGGAGAATGAAAGAGCAATAGAGGAAAAATGCTGTTGGACCAGAGAATGTCTTCTGTTTGACCACTGCTCTAACTTGGTTTTTAACTTTGAAAAGTTTGGTGATGATGTAAATTGGTATGGATTTATTTGGGTTTATCACATGGTAGTTCACCCAGCTTTTTGAATCTATACATCTATATATTTCACCAAATTGGGAAGATTTAAGCCATTACATCTTTGAGTATTTTTTTCATCTTCATCAAAGGCTCAGATGGCACAAATGTTAAATCTTTTGTTATATAGTTCCACAATTCTCTGAGACAAAGATAATTTCTTTCATTTTTTTCTCTCTCTCTTTTCAGGCTTGGTAGTTTAACTTTTATTCCTCTGTCTTCAATGGCTCAGACGGTAAAGGGTCTGTCTACAATGCGGGAGATCCGGGTTCGAGCCCTGGGTTGGGAAGATCCCCTGGAGAAGGAAATGGCAATCCACTCCAGTATTATTGCCTGGAGAATCCCATGGACAGAGGAGCCTGGTAAGCTACAGTCCATGGGGTTGCAAAGAGTTGGACATGACTGAGCGACTTCAGTCAGTCAGTCAGTCTTCAAGGTTTACTGATTCTTTCATTTATGCCCTCCATTCTGCTGTTGAGTCCATCTGCTGAAATGTTTATTTCTAGTTATCATATTTTTCAGTTCTAAAATTCTCATTTGATCCTTCCTTATAAATTTTATTTCTTTGAGGAGACTTTTATTTTTCACTGTTTCAAATGTGTTTGTAATAGCTCATTCAAATATATGATGGCTGCTTTAAAATATTTCTCTAATAATTCCAACATCTTTGTCGTGTTGGTATTGGGGGTTCTTTGTTACTGCTGGATGATGACTGGGTTCTGGTTCCCCAGATCAGTGGAGATCTAGTGGAGAGATCAATTCAGGGCTAGGAGTAACTCATTACTACTGCACACATGGCTTGTATTGACCCCACAGAGCAGTGAGGTGGCCTCTTTACCTCTGGGTAGGCATCTTATTATTACTAGCTGTGGGGTTCCACTCACTTCTTCTGTTGTTGGTAGGGTCCTTGTTACAGCCTTGCAGAAGGTCAATGTCTATGTTCCCCACTTAGATTTTACTGAAGAGGGTAGAAGTGGACCACAATTGTTTTTTTTTTTTTTTTCTTCCCCCTGATATTTGGCTGGAGTCAAGTGCTTCTTCCTTAATAATTTCTGTCTTGCTAGATCCCCCTTTCCTGGTCTTCTAAATAGAGAAATCAGGCTTTCATGGGTTTTTTTTTTCGTGCGTGTGTGTGTGTGTGTGTGTGTGTCTGTGTGTGTGTCTGTGTCCACTGAAGTATTTCCAGGTTGTCAGCCTCAGTTTCTTCAACTCCAAGTGTGGAAAATATGAGGCAACAAGAAATTCAGGGAACTCACTGCTAGATGATTTCTTCAGCCCTGAGATCCATCTACCTACTATGATGCGCATTCACATTTCCGAAGGTTTGTCTGCCGATAACATCCAAGTGTTTGAGGAGTACACAGTGGAGGCATCCGGAAAGTGTGTTTATTCCATCTTTCTCTAAGTAAATCCTTCTAATGATTTAATTTTTACTCTTCTTTATTTTCTTTTGCAAATGTGCTTTTGAAGCATTCAGAATTTATTTTGGTATAAAGAATAAGAGAGGGACCAAACAAAGCAGCTACCTTTTCCTTTTTGCTTTATCTTTCAAAACTTCCCTTTAAATCTTCCTTGGGTCACAGGTCATTCTGTCTCAAGCGTCCCTTTGCATTTTGTATTTAACTCAGTAAACACTTTAAAAAAACAAAAAACAAAAAACACTTTTCTTACCATGTCATAAAGGTTTGCCTTCCCCTGTGATAGCCTCAAAGCAGTGGACAAGTTTTGCATCTTTTTCTGTCCTCTTCTTACCAGCCCTTAAGCTAGTGGCTGACAAGGAGGAGACTCTCATCTGAATGCTTCTGGGATGACTGAGTGAAGGAGAGGATTCTTTACCTGCAGATGCAATTTCTTGTGTTTATTGGCATTTGAATGACCAGCTTCTCACCTTTGACCGTAGCGGATTTTTCTTGGTAATACTAGACCATGGCCATGGCCTGGACAACCCCTGTGTCAGCCATTTCTAAAAAGGCCTAGGAAGTAAAGGAATGGCATATTTGGACTTGATGTAATGGCCTTAAATAAAATTCTGTACATAGTATTATTTCATGTATGTGAAGGTCAAGAATAGGCAAAACAAATCAATGGTGACAAAAGATAGGAGCTGAGTTTCCTCCTGGGGTAAGGGAAATGAAGAAAATTTCTGAAGTTCTGGACATCTTCTGTATCTTGTTGAGCATGATAATCACATGAAGTACACATGTTAAAAAATAAAAATAAATGGAATTTTACACTTAAGACTAGTGCACTTTACAGTATGTACCTCAATAAAAAGAAAAAAAAAAAGTACAAGAAGAAAAAAAAGATAGAAACCAAGGATTACTTTTTCTCTCCAATAACCACTCAATTATCTGAATGGCATTTATTAAATTATCCATCTATTCCTCATAGGCTTAAAGTGCCACCTTTCTAATATATTAGATTGCTATATAAATTTGAGGATATCCTAAATTCTCTACTCTGTACCTTGATCTGTGCATTTAGCCTCTGGTTCTGACATGTTTTGATTACTATTTTACTGACTGGAAGGTCTGATTTATCCTTTTTACCATTCTTTATGAGAAATTTTAAGGGTATCACTGCGATTTGTTTTCTAGTCTGAATTTTAGCAAAAGCTTGGCAATTAACACAAAAGCCTTCTTTTTATAGCATCTTATTGGAAATGTTGAATATATCAATACATTTTTGGAAAATTGGGCCATTTTAAATATTTAGTCTTCCTCTATGAGAGAGCAATACTCATTTTAATTTCTTGATGAATCCTTTTATGTATCTCAGGAGAGTTTTAATATTTTCTTCATAGAACTTTTGCAAAAACCTTATTAGGTTTATTCTTTATTATGTATTTTATTCGTTATTTAGGCTGTTAAGATTATGAAATCTTTTCTTCTATTACTTTCTGTTGTAAATTGCCTTCTTCACTTTTCTTTATAACTTGCTATTTTGTCTATTTTTGCTGATTCAATTTTGGAATAATACTTTTCTCTTGATAACAGAATTATTTCAATTAGTTTTTAGAATATAACTCAACCTTATTTTGGATTTTATTTTTTTCATTTAGAAAATATCTTTTGTTCTTCCCTATAAAGATGAGAATACTGGCAAAATGTTAATATCTTTTATGTCCTTCCCTGCAACTCAAATTTGGCTGGTATAACTGTATTTTCTTTATTTATCAACTTTAACTGATTTCTTTAAGTGGATTCTGGATTCTTCACTCTCAGTTCTTTTAAAAACATCTATTTCCCAGAATCATGACATTTTGACCTACAGCTTTTGCTGAAGGGAAGTGATGCTTTCTTCCTTTTAGTGTGGGTATTAACATAGGCTATATAGAATAACACTGGGTATTAATATAGCAAAGTCCTGAGGGAAAGGCTATGAAGATGTTGGATTCTTGGTTTTCTAAAAAGAAGGTCACTTTTGGTCTGTATATACTCATTTCTCCCTCCCCATACCCACTGCCTTGAGAAGAAATGAAACTCACAGAGTCCTGTGTATCCCCTAGGCTGGAAATGTGTATGAAGATAAAGAGGAAGGTCCTTTGATGGGAAATGCTCAGCATTTTGCTGCCCTGGGAAGTGAAAAGTGTGACATTCCTACCACTTTTTACGTGACTTCAGATAAATAAAGGCTCCTAGCCACTGGCCTAAGAGAGGGAAGGAGAAATCAGAAACCTCTAAAGAAACAGAGATGCTGGAAGAGATTACTAGCAACCTGAAGAAACAGAAAATG
This sequence comes from Capricornis sumatraensis, assembly GCF_032405125.1. Classification (NCBI taxonomy): domain Eukaryota; kingdom Metazoa; phylum Chordata; class Mammalia; order Artiodactyla; family Bovidae; genus Capricornis; species Capricornis sumatraensis. Next base: position 61,995,110 of record NC_091086.1, on the reverse strand, counting down.
CCTTCTAAGGGGAGTCATGTTGAAGCCAAAAATTTTTTTATAATACCTACAGTATAATTTAGGTAAATGTTAAAAAATTATTTGAAATGTAAATTACTGCCTGACTCAAACACTGGTTATGTGTGTTCATTGGTTGGTTATGATTGTTCATTTTGTCAAGATTGCCTTCCATATCCCCAACTGTATTATTTCTGCATTGCCTAACCTCCCTTTGTTGCTTCTTATATCTATGTAAATTTCATTTTCTCCTTAATTTCTAGCCTAAGAATTTTCAGCTCACTTTTTTCTTCTTCTATCACTTTTTCTCGTTTTTGTTGTCTTCTTTTTTCAGAGAGATGATATTTTCTTGAACATCTTGGACTTCACACAGATTTTCTTGTTCCTAATTATCATTTGCCCCAAGTAAAAACAAAATGCCAGTAGTCCAGATATTAACTAAAGGTCTCCCATGGTTTGTTTATAATATTGAGGAACTGGTATGGTTACTTGAAATTCCTTACTAAACAGAAGAAAGCAATTAGAAACATCTATTGTGTTCTAGTGCAGGTCAGGAAGCAACAGTTAGAAATGGACATGGAACAACAGACTGGTTCCAAATAGGAAAACGAGTATGTCAAGGCTGTATATTGTCACCCTGCTTATTTAACTTCTATGCAGAGTACATCATGAGAAATGCTGGACTGGAAGAAACACAAGCTGGAATCAAGATTGCCGGGAGAAATATCAATAACTTCAGATATGCAGATGACACCACCCTTATGGCAGAAAATGAAGAGGAACTAAAAAGCCTCTTGATGAAAGTGAAAGAGGAGAGTGAAAAAGTTGGCATAAAGCTCAACATTCAGAAAACAAAGATCATGGCATCTGGTCCCATCACTTCATGGGAAATAGATGGGGAAACGGGAAACAGTGTCAGACTTCATTTTTTGGACTCCAAAATCACTGCAGATGGTGACTGCAGTCATGAAATTAAAAGACGCTTGCTCCTTGAAAGGAAAGTTATAACCAACCTAAACAGCATATTCAAAAGCAGAGACATTACTTTGCCGACTAAGGTCCGTCTAGTCAAGGCTATGGTTTTTCCTGTGGTCATGTATGGATGTGAGAGTTGGACTGTGAAGAAAGCTGAGTGCCGAAGAATTGATGCGTTTGAACTGTGGTGTTGGAGAAGACTCTTGAGAGTCCCTTGGACTGCAAGGAGATCCAACCAGTCCATTCTGAAGGAGATCAGCCCTGGGATTTCTTTGGAAGGAATGATGCTAAAGCTGAAGCTCCAGTACTTTGGCCACCTCATGCGAAGAGTTGACTCATTGGAAAAGACTCTGATGCTGGGAGGGATTGGGGGCAGGAGGAGAAGGGGACGACAGAGGATGAGATGGCTGGATGGCATCACTGACTCGATGAACGTGAATCTGAGTGAACTCTGGGAGTTGGTGATGGACAGGGAGGCCTGGCGTGCTGCGATTCATGGGGTCGCAAAGAGTCAGACATGACTGAGCAACTGAACTGAACTGAACTGAACTGATTGTGTTCTAGTACAATGTAGGGCACTTTATATACTCTTTCATTTAATCCTTGGAAGCAAATGAAAATGTACAAAAAGAAAGATCTCTCTTTGATTCAAGCTTTTTCCATGGTTATTGTGGTTACCACTTCCTGTGCTAATACAAACTACTTCCCCCTTCTCATGGATACCATAATTTTACTTAGGACATCTTTCTTTTTATCAAGACCTTTATCCTTTAAATAACTATGAGTCAGATGTTCTACAATATTTAAAGGTATTATCAGTTTCTTGCACATGAACATGGATGATATATGAGGAAGGAACTTTGCCAATAAAATGAGGTCTAGGCACTTCAAGAAGAGTGTCAGAGATTTGAGCAGGAAAATAATGAATAATGAGGAACACAGGGAACTGAATACAAAACATTTCACAGTTTTGTCCTATAGACCAGACTTGTGTAATTACTGAGATGGGGGGTTTGTACCAATGGATAAGTGCCTTCTAATTGCCAGCTCTGCCTAAAGAAGGGAAAATGAATTAGGTTATGCAAACTCTATGAACAGGTGAGAAATTGACAAGGAGAAATACAACTAAAGACGGAGAGGTTGCATCAAGTTGTCTTAGAACAAGTCTGTGTATCATCAGAGAGGCTGGTTATAGTTGATGTAACGTGAGGGGGCCCGGAGGAGGATTCCCTCTGCTTCCATTCCCCCTCCTCGTTCCTGTGCCCAGGGCTCACAACTCCACCTTGGGCGAATAGGTCTGTTATCTATTTGTCGTTTACCTGCTGGAATTTACTTCAGTTCAGCTCACAGTGGGTCTAGACAAACATTACGTATGTTTTTTAGAAATCATAGGCTGGATTATTTACTGAATATTAGTTAAGGTTATTACCTTCTCTAAAATGTTTTCTTAATCATTTTCACAAATTATTTAAAGATTTCCTTTCAAGGATACCCCTGATCAATCTAGCTCCAAATGGTCTGTCCCATAGCTCTTGTCATGTCTGACAATAGATTACATACTCTGGAGTGCTTTGCTGGGCTTTTTATACAACTGTCAGACTGTAAACTTTATATACATATATTTATATATATATAATGGCTGCATCAAGTCTTTGGAGAAGGAAATGGCAACCTACTCCATATTCTTGTCTGGAAAATCCCATGGATAGAAGAGCCTGGCAGGTTACAGTTCATGGTTTCACCAAGGGTCCGTCAGGACTGCGTGCACGTACACGTCAAGTCTCTGTTTCCATGCACAGGCTCAGTTGCGGCCCAAGGGCTTAGTTGCCCCGAGGCCTGTGCGATCTTAGTTCCCTGACTAGGGATGAAACCCATGCCCGTTCCCTGCATTGCTAGGCAGACTCTTAACCACTGGACCATCAGGGAAGTCCCTTAGATTGTAAACTTTCAAACTGCAGGTCCCTGCCTATAATAAACATCTTTGCAATATACCACTGGCTGTATTAATGACCTAATACTTGCGGCTTGAAGAAAGGATTAAATAATAAAAAAAGAGTTTTCTTAACTTTTGTTCCTTTTCCCCACCTGTGTGTGTGTGCTAAGTCGTTTCAGTTGTGTCTGATTCTTTTCGGCACTTTGGACCATAGCCCACCAGGCTCCTCTGTCCATGGGATTCTCCAGGCAAGATTACTGGAGTGAGATGTCCTGCCCTCCTCCAGGGGATCTTCCCCACCCAGTGATCGAACTCCCTCCTCGCTTATGTCTCCTGCATTGGCAGGTGGGTTCTTTACAACTAGCACCGCTTGGGAAGCCCTCCTTCCCCGCTGTAAGCATATCCATAACTGTCGCCTTCCTTGCTCATTTTGCTTTTGTTCCAGAGAGAGAAATTTCTCTTCTCAGAAGCACATTATCTGCCCCTGCCACAAATGGACACTCTTGGTGTCCCCGTTTTCTAGAATGTTTGGTCTTTCCATTTCTCACTAGTTTTTGGATTCTTCTCTCAGCACCTCACCCTCTCAACAGTCATCTCTAACCAGAGGGGGGCAAAAGACACAAGCATTCCTTTCCAGTATTTTTAATGGCTGAGATGAGAATGGTAATCCTGCCTCCAAATGAAGAAGGTACAAGTAAGATTTTGTCCCTGTGGATGGAAAAAAGGGAATGATTTTAAGGCGTGTATAGCAGTTTCCCTTGTAGTTGGCATGTGATCTTGATTAGCCCCCTCTTACCATTTCTTTCTGACAGTCTCATTGCTTCTCTGTTTAGCCACTGCATCTGCTTTCCCTTCACATCCAGCTTATGAGATATCATTGTTTGCCTTATGACTTCCACGCACTCCTGTCTTCTTAGTTATCCCCTGGTCCCCTGGACACTTATTTCTGTCACAACAGTCCGGGGAACTCCCCATGATTGTGCCCATGTTTTCTTTATTAGTAGCCTAGTGGACATTTTGCAGTGTCTCTTGGTTGCACTTTTTTATATGTAAATTTATTTATTTTTAATTGAAGGATAATTGCTTTACAATATTATGTTGTTTTCTGCCAAATGTCAACATGAATCAGCCATAGGTTTACCATGGAGAAGGAAACGGCACCGCACTCCAGCATTCTTGCCTGGGAATTCCCATAGACATAGGAGCCTGGTGGACTACAGTCCATGGGGTCCCAAAGAGTTGGATGCGACTTAGTGACTAAAGAACATAGGTATACCTATGTCCCCTCCCTCTTGAACCTCCCTCCCATCTCCCTCCCATTCCACTCCTCTAGGTTGTTACAGAGCCCCGGTTCATGGTTGTATTTTATGCTATTTTCCACCCTTAAATTTTGACACTCTCTCTTAATTTGATTCCAGATCATCTCTCTCTTCACCTTCTCCTTCTCCGGTTGTTTCTTCTCAATCCCCCATGGATATTTCTTCCTCACTTCCTCTTTAAATGATAGACTTCCTCAAGAATGTGTCCATGCCCTTCTTACCACACTCAAACCCTCCTTGAGTGTTCATCCTTCCTATGTCTTCAAACATCTTCTATATGCTAAGGTCATTCACATTTTAATTTCTAGTCCCAATATTTCCTGGCACTCTAGATCATATATTCAGCATCTCTCATGGTTAATGACCTACAATAAATCCATCCCATCCTGCTTCTCTTTCTGTAGTTTCTGTTTTGAGGAGTTAAGAACACCAAACCATTAACATAAGGATCACTCTGGGTTAACCCTCTCCTTCACCTCCAAATGTGGTCTCTTATCGAGTCCCGCCTATCCACAAAGCGACTACTTCAAGTTCTTTTTTCTCTGTCCTCACTGCCACTGCCTTCATTTAAGCTCTTAACATTTTCTTCTTGAGCTATTTTAAGAGTCTAAAACCATTTCCCAGGGTACATCAAATGATCATTCTAGAATGAATTTCTGCCTTGGATGATGCTCTAGCTCCCTAGAAGACTGAGAAGCATTGATGCTTCTTTGTGATCTGGCCCCTGCCAGCCTCTCTTCACATTTCCCACCTCTTTCTCCCTCCTTCATTCTGGGAAGCAGCAGAGCTGAACACTTGAAATCTTTCCCATAATTCTTACTTGTGTTTGTCACCCATCCCAGCATCACTCCTTCCCTGCAGCTGTGTCTCATCCTGATTAATTCTTATTTTTCCATTTATGATCTCACTCAGGTATCCTGACTTCTGTGAATTTCCCCTGCATCTTTATTCTAACTGTCTCACTCCAGACTAGATTAGCTGCCTCTTGCATGTTCTTTTAGCTCTCTGGCCATGTCTGTGTCTATCATTGCTACAACAAAATTGCAATGTGAAAGCCTATTGATTCATCAGTTTTCTTTACTTATAAAGAACTTTCACTGCTCTGAGAAAGTGATTGTTTCTTTTTTCTCTTTGTATTTCTCAAAACTAGCACAAATGCTTTCTTTTTGGATGAACGAACAAAACTCTGATTTAAATACCAATTGTTTAAACCTAGATTCCCTTCTAAGCATTGTTCATAAGCAGGTGTCATTTTCCTTAATGTGTCCACATTTTTATAGCATGCCATTAATCTTAACATTATAGAATATTGATCCACATTCTCTATGTATTATCACTTATTTGCATGTTTCTCTATTGCTGACCACTTTAATTGTAAGCACTTATTATTTATAAAGATAATGATTCTACATGTCTTACATGGCATTTTCTTCCATTCAGTATCAATTATGTGCTTACGGGAAAATTAGGGTCTTGAATAAGAAAGGTACAATATCACCTGACCTGGCCTGGATATATTGAAGGATGACATATTCAAGCCTAATTTTCTCTTTTATCATTTCAGTTTTCCTGTAACATTTGATTGTGGGAATTATTAAAATGAAAGTCATGCCAAAAGCAAGGAATTAATGCTGGCACATCATCTTAGCACTATTGAAGCAAGTCTACAAAAATTGGACTCATATCCTGCACCATGTTTCAGCTTAGAACAAACTGGCACTTGGGTTCTTAATTTCTAACCTGAACAAATGCCTGCAATGGATGTCTTGTTCTCTCTTGCCCTGGGTTGCTTCCATGGAAGTGAAAAGTTAGTAATGGTTGAATGCCGGCTCAGGTTGGAGAGCTGCTGTTCTACCCTAGAAAGGAAGTATCAGACTGTGTTATGGACTGAATGCTTGTGTTCCTCCAAAGTTTGTATGTTGAAACCCTAACTTCTAATGGGATGGTAATAGGAGGCAAGTCCTGTGGAAGATAACCATTAATAGGTTTAGATGAGGTCATGAGTGTGGAGACCAGTGTCCTTGTAAGAAAATAGATTACAGCTCTCTGCCTTGTGAGCACACAGTGAGAAGGCTGTTGTTCAGTTGCTCAGTCATGTCTGACTCTTTGTGACCCCGTGGACTACAGCACACCAGGGTTCCCCACCCTTCACTATTTTTAGGAGCTTGCTCAAACTCATATCCATTGTATCAGTGATGCCATCCAATCATCTCATCCTCTGTAGCCACTTTCTCCTCCTGCCCTCAATATATCCTGGCATCAGGGTTTTTCCAATGAGTCAGCTCTTTGCATCAGGTGGCCAAAGCATTGGAGCTTCAGCTTAGGCATCAGTCCTTCCAATGAATATTCAGGGTTGATCCTTGGTCAGGGAACAAAGATCTGACAAGTCACAGAATGCAGCCAAAAAAAGAAAAAAGAAAAATCAATGAAATAAATAATGTTTACCCTGTCTTTTTCAAGGCAATACTCTTAGGTTTTAAAATGTGGAGTGAGAGCCACACATCTGCTGGTTAGGTGCGAGAATTTCAGGCTCTGTAGTAGGGGGGAGGGTGTCCTTATAAGGCAAGGAGAGTTTCTTTTAGAAAGATGGGACTTCATCGCTCTCAGCTCTCTCCATATGCTTCATTTACTTAGTCTAGGCATGTGGCCAACCTTGATTAGCACAACTTGACCTCATGTTGCTCCTGCTACTCTTTGTTAGAGAAAATCTCATCTCCCTGTAGCAACTGTATGCCCAGTTGACAATGAAATGTTTATTACCTGTTTGTTCAGTAATTAATCAATTTAATTAATTTTTCTGCTAATTCTGAGTTTCCAATATTTTTGGAACTTAATATTGGAAATATTGGAACAACAATTTAGGAAACATCAAGGAGCATGTAAAATGCTCTTTTACATTACAATTAGATAGAATGTTATAAAGTCTTAGATTGACTAATCAGATGTCAAAGTGCTTTTTGGGGGAACTTGCTAAATCTGAGTATCATGATAGACATTAGTATTGCTCACCAATGTTTCTAATTCTCCTTTCCTTCTTGGCCCTTTGTGGATTACAGTCCCCTGACCCTAAAAGTCAAACATGATCAAGAGCTTTCTTTTGGCAACAAAATGTGAGCAGAGTAATGTGTATCACTTTTGGAAAACAAAATATTTAAGAGTAGTGTTGTATTAACCCTGCTATGAGAGATAATGAAAGTTTCTTGAGAGGTTGGGATGATGAATTGGTAGAGTCTATCTGGATGGCATCACTGACTCGATGGACGTGAGTCTGAGTGAATTCCGGGAGTTGGTGATGGACAGGGAGGCCTGGTGTGCTGCGATTCATGGGGTCGCAGAGTCGGACACGACTGAGCGACTGAACTGAACTGAACTGAACTGAACTGATAGCATGCTGGGCCCCTGAGTGTAGCAAAGAACCAAGCCCTGGTGTGATCAGTGTTGGATGAGAGCCTGCATGAGATTCATAGTAGGTGCTGATTAAATATTTTGGGGCAAAGAGAAAAATGCTTTGAATGAATAAATGGAAATCCCTTAAGGCAATTGTCTCAGCTGGGGCACTATAACAAAAATACCACAGATGAGTGGCATAAAAACAACAGAAATTTATTTCTCACAGATCTGGGGAATGGAAGTCTCGGACCAGTGTGCCAGCACAGTCAGGTTCCAGTGAGGGGCTTCTTCAGGGTTGCAGATAGATGACTTTTTATATCCTTACACAGCAGAGAGCAGAGCAGCAAAACAAGCACTCTGTAACTCTTCAGTCACTCAGTCGTGTCTGACTCTTTGCAAACCCATGGACTGCAGCACACCAAGCCTCCTTGTCCATCAACCAACTCCTGGAGTTTACTCAAACTCATGTCCATTGAGTCAGTGATGCCATCCAACCATCTCATCCTTTGTCATCCCCTTCTCCTCGCGCCTTCAGTCTTCCCCAGCATCAGGAGTTTTTTTCAAATGAGTCAGTTCTTCACATCAGGAGGCCAAAGTATTGGAATTTCAGCTTCAACATCAGTCCTACCAATGAATGTTCAGGACTGAGTTCCTTTAGGATGGACTGTTTGGATCTCCTTGCAGTCCAAGGGACTCTCAAGGGTCTTCTCCAATACCACAGTTCAGAAGTGTCAATTCTTCTGCACTCAGCTTTCTTTACAGTCCAACTCTCACATCCATATATGACTACTGGAAAAAAATTGTAGTGTTGACTAGATGGACCTTTGTTGCTAAAGTAATGTCTCTGCTTTCTAATCTGCTTTCTAGGTTGGTGATAACTTTTCTTCCAAGGAGTAAGCATCTTTTAATTTCATGGCTGCATTCACCATTTGCCATGATTTTGGTGCCCCCCAAAATAAAGTTTGACACTGTTTCCATTGTTTCCCCATCTATTTGCCATAAAGTGATGGGACAGGATGCCATGATCTTATCTTTCTGAATGTTGAGTTTTAAGCCAACTTTTTCACTCTCCTTTTTCACTTTCACCAAGTGGCTCTTTAGTTCTTCACTATCTGCCATAACGGTGGTGTCATCTGCGTATCTAAGGTTATTGATATTTCTCCCAGCAATCTTGATTCCAGCTTGTGCTTCATACAGCCTGGCATTTAGCATGATATACTCTGCTTGTAGGTTAAATAAGCAGGGTGACAATATACAGCCTTGACCTACTCCTTTCCCTACTTGAAACCAGTCTGTTGTACCATGTCCAGTTCTAGCTGTTACTTCTTGACCTGCACACAGATTTCTCAGGAGGCAGGTCAGGTGGTCTGGTATTCCCATCTCTTTAAGAATTTTCCACAGTTTGTTGTGATCCACAGTCAAATGCTTTGGCATAGTCGATAAAGCAGAAATAGATGTTTTTCTAGAACTCTCTTGTTTTTTCAATGATCCAACAAATGCTGGCAATTTGATCTCTGGTTCTTCTGCCTTTTCTAAAACCAGCTTCAACATCTGGAAGTCTGTGGTTCACATACTGTTGAAACCTGGCTTGGAGAATTTTGAACATTACTTTGCTAGCGTTTGAGATGAGTGCAATTGTGTGGTAGTTTGAACATTCTTTGGCATTGCCTCTCTTTGGGATTGAAATGAAAACTGACCTTTTCCAGTCCTGTGGCCACTGCTGAGTTTTCCAAATTTACTGGCAGATTGAGTGCAGCACTTTCACAGCATCATCTTCCAGGATTTGAAATAGCTTAACTGGAATTCCATCACCTCCACTAGCTTTGTTCATAGTGATGCTTTCTAAGGCCCACTTGACTTCACATTCCAGGAAGTCTGACTCTCAGTGAGTGATCACACCATCACGGTTATCTGGGTGATGAAGAACTGTTTTTGTACAGTTCTTCTGTGTATTCTTGCCACCTCTTCTCAATATCTTCTGCTTCTGTTAGGTCCATACCATTTCTGTCCTTGATTGAGCCCATGTCTGCATGAAATGTTCCCTTGGTATCTCTAATTTTCTTGAATAGATCTCTAGTCTTTCCCATTCTGTTGTTTTCCTCTATTTCTTTGCATTGATCACTGAGGAAGGCTTTCTTATCTCTCCTTGCTATTCTTTGAAACTCTGCCTTCAAATGGGTATATCTTTCCTTTTCTCCTTTGCCTTTAGCTTTTCTTCTTTTCTCAGCTATTTTTAAGGCCTCGTCAGACAATCATTTTGCATTTTTGCATTTTTTTTTCTTGGGGATGTTCTTGATCCCTGCTTCCTGTACAATGCCACAAACCTCCGTGCATAGTTCTTCAGGCACTCTGTCTATCAAATCTAATCCCTTGAATCTATTTGTCACTTCCACTATATAATCATAAGGGATTTGATTTAGGTCATAACTGAATGGTCTAGTAGTTTTTCCTACTTTCTTGAATTTCGGCCTGAATTTGGCAACAAGGAGTTCATGATCTGAGCCAGTCAGCTTCTAGTCTTGTTTTTGCTGTCTATATAGAGCTTCTCCACCTTTGGCTGCAAAGATTGTAATCAATCTGATTTCAGTATTGATCATCTGGTGATGTCCACGTGTAAAGTCTTGTCTTGTGTTGTTGGAAAAGAGTGTTTGCTATGACCAGTGTGTTCTCCTGGCAAAATTCTGTTAGCCTTTGACCTGCTTCATTTTGTACTCCAAGGCCAAATTTGCCTATTACTCCAGGTGTTTCCTGACTTCCTCCTTTTGAATTCCAGTGCCCTATAATGAAGAGAACATCTTTTTTGGGTGTTAGTTCTAGAAGGTTTTGTAGGTCTTTATAGAACCATTCAACTTCAGCCTCTTCAGCATTACTGGTAAGGGCATAGTGTGATGCATTTTTATTGGTTCTAATGGTGCCAGCTAATTCTTACCAAATCACTAATTTCAAATATGTTTGATTTCTGGGTTTCCCTGGGACCATCTTGGTCAGAAGTGTGGTTTAAAGGAAAGTTCCTAGGTAGAAATATTAGAGCTGAAGTCTCACATAAGGCCAAGCTCTTGGTAATTATTTGTTAAGATGATACTAGGAGTTATCTGTTAAGCTTGTGACGTGGGAAAACAGTGGCCTGTTGAGTGTAAATTTATTTGCAAGCTTACTATGGAAAGAAAAAATGTATTTCATGAGTGTGGAGAATGCCAAGGTAAGAGCGTTATTGTACTTGAGAGGATCAGTGCAGTGCAAAAGAGGTTACATAGCAAGTGGAGGCACTTATTGTTAGAAAATGAATTAGCTTAATTCTGCAATTAGCAGGTGAGTGGGCGATCTTTTTTCCCCCCCTTAACTTGATTGACAGATTTACTCTAAACTGTAGCTAAATAAGCATTATTTCCAAATGTGCACTGAAAGGAAGAAAAATCCTTCATTTTCCATTTTCCTTAGTGTCAATAAAAAAGGGTTTTGAGAATCCCAAGAACTGGACTGCTTGAAAAAAGTGAAGATTTTGCAAAGAGCACTTTGATAAATGAAACAACATTTCTTTTATCTTCCACATTTGCATAGAAAAATCTATTCTCTTCATCATTTTATCATATACACTACAATGAAATACAAATAAAAAGGCCAGTTCCATTTTTCTTTCCATTGTTTAAATAGGACCCTACTTATTGCTTGCATATCATCTTTTCATTTAAGTGCCTTCTTAGACTCTTAACATCTTTGATAAAGCATTGTTAAGAGTCTGGCATTAGGTACGCTTGATGCATAAGCATTTCTGCAGTTAATTTGCATGCCTAGGAGGAAACAAAGCATAGAGGATTTTAAAAACGTTTAGCTGAAATAAGACATTCATAAAGAAGGAATTTTATTTTTATCAAAGTCATAGAATTTCACAACTAACATCTATCTATTCCATGCAAGGAGATATGCCTAAACTATATCTCAGACATGCAAATATCACTGTACAAATTTACTTATGAGACATACAGGTAATGTATAGTAGTTATCAGTTTTGTTTCAGGCAAAGTGGCAGGTTCTGAAAGACGTATTACTAGAACCTTGACTCTGTCACAAGTCACTGAGCCCAATGCTATTCGAAGGATATTAGACACTTATCAATCATTTCCACATGCAATAACTCAACAAACACTGCTTTAGGAAAAAGTCCTACGAATCATTCAAAGAGAACATTGTGGTGGTCCTGAAAATTGTTTCAATTATGTTTAAACAAATAATTTTATGTTGCCTCATATTGGATCTTTATACTATTTCTAATAAATATTATTTTATATAGTCAAAGTGAATAGTTATATCAATCATTATGTACAATCTTTAAAAAAATTCTCACAAATAAATACATGGCAGATGACATCAATAGCTCCAAAATTGTAGAGCAAATTCATTAGAATGCTAATTCTTCAGTACTTAATAAGTTTAATAAAATATATAGCTATTTAAAATTGATCACGGCTTTCTAGGTGACTCTAGTGGTAAAGAACCTGCCTTCCAGTTCAGGAGACATAAGAGACACAGATTCGATCCCTGGGTCAGGAAGATTCCCTGAAGGAGGAAACGGCAACCCATTAGAGTATTCTTGCCTGGAGAATCCCATGGACAGAGGTGTCTGGTGGGGCTATGGTCCATAGGGTCACAAAGAGTCAGATATGACTGAAGTGATTTAAACATGCAAAATGTATAATAATCAGATGGGTGAAAGAAATTGATTTGAATAAGAAGTAATATTTGTACAATAAATTTAAAATATATTCATCGTTTTATTTTATCTCATGCTTTGAATTATTCAGTTCAGTTCAGTTCAGTTGCTCAGTCGTGTCCAACTCTTTGTGACCCCATGAATCGCAGCACGCCAGGCCTCCCTGTTCATCACCATCTCCCAGAGTTCACTCAGACTCACGTCCATCGAGTCAGTGATGCCATCCAGCCATCTCATCCTCTGTCATCCCCTTTTCCTCCTGCCCCCAATCCCTCCCAGCATCAGAGTCTTTTCCAATGAGTCAACTCTTTGCATGAGGTGGCCAAAATACTGGAGTTTCAGCTTCAGCATCATTCCTTCCAAAGAAATCCCAGGGCTGATCTCCTTCAGAATGGACTGGTTGGATCTCCTTGCAGTCCAAGGGACTCTCAAGAGTCTTCTCCAACACCACAGTTCAAAAGCATCAGTTATTTGGTGCTCAGCCTTCTTCACAGTCTAACTCTCACATCCATACATGACCACTGGAAAAACCATAGCCTTGACTAAACGGACATTGGTTGGCAAAGTAATGTCTCTGCTTTTGAATATGCTGTCTAGGTTGGTCATAACTTTCCTTTCAAGGAGTAAACATCTTTTAATTTCATGGCTGCAGTCACCATCTGCCATGATTTTGAGCCCCCAAAAATAAAGTCTGATGCTGTTTCCACTGTTTCTTCATCTATTTCCCATGAAGTGATGGGACCAGATGCCATGATCTTCGTTTTCTGAATGTTGAGCTTTAAGCCAACTTTTTCATTCTCCTCTTTCACTTTCATCAAGAGGCTTTTTAATTCCTCTTCGCTTTCTGCCAGAAGGGTGGTGTCATCTGCATATCTGAGGTTATTGATATTTCTCCCGGAAATCTTGATTCCAGCTTGTGTTTCTTCCAGCCCAGTGTTTCTCATGATGTACTCTGCATAGAAGTTAAATAAGCAGGGTGACAATATACAGCCTTGACGTACTCCTTTTCCTGTTTGGAACCAGTCTATTCCATGTCCAGTTTTAACTGTTGCTTCCTGACCTGCATACAGATTTCTCAAGAGGCAGGTCAGGTGGTCTAGTAGTCCCATCTCTTTCAGAATTTTCCACAGTTTATTGTGATCCACAGAGTCAAAGGCTTTGGCATAGTCAATAAAGCAGAAATAGATGTTTTTTCTGGAACTCTCTTGCTTTTCCCATGATCCAGCGGATGTTGGCAATTTGATCTCTGGTTCCTCTGCCTTTTCTAAAAGCAGCTTAAACATCTGGAAGTTCACAGTTCACATACTGCTGAAGCCTGGCTTGGAGAATTTTAAGCATTACTTTACTAGCATGTGAGATGAGTGCAATTGTGTGGTAGTTTGAGCATTCTTTGGCATTGCCTTTCTTTGGGATTGGAATGAAAACTAATTTGAGTTGTTATATATATATATATATATATATATATGTATATTACATATATATATATATATACATATGTATATTACATATGTATATATATAATTCAGAATTATTGTTCATTTTATTCTATAGACCAAATATGACAGCCCTCTCTCTTGAAATGTTAGCAACCCAGTGTCTTTGTACCCTTGGCATTTTTTATATTCTTGGATGACTACCCTCTCCAGTATTCTTGCCTGGAGAATTCCAAGGACAGAAGAGTCTGGCAGGCTATAGTCCATGGGGTCACAAAGAGTTGAACACTAGCGACTAACATTTTCACTTTCACTTTACACTTAATACTTATCTTCCTTGCCTTGGAAGCACTCTATTTCTTACATTTCTCAAACCCAGTCAGCAGAGAATATTTTCAGGCTCAAATGGTGCTGACAACCCAAGTTACATGATTGTTAGGCAAAACAGGATGCTTTGCAACATTTTATAAGCACAGTTTTGGTACCCTAATATTAAACACCTCTTGGGTTCAGAAATTTATTCCCACTCTGCCCCACCCCTACTTCCATACCTCCACAGTATTTTTCTAGGCCTAGTACTGTGCTGCTCCAGATTTCACCTAGTTCTCTTTTACAGAAGAACTAGGTGAGAGAATTTGTTTTGATGGCTGCCACAGGGAAGTCCTTGATTCTGCAGTTCATAAATGGCACATCACTCTGCTTTTTAGTAAGAAAAGGCAGGCAGCTTTTCTCTTTTATCTATGCTTCAAAAAACCAGTTATGCCTTTCTGTGCATTTTCAGTCTTTGTGCTCTATTAATAAGACCCTGTCACCAAGCTGGTAACAGACATTGGGAATATTGAGTTCTCTACCTGAACGCACTTATAAACAGGGCTCACGGGACAGACATTTTAGCCTATGGATGAAATCAGTACAATAATTTTATCTGACAACTTTTAATTACCTTTTTTTTTTTTGGTAAAGCATCAGAAACTTTTAAAAACATAAGATTATGTCTCTGCAGCTCTAACTAAGCATGCTAGGATAAGGAATGGATCAGTTAACCAGGAATGGAATGTGGTGTAGAGGGTTCAGCACTGTGCGTGGAGCCAGAAGCCCTGGGTTTCAGGGCTGTCTTTATCACATGCAGGCCTGTGACTTTGCTTATGTAAATTCACTTCAAGACAACAGGATGCTAGCACTCCTTCAGGTAAACCAGGGGTCCCTAATCCCTGGACCACAGACTGGTACTGGTTCAAGGACTGTTAGGAATCAAGCTGCACAGCAGGAGATGACTGGAGGGTGAAGAAGTGAAGCTTCATCTGTATTTACAGCTGTTCCCTGTCACTCACATTGCTGATGGAGCTCTGCCTCCTGTCAGATCAGCAGTAGCAATACATTCTTACAGGAGCACCAACCCTATTGAGAACTGCGCATGCAAGGGATCTAGGTTGATGCTTTTTATGAGAATCTAATGCCTGATGATCTGAGCTGGAGCTGAGAGCAGCTGTAAATACAGATTATCATTAGCACAATAAGTAAAATGTGCTTGAATCATCCCAAAACCATCCTCCCTGTCCCCCAGTCCATGGAAAAATTGTCTTCCATGGTGAAACCAGTCTCTGGTGCCAGAAAGATTAGAGACTGCTGGGATAAACCATTAAATTAATGCCTCTGGATTATAGCATAATCTAGACCAAGGAATTCCCAAATGTAGCATGTGGATCCCAGTAGATCCTCAACACTCTTTCAGGAGGACTACAAGGTCAAAAACTGCTTTCATAATAATATTAAAATTGAATGGCTTTTCCACTGAAGGTGAAAAAGCAATGGGATGTAAAACTGATGGTACCTTAGCATGAATCCTGGCAGTGGCACTAAACTCTGCAAATAGTCATTGATCTTTTTTACCACCACAGTGTGAAAAAATGGCTAGTTTCCTTGAAAATGTCTTTGATGAAGCAGAAAAAAATTATCAATTTCATTAAGTCTCTAACCTTGAAGACACATCTCTTTTTAATATGCTGGTGATGATGTGTTTCAGAAGAAAAACACCTGTTCAGTTGCTTGAGTTGTGAGCTGAACTAGTTGCTTTTTAATGGGACAGTAACTCTGCCTTCAAGAATTGCAAGCAAACTATGACTTTTCTGACTTGGCTGTTTGACTCAAAAATGAATTCAGTGAGCCTGTCACTTCAAGGAAATCAAAAGGAAATATTAAGAAATATTAAGAAAAAAATGGGAAATTTCAAATGAAAATAAGAGTTTTGGAAAATGTGTTGTTCAATTGCTCAGTCATGTCTGACTCTTTGCGACCCTGTGGACTGCAGCACACCAGGCTTGTGTGTCCATCACCAACTCCTGGAGCTTACTCAAATTCATGTCCATCAAGTCAGTGATGGCATTCACCCATCTCTTCCTCTGTCATTCCCTTCTCCTCCTGCCTTCAATCTTTCTCAGCATCAGGGTCTTCAGTCTTTTGTATCAGGTGGTCAAGGTATTGGAGTTTCAGCTTCAGCATCTGTCCTTCCAATGAATATTCAGGACTGATTTTATTTAGGATTGGACTGATGAGATCTCCTTGCTATCCAAGGGACTCTCAAGAGTCTTCTCCAACACCACAGTTCAAAGGCATCAATTCTTTGGTGCTCAGCTTTCTTTATTGTCCAACTCTCACATCCATACATGACTACTGGAAAAACCATAGCTTTGACTAGATGGACCTTTATTAGCAAAGTAATGTCTCTGCTTTTTAATATGTTGTCTGACTTCCCTGGTGGCTCAGACGGTAAAGCGTCTGTCTACAATGCAGGAGACCAGGGTTTGATCCCTGGGTTGGGAAGATCCCCTGGAGAAGGAAATGGCAATCCACTCCAGTACTATTGCCTGGAAAATCCCTTGGACAGAGTCTGGTAGGCTACAGTCCATGGGGTTGCAAAGAGTCGGACACGACTGTGCGACTTCACTCACTCACTCACTCACTAGGTCTGTCATTTGTGAGGGCTTCCCTGGTGGCTCAGAGGTTAAAGCATCTGCCTCCAATGCAGGAGACCCAGGTTCGATCCCTGAGTAGGGAAATCCCCTGGAGAAGGAAATGGTAACCTACTCAAGTATTCTTGCCTGGAGAATCCCATGGACGGAGAAGTCTGGTAGGCTAGAGTCCACGGGGTCGCAAAAAGTCGGACATGACTGAGTGACTTCATTTTCTTTCTTTCTTCTTCCAAGGAGCAAGCATCTTTTATTTTTTTATTTTTATTTTTGCAAGCATCTTTTAATTTCATGGCTGCAGTCATCATCTGCAGTGATTTTGGAGCCCAAAAAAGTAAAGTTTCTCATTGTTTCCATTGTTTCTCCATCTATTTGCCATGAAGTGATGAGGCCAGATGCCACGATCTTAGTTTTCTGAATGTTGAGTTTTAAGCCAACTTTTTCACTCTTCTCTTTCACTTTCACCAAGAAGCTCTTTAGTTCTTCACTTTCTGCTATAAGCATGGTGTCATCTGTTTATCTGAGGTTATTGATATTTCTCCTGGCAATCTTGATTCCAGCTTGAGCTTCATACAGCCCAGAATTTCGCATGATGTACTCTGCATGTAAGTTAAATAAGCAGGTGGACAACATACAACCTGATGTACTCCTTTCTCAATTTGGAGCCAGTCTGTTGTTTCATGTCCAGTTCTCACTGTTGCTACCTGACCTGCATACAGATATCTTGGGACACAGGTCAGGTGGTCTGGTATTCCCATCTCTTTCTGAATTTTTTACAGTTTGTTATGATCAATAGAGTCTAAGGCTTTGGCGTAATGAGTAAAGCAGAAGTAGATGTTTTTCTGGAACTCTCTTGCTTTTTTGATGATCCAACAGATGTTGGCTATTTGATATCTGGCTCCTCTGTCTTTTCTAAATCCAGCTTGAACATCTGGAATTTCTTGGTTCATGTATTGTTGAAGCCTGGCTTGAAGAATTTTGAGCATTAGTTTGCTAGCGTGTGAGATGAGAGCAATTGTGTGGTAGTTGGAACATTCTTTGGCATTGCCTTTCTTTGGGATTGGAATGAAAACTTTTCCAGTCTTGTGGCCACTGCTGAATTTTCCAAATTTGCTGGCATATTGAGTGCAGCACTTTAACAGCCACTGTTTTAGGACTTGGCAATTTGTAAAGACTTTTTTTTTTTGATAAGATTGGTGGTTGTTATGGATGAATGCTTGTGTCTCCCAAGATTCATTTGAAACCCTAAACCCTGACATGGTGGTATTTAGAGGGGGTACTTTTGGGGGTTGTTAAAAAAAAAAAAAAAAAAACAGACAGGCCTAAAATGGAGTAGTTTATGCTTAACCCTGAGTCATCAAACCAAGACTTAAGTTAATTACAGTTTCTGTTTTCCAGGAAGAGACTCTTCTGTCAGTCAGGAATCCTTTGATCAATAGCACTTAAACAATCTGCCTCCCTAAGGAAAGTTACTTGCAATGGCCAACCTACCATTTTGCCTGGTATAACTTCATGATTCTTGCTCCCTCTGCTTATAAAAGGCATTATACACAGCTCATCAGAGCCCTTTTCTGTCTTCTCAATTGGATGCTGCCTGTTTCAAATTGATTTTTATTCAAAATTTTTAATGTGTCTCAGTTTATCTTTTAACAGAGGAAATTGGGCATAGGTACAGTCATGGGTATAAGGCCTCCATTTGGAGACTGAAGCCCTTATAAAGAATAGAGAGAGTGATCAGAGTACACTCACTCACTTCTCTCTCTCACCCATTCATGGGAGGATATAGTAGGAAGGGGGCTGCTGGCAAATTAGCAAGAGAGTTTTCATCAGAAACCTCCTTGATCTTGAACTTTAGGTCTACTTTCTAAGTCAGCCAGTGTGTGGCAGTTTATTACAGCAACCTGAGCAGACTCATAGTGGTGATGTTAATAAATGTGATTAAAAAAATAATGTATAATAAAATAAAGTTTGGAAGATTCATATCAGCAATTTGAAATAGCTATTGAAATACTCTACTCTTTTCCAGATAGACATCTGCATGAGGCCAGGTATTTTTATGCATATATATTATTTGTAAACTTTAAATATTAATACTTTATACATTCTTTATATAGTTTAATATATATAAAGAATATATTCATAAAAAAATCTGCCCTCACACAGATGTCTATCTGGAAAAGAGTAGAGTGTTTCAATAGATGTGAAGATTGTTTATATGACTCTTCCAAACTTTAAATTATTTTATTACACATAATTAAAAAAATCACATTTATTAACATCATCACTATGAGTCTCCTCGGGCTGCTGTTACAAAATGCCACATACTGGATGGGTTAAAAGTAGGCCTAAGCTCAAGACCAGGGCTTCCCAGATGGCTTAGTGGGTAAAGAATCTGCCTGCAATTCAGGAGACCCAAGAGACGTGGGTTTGATCTGTGAGTCAAGAAGATATCTGAGGAGGGCATGGTAACCCACTCCAGTATTCTTACCTGGAAAATCTCGTGGACAGATGAGTCTGGTGGGCTACAGTCCACAGGGTTGCAAGGAATTGGACACAATTGAAGCAGCTGAGCAGGAGCAAGATATACTTTACTAAAAAGCAACATGTCATAATAGAACAATTGCATAAGCTCAAATAAGAATCCAGCTGTCCTCTATCAAGTCAAACATCAAAGAGATATGCAAAAATGTAAAACAATGATATTCTTTCCCTTTTTTAAAGTTTGCTTCAGAAAATATAATAATTTTCATGAAAAAGTATTATTTATTTTAACACATAGCGGGTTCATCATTGCTACTTTAAAAAGATTTAATAAAATGCTTAAAAAAATTTCCAAGTCTCAATTTCTGATATGATATTTGTCAATAAAATCCACATAAACAAAAATTCTTGACTTTTTAAATAGTTTTTTTTTAAGACTGTGAAGGGGTCTGAGGGCCTCCAAGTTTAAGAATGTCTGATCCAGACTATTCATGTTCTGTTGTTGTTGTTCAATCGCTCAGTCATGTCTGACTCTTTGCGATCCCATGGACTGCAGCATGCCAGGCTTCCCTGTCCTTCACTATCTCTCAGAGTTTGCTCAAACTCATGTTCATTGAGTCAATGATACCATTCAACCATCTCATCCTCTGTCACCCCCTTCTCCTCCTCAATTTTTCCCAGCATCAGTGTCTTTTCCAGTGAGTCAGTTCTTTGCATCAGGTGGCCAATGTTTTGGAGCTTCAGCGTCAGTAACAGTCCTTCCAATGATATTCAGGGTTGGTTTCCTTTAGGATTGACAGGTTTGATTTCCTTGCTATTCAAGGGATTCTCAAGAGACTTCTCCAGCACTGCAGTTTGAAAGCATCAATTCTTTGCTGCTCAGCTTTCTTTATGATCCAACATCCATACATGACTGCAGGATAGAACCATAGCTTTGACTGTACGGAACTCTGGTGACAAAGTGTTGTCTCTGCTTTTCAATATGCTGTCTAGTTATGTCATAGTTTTTCTTCCAAGAAGTTTTTTTCTACAGTCACCATCCATAGTGCTTTTGGAGCCAAGAAACTAAAGTCTGTCACTGTTTTCCCATTTTCGCCCCATCCATTTGCCATGAAGTGATAGGACCAGAATGTTGAGCTTTAAGTCAGCTTTTTCATGCTCCTCTTTCACTTTCATCAAGAGCCTCCTTAGTTCCTCTTCACTTTCTGCCATAAGAGTTGTGTCATCTGCATATCTGAGATTATTGATATTTCTCCTAGCAGTCTTGATTCCAGCTTGTGCTTCATCCAGCATGGCATTTCTCATGATGTACTCTGCATATCATTTAAATAAGCAAGGTTTAACAATATACAGCCTTGAATGTACTCCTTTTCCAATTTGGAACCAGTCCATTATTCCATGTCTGGTTCTAACTGTTGCTTCTTGACCTGCATACAGGTTTCTCAGGAAATAGGTGAGGTGGTCTGGTATTCTCATCTCTTTAAGAATATTCTACAGTTTGTTGTGATCCCCACAATCAAAGGCTTCACTTTTTTTTTTTTTTTAACTGTCAGCCTGGCTCCTTCAGGGTCACTTGAACACTTCACAGTGACCATTGCTGCCAAGGATGGCTAAGACCACTCTGAGTCCAGGTCACAAGTTCATCTCCTTACTCCCCAAAGTATGAGGTTGAGATTCGGATGTGGGGCTTATCTCCCGCAATCACTGCTCTACCAAACCCACGACATTCCATACATGAATGGAGGACACTCCTCTTGTCATCTGGGCTTTCCAGCACATCTGCTTTCCTGAGCTATGCTGCCAGCTTCCTGTGGGCCTTCCTGCCTGCAGCATTCTCTGAAACCTCAGTTGGGAGCGTGTGCAACTGAGCATGGAGTTGTTCTGGTTTTTTACACTCTTTCATAGTGCTGGCTCTTGACAAAGTCCAAACCAACCAATAATAACAGAAAACCACTTGCTAAATACCCTTGCCCTTCCCCCCCCACCCCAGTTGATCAGACAAGCATGTTTAGTCCAAATGGAGGTTGAATTTCAAACTGGATGCTTTGCTATCGTGACCTTTTCTTTTATTGAATGAAAGTTAAGGTGCAAACAGAAAAGAAATTTGGCTTTTCCAGCCACTAATCTCTTAAATTCACACTGTGGGATAGTTTTCTCCATGCCCCTGGATGAACCTCTTAGGTTTGCCTCAGATTTTTATTCAATTACACTTAATAATGAGCTCCAATAAAACTGCAGAGAACAGACTCATTTCAGTCATTAAAATGTCCAGACTGGAATAATAGTCAAATTGAAAGATTTAAAATTAATGTTTCTTTCTGCTTGGCTCCATCTTGAAAGGGATGCTCATTCCAGATTCATCTTTCTCTCTATTTCTCTGTCTATCTCTTTGCTATTGGCTCAGGTCAACAGCATCAGACTCACTCTTGACCTTCTATTTTGCCCAGGTAAATCAGATATTAAGCATAGCTGATCTTTTGTTAGTGGCAGAATTTTACAAGTTTTTAAAATATAAGAATACTTTTCCAAGTTTGGGAGGTAGGTTACCTCGAGCTCCCTAGTTGAATCAGCATCTCTTTGTTGGCTTTCCTTTCTCCATGATTTTTCTTGCTTTCCCACCATCCAGTAATGGAAAGGCCTTGTCTAACACCTCAGGGCTCCAACTTCTGTGTTCTTGGCCTTGGAGGCTCAGCTGCATCAGTAAATATCTCATTTTTAACAATCAGTCACATTCTATTTGATATGAGCACAAATCCACCAAGAAAATTTGTGTCATTAATGCAGAATGCAGTTGCATTCTGATTGGATGCTGATATTAGGTTCAATTATAGAAGACTTGTACAAAGATATAGATGAGTTTTTTTTTTTTAAATAATAAGGGGCCAGGGAAATTATTAGAGGATTAATGAATAAGTTGGCTCGGTGGTAAAGAATCTGCCTGCCAAAGCAGGAGGTGTGGGTTCAAACCCTGGGACAGAAAGATGCCCTGGAGAAGGAAATGGTAACCCACTTCAGTATTCTTGCCTGGGAGATCTCAAGGACAGAAGAGCCTGGCAGGTTATAGTCCATGGGGTCACAAAAGAGTCGGACATGACTTAGTGACTAAAGAACAACAACAACAACAACAACAACAAAAACAATTTGACAACAATTTAGAAGTAATTTTGGCATCTATGTATATGTCTGTTTCCATGGCTAATTATAGATAACTACATATACATATACACTATGTGTAATATATTAATTACATGTATGTGTGCATATGTATATGCACACATAGAATAATTGAAAGTCTATTTGGAACATTAAAATACAAAGAGAAGTGATAGTTCTCGAGAACACAAATTTTCTTCCCTCTGTGTCCTCTATTCCCATCTCTATTTCCATCATGTCTCCTCTGAAGTTCATTATTGTGCAGTAATTTCTATTCACTTATTTAAAATAAACCTTATCACACCAAGTGGAAGAAAAATGAGTCTTTTGCTTAAAAGAGAGTGGTAAATGCCAGCTCAGCACAAAGAGAAAAGCAGGAAAGGAACTAATGTCGTTTGAGATGTTGGTAGGTCAAGGATAAAGACAGGGAGACAGTTCAGAATGTAGGGCTTACCTTGGTGGCTAATACTTCTCAAAGGAGCCCAGGAGGTATGTGATGTGTTTTGAAAATATTGATGAGCTTTTACTGAGGGTCCTTGCAAGTCTGTGGTGCTGTCTTTCCTGATCTAGTGTCCCTATCTGGTGACAGAAGAAGCCTATACTGCTCATCAGTGAATGTTGACTGTTTAATGTCCCACAGGTTTTTCATTGTTCAGTAAAATGACCATCTTTAGATTCAGCTACTCAAACATTTTGATTATTTTACACATGAGTGCTTTTGTATATCTCCTATCAATGGTGACTTTGAAAGTTTTTGAATAGGAAGCAGATTAGAAATCAAGAAATGGTGGCAGTACTTTATATAAATATATCAGGGATAAATCATGAGATAGCCATTACAAATTCCTTTACTCCCTCTACATTTGTGCGTGTAGGCAGTTTTAGTGCAGGAGTGATGGAGGTGGATAAATAGTTTAAAAACTTTAATTAGAAGATTATAAATGAAATTTTAAAGTTCATTATAATTTTTTAAATGCCAGAATAGCAAATTACCTCATTTGTGCATATACGTTGCAGTTGATGACTTTTTTTTTTTTTTTTTTGGTATTTCAGAGTTCTGAAGACATTGGTGAAAAATGAGAATTATGACTGTGTGCAAGTAAACTCAAAACAAAAACCAAGCTTCATGAGAATACTGTGGAAGTTTATAAGGAAGGTATGCGTTTAGAAACAAAAAAGACACACTCATACATTCATCCATTATAAGCTTCTTAATCTAGCCACTTGGCTATCAGAACACCTTGAAGCAAGCAGTTCTACAATTATTTCAGAGAACAATAGAGGTCAAGATGTTCCCTGGGAGCAAGGACAGAAAGTGGAACCCAGGGAAACATGGTTTCCCCAAGTGAGAGGGTTACAGCATCAATCCAGCATCTGCAGACAAAGCATGTCCTTACAGGATTATTTCATTGTTTCAGGAACTACTGATTTAGTTACCATTCATTTTCATGGTCCTAGAAACAATAGTAGGAACTCTGATGGCTCAGTGGATAAAGAATCTGCCTGCACTGCAGGAGACACAGGAGATTAAAGGTTTGATTCTTGGGCCAGGAAGATCGCCCGGAGAAGGAAATGGCAACCTACTCTAGTATTTTTGTCTGAAAAATCCCATGGACAGGGGAGCCTGGTAGGCTGCAGTCCATGGGGTCACTAAGAGTCAGACACAACTGAGCAATTTCACTTTCACTTTCCACTTTCCTGCATTGGAGAAGGAAATGGCAACCCACTCCTGTGTTCTTGCCTGGAGAATCCCAGGGGCAGGGGAGCCTGGTAGGCTGCTGTCTATGGGGTCTCACAGAGTCAGACACGACTGAAATGACTTAGCAGCAGCAGCAGCAGCAGCATATCTGAGTGGCCTCTTGGTTTTCCTACTTTCTTCAATTTAAGTCTGAATTTTGCAATAAGGAGTTCATCATTTGAGCCACAGTCAACTCCCAGTCTTGTTTTTGCTGACTGTATAGAGCTTCCCAATTCATCCTACCCTTCCTTATTATCAGGAAAGTGCATCTCACCCAAACTCACATCCTTTTAGTGAGTCCAGAGTGCACCTCTTCAGACATAATGCTGTACCCCCAGCTCATACTTTCCTGCTTTCTGCAGCCCTACAGTTTACTTGATCTTCCTATAGTTTGTGGCTCTTTTCTCTCATACCTCTTTCTCTTCTCAGGACTGATATTTTCAAATATCCTCTCTGCTATTCTTTTCCAGTTTGCATTGTAATACCCCAGTTCAGATATGAAGTACATTACCTTCAGTCTTGGCTGCTGCTTCTTCAAATATTCCTTTCATCTTTATAATTTAATGGAGATTTTCTGTCTCTATTCAAATCTTCTTCCTCCACCACATTCCTCCCCAACAGAATCCAGTCTAAGAAATGCTCAGTTCAGTTCAGTTCAGTCGCTCAGTCGTGTCTGACTGTTTGTGACCCCATGAATCGCAGCACGCCAGGCCTCCCTGTCCATCACCAACTCCCGGACTTCACTCAGACTCACGTCCATCGAGTCCGTGATGCCATCCAGCCATCTCATCTTCTGGCGTCCCCTTCTCCTCCTGCCCTCAATCCCTCCCAGCATCAGAGTCTTTTCCAATGAGTCAAATCTTTGCATGAGGTGGCCAAAGTACTGGAGTTTCAGCTTTAGCATCATTCCTTCCAAAGAAATCCCAGGGCTGATCTCCTTCAGAATGGACTGGTTGGATCTCCTTGCAGTCCAAGGGACTCTCAAGAGTCTTCTCCAACACCACAGTTCAAAAGCATCAATTCTTCGGCGCTCAGCTTTCTTCACAGTCCAACTCTCACATCCATACATGACCACAGGAAAAACCATAGCCTTGACTAGACGGACTTAGTCAGCAAAGTAATGTCTACTTTACAGTAATTGTGCGTTTCATGTTCTCCAAGTATTCTTATGGCTTAGAAGAAACATTTCATTGTAAAGTGGTACTAAAAACATATAAAACACATCATGCTAAATTTTTTTTGTATAAATTACTGTCCATCACTGGCTCAAAAGTTTATATAAAGCTAAACTTTATAACTCTGCATTTTGCCCATAGGAATTCACCCAATTGATTAGAAAACTTATGCCCTCAAGAAACCTACACACATGCACATGAATGTTCATAGAAGTTTCATTCATAATCACCCATACGGCGAGCACTCCTTAGGCCTTTTAAAAGATGAATGGAGAAATTACCTGTGCGATTTCCATACAATATTGTACTATTCACTAATAAAAAGAAATGCACTATCAAGTCATGTGAAAGCATGAATGAATCTTAAATGACTGTTGCTGAATGAAGAAGTCAGTCTTAGAATGCTATGTACTTTATGATTCTATGTACGTGAGATTCCAGAATAAGAAATACTATAGAAATAGAAACCAAATCAGCGGTTGCTAGGGAAGTACACCTTCTCTCAGTCAAGTCTTGACATGACTGCATCCTTTGAGAACAGGAACCTAAGGACTCAGCTAAGCTGTACCAGGTTGTCTGACCCACAGGAACTATGAGATTAAAAAATGTTTGTTTTAAGCTGGAAAAGTTTGAAGTAATTTGTTATGCAGCATTATATAACTAATCCAGTCACATATATTTTATATAGTATTAAAATTGAGTCACCAGATGAGCTTCTGCTTTTAAATAAGAAGGATGATATTGCAGTGTTGTGAAAATACTTTGTCCTGGCTCAATACATGTTAACAGAATTATCATTGTATGTAGCACAGTTTGGAACCACACACAATACTACCTTTTCATTATAATCATACATTTCAATTTGAACTATATATCAAAGAAATGTCTTTGAAATAGGAGTTATTCTGTTGTATTTTCAACTGATTTTCCCCTAAATTAGTGCTGATTCTCCAATCATTAGAAGAAGAAAAAAAAATAAGATGTGCTTTTAAAAATGGAATAGGACAAAATAAATGTTTGGTACCACATTCTACTTCCTCCTAGATGTGTCTACATTTAATCTCTACAGGACAATCTTCTTTCACATGGCTTATGCTAATGAAATGGAAAAGAGGAAAGGGATCATTCTAGATAAGGAAGTAAAAGACTATTATTCAGACTGAGAGGGAAATAAAAATCAAATAGCATCCAAGATCGTATAAAATGTCAAACCATAATTTGACTGGTTCCTCATTCATAGCATGTTCAACACTGTTATCTCCACTGGGCTCTTTTCTGCACAAATGTGGCCCATTTCCTATACAGATATTTTCATTGCTACTGTTCCCCATATGCACAGATGAATCTTCACACCTTCTTATACTCATTTTGCCTCTTTTGGCATGTGTTCTATTTGCCTGCCATATGTAACCATCCTTGCAACAATTCCAGCCCCAATTTAAAGTTTGAAAAATATCCTTCGCCTCACTTTGCATTTCTATGCCTTTGGAACTTGGCAGAAAAGTCTGACTGATCTTCTTATCCTTTTTTTTTTAGCTAGTTAATTTCAAATAAGTATTTCCTACTACTTTTATGATTTTTGGCCCACTCTGAGTTTAGAGAACACAAAAATGTAGCAAAAGCATTAGAGCAGCTCTTTGTAGTACTGTGAGGGCAATCCTAGTAGACAGGTGGTAGCTTTGTGGGATGACTGGATTAGACCAGAAAGTTCTCATCCAAGACTTTCAGCTGCTTTTTTTTTTTCCTTTTATTTTTGGCTGTGTTGGGTCTTAGTTGCTGAACGGGCTTTCTCTAGTTGCAATGAGCAAGGGGCTACTCTCTCTACATGTGGTTCATGGGCCTCTTATTGCTGTGGCCTCTCTTGTTGCAGAGCATGGGCCCTGGAGTACAGGTTCAGTAGTTGTGGCCTATGGGCCTAGTTTCCCCATGGCATGAAAAGCGTGGAATCTTCCTGGATCAGGAATCCAGCCCACTGTGTCCTGCCTTGGTAGGTGAATTCTTAACCACTAGACCACTAGGGAAGTTCCAGCTAACTTTTTAATGTGTGAACCTCCTTTGGGTCAAGAAACATACTGCAATAAGTGATCACACAATGAGGGTTTGTCACATGTGAGATCTGATTTAACTCTAAAATTCGTAGAATGGGCCTTGGAGAGATTGCCCTCAAACTAAAACATGGTTTCCTGATTTATCTGTTGTCTCTCTATGGACACAAGCAAACTATCCCATCACAGTTTATATCACCCATCATGTCACAGACAGGGACAAATATTTATGTCATTACTCCCTGTTGAGTCTTTCTCCTCTTCTACACCATCTCCATTTTTTAAGATTTAGGTCAAGTACTGCTTCCTTCACAAATCCTTCATGATTACACCCACATTGATCTCAAGTTTTCTCATCTCCTGAAACATTCATTGTCTTTCTCTTTTTAGCTCTTAATTATAGACTCATGCATCCTTGAAGACTCTTCCTTCTCTCCTGTGCCTGACAAGCACACTCTTGTTATTAAGGACTCAGGGAAAGTGTCACCTCCTCCTCGAAGTCACCCTTGACTACTCCTACCCTCTAGCCCCCAAGGAAGTAAAGTGTCCCCTTGATGGTGTTCCCATAGCATCATCTAACTGAGAACAGGGCATGTGTTCCTCTATGAGACAACATATCAACCTTGTCATGTCCCCACTGCAGACTGATTTCTTTCCAGTGGGCAGTTTCTTATGTTCAGCTCTGCCACACCAACATCTAGCCCCAGAGCTGTACAACTAATAATCAACAAAATTCAATATATAGCTGATGAATTAATAAATGAACACAAAGTAAATGAATGAACATTAAGAATGAATTATTGCATTATGTGCATCAAATAATAACCAATGCATATAAATTAATTCATTATGTGTACCAATTTATCAAGTAATTTTGTGCATTAATCAATCATTATGTTTATCAACCTAGGACCATCAAATAAATTAATAATTTGTATCAATTAATGATTATTTGCACATTTACTTCTTGCTGAAAAGAGGGGAGAAAATAAGCAGATAAGATACATATATGAACTCTCATATTTAACTGAGCGAGGAGATTTTGTTCTATTTACTCATATAGACTGAATGCTTGTGTCCCCTGAAAATTCATATGTTGTAACCTAATCCCCAGCATGTTGGCACCTGGAGGTGGGACCTTTGGGAATTGATTAGGTCACAAGGGCACAGCCTTCATGAATGAGATTAGTGCCCCGTGTGCATGTGTGCACTAGTCATGTTTGACTCTCTGTGACCCCTTTGGACTATAGTCTGCCAGGCTCCTCTGTCCATGGAATTTTCCAGGTAAGAATACTGGAGTGGTTTGCCATTTCTTCCTCCAGGGGATCTTCCCAACCCAGGGATCAAACCTGTGTCTCTAGGGTCTCCTGCATTTCCTGAACTGGCACGTGGGTTCTTCACCACTATGCCACCTAGGAAGCCATATGAAAAGTGCCCTAAAAACCTCTCTTGTCCCTTCTACCATGAGAGGCCGTGGCAAGAATCAGCAGTCTGTGAATCAACAAGTGAGACTTCATGAGACACTGAATCTGTCAGCACCATGTTCTTGGACTTCCTAGTCTCCACAAGGGTGAGAAATGAATTTCTGTTGTTAGAAGCCACCCAGCTTGAATGAAGACATTCAAATTTTGCATATTTTTAACACAATATTTCTCATTAGGAAAATAATTTTTACTCAATTTTAAAGAAGTTAGGAAAATAGAAAGGAAAATGAGGAAGAAATTACTAAGAGGAAAAATATCAACAAACCCAGTGCTTTAACCACAGTGGCTGTTATATTTTTTATAGGCTTTTGTGTAGTTAGTATCATGTTTTACTATTGGTAAGCTGTCATGAGAATAGCTACATAATATGCAATATAATAACCTGTCACAGTTTAACTTATTGAAATTCACCAGCCAGGGACCATGGGAAAACATGTGAGTGAAACAAAGATTATTTAGGTTGAGGCAGTGAGGGAGAGTGTTGAAGTTTCAAGGAGAACTTTGGAAGGGGTCTGTTAAAGGATTTGGTCTTGTGCTGGGTGATTCTAAAAAGGGCTTAAAGAAGAGGAAGCCATTTCTGAATTAAATGCTATTAGAAAACAGGGGACAATCAAGGATTAGCTAACATGGCAATTTTTCTCTAGAGGGTGAAAAGATCAAACCAATGCTGGTAGTCAATGGCAAATAAGTAGTAGTCACTCCAGTATTACTTGCTCAGCCGTGTCCTACTCTTTGCGACATGATGAATTATAGCCCGCCAGGCTCCTCTGTCCATGGGATTTCCCAGGCAAGAAAACGAGTGGGTTGCATTTCCTTCTAGAGGGGAACTTCCTGTTCCAGTGATTGAACCCCAGTCTCCTGCAATGCAGGCATATTCTTTACCATCTGAGACACGGCTTGGGTTAATATAAAGAGGGGGCTGTCAGGTGGTTTTGTTGTGGCCGAGTGTCTCTGAGGAGGTCTTATGAATAGCTGTGAAAAGAAGAGAAGTGAAAGGAAAAGGAAAGATATACCCATTTGAATACAGAGTTACAAAGAATAGCACCAAGAGATAAGAAAGCCTTCCTCAGTGATCAATGCAAATAAATAGAAGAAAACAATAGAACGGGAAAGATTAGAGATCTATTCTGCCATAAGGGTGGTGTCATCTGCATATCTGAGGTTATTGATATTTCTCCTGGCAATCTTGATTCCAGCTTGTGCTTCTTCCAGTCCAGCGTTTCTTATCATGTATTCTGCATATAAGTTAAATAAGCAGGGTGACAATATACAGCCTTGACATACTCCTTTTCCTATTTGGAACCAGTCTGTTGTTCCATGTCCAGTTTTAACTGTTGCTTCCTGACCTGCATATAGGTTTCTAAAGAGTTAGGCCAGGTGGTCTGGTATTCCTATCTCTTTCAGAATTTTTCATAGTTTATTGTGATCCACACAGTCAAAGGCTTTGGCATAGTCAATAAAGCAGAAATAGATGTTTTTCTGGAACTCCCTTGCTTTTTTGATGATCCAGCGGATGTTGGCAATTTGATCTCTGGTTCCTCTGCCTTTTCTAAAACCAGCTTGAACTTCTGGAAGTTCACGGTTCACGTATTGTTGAAGCCTGGCTTGGAGAATTTTGAGCATGACTTTACTAGCATGTGAGATGAGTGCAATTGTGTGGTAGTTTGAGCATTCTCTGGCATTGCCTTTCTTTGGGATTGGAATGAAAACTGACCTTTTCCAGTCCTGTGGCCACTGCTGAGTTTTCCAAATTTACTTGCATATTGAGTCAGCACTTTCACAGCATCATCTTTCAGGATTTGAATAGCTCAACTGGAATTCCATCACCTCCACTAGCTTTGTTCATAGTGATGGTTTTCTTTCTTTTTTTTTTT
This sequence comes from Capricornis sumatraensis, assembly GCF_032405125.1. Taxonomy (NCBI): domain Eukaryota; kingdom Metazoa; phylum Chordata; class Mammalia; order Artiodactyla; family Bovidae; genus Capricornis; species Capricornis sumatraensis. The sequence continues at coordinate 61,964,439 of NC_091086.1, read as the reverse complement.
TCATAGTGATGTTTTCTAAGGCCCACTTGACTTCACGTTCCAGGATGTCTGGCTCTAGGTGAGTGATCACACCATGGCAGAAAGTGAAGAGGAGCTAAAAAGCCTCTTGATGAAAGTGAAAGCGGAGAGTGAAAAAGCTGGCTTAAAGCTCACCATTCAGAAAACGAAGATCATGGCATCCAGTCCCATCACTTCATAGGAAATAGATGGGGAAACAGTGGAAACAGTGTCAGAGTTCATTTTTTGGGCTCCAAAATCACTGCAGATGGTGATTGCAGCCATGAAATTAAAAGACGCTTAATACTTGGAAGAAAAGTTATGACCAACCTAGACAGCATATTGAAAAGCAGAGATACTACTTTGCCAACAAAGGTCTGTCTAGTCAAGGGTATGGTTTTTCCAGTGGTCATGTATGGGTGTGAGAGTCAGACTGTGAAGAAAGCTGAGTGTTGAAGTTATTGATGCTTTTGAACTGTGGTGTTGGAGAAGACTCTTGAGAGTCCCTTGGACTGCAAGGAGATCCAACCAGTCCATTCTGAAGGAGATCAACCCTGGGATTTCTTTGGAAGGAATGATGCTGAAGCGGAAATTCCAGTACTTTGGCCACCTCATGAGAAGAGTTGACTCATTGGAAAAGACTCTGATGCTGGGAGGGATTGGGGGCAGGAGGAGAAAGGGACGCCAGAGGATGAGATGGCTGGATGGTATCACTGACTCGATGGACGTGAGTCTGAGTGAATCCTGGAAGTTGGTGATGGACAGGGAGGCCTGGTGTGCTGCGATTCACGGGGTCGCAAAGAGTCAGACATGACTGAGTGACTGAACTGAACTGAACTGAGACATCTATTCACAAAAATTAAAGATACCATGGGAACATTTCATACAAAGATGGGCACAGTAAAGGACAGAAATGGTATGGATCTAACAGAAGCAGAAGATATTAAGAGGAGGTGGCAAGAATGCACAGAACTATACAGAAAAGATCTTCATGACCCAGATAACCAGGATGGTGTGATTACTCATCTAGAGCCAGACATCCTGGAATGTGAAGTCAAGTGGGCCTTAGGAAGCATCACTATGAACAAAGCTATTGGAGGTGGAGGAATTTCAATTGAGCTATTTCAAGTCTTAAAAAATGATGTTGTGAAAGTGTTGGGCTCAATATGCCAGCAAATTTGTAAAACTCAGCAGTGGCCACAGGACTGGAAAAGGTCAGTTTTTACTCCAATCCCAAAGAAAGGTAATGCCAAAGAACACTCAAACTACTGCACAACTGCTCTCATCTCACATGCTAGCAAAGTAATGCTCAAAATTCTCCAAGCCAGTCTGCAACAGTAGGTGTACCATGAACTTCCGGATGTTCAAGCTGGTTTTAGAAAAGGCAGAGGAACCAGAGATCAAATTGCCAACATCTGTTGGATCATCAAAAAAGCAAGAGAGTTCCAGAAAAACATCTATTTCTGCTTTATTGACTATGCCAAAGCCTTTGACTGTGTGGATCACAATAAACTATGAAAAATTCTGAAAGAGATGGGAATACCAGACCACCTGACCTGCCTCTTGAGAAACCTATAATGCAGGTCAGGAAGCAACAGTTAAAACTGGACATGGAACAACAGACTGGTTCCAATAGGGAAAGGAGTATGTCAAGGCTGTATATTGTAACCCTGCTTATTTAACTTTAATACAGTGTACATCATGAGAAATGCTGGACTGGATGAAGCCCAAGCTGGAATCAAGATTGCTGGGAGAAATATCAATAACCTTAGACATGCAGATGACACCACCCTTATGGTAGAAAGCACAAAAGAACTAAAGAGCCTCTTGATGAAAGTAAGAGAGGAGAGTGAAAAAGTTGTCTTAAAGCTCAACATTCAGAAAACTAAGATCATGGCATCTGGCATCTGGCATCTCATGGCATTACTTCATGGGAAATAGATGGGGAAAGAGTGGAAACAGTGTCAGACTTTATTTTTTTGGGCTCCAAAATCACTGCAGATGGTGATTGCAGCCGTGAAATTAAAAGATGCTTACTCCTTGGAAGGAAAGTTATGACCAACCTACATAGTATATTGAAAAGCAGAGACATTACTTTTCCAACAAAGGTCCGTCTAGTCAAAGCTATGGCTGGAGTTTACACAAACTCATGTTCATTGAGTCGATGATGCCATCCAACCATCTCATCCTCTGGTGTCCCCTTCTCCTCCCACCTTCAGTCTTTCCCAGCATCAGGGTCTTTTCAAATGAGTCAGCTCTTTGCATCAGGTGGCCAAAGTATTGGAGTTTCAGCTTCAGCATCAGTCCTTCCAACGAACATTCAGGACTGATTTCATTTCGGATGGACTGGTTGGATCTCCTTGCAGTCCTAGGGACTCGCAAGAGTATTCTCCAACACCATAGTTCAAAAGCCTCAATTATTCTGTGCTCAGCTTGCTTTATAGTCAAACTCTCGCATCCATATATGACTACTGGAAAAACCATAGCCTTGACTAGATAGGCGTTTGTTGGCAAAGTAATTTCTCTGCTTTTTAATATGCTGCCTAGATTGGTCAAAACTTTCCTTCCAAGGAGTGAGTGTCTTTTAATTTCATGGCTGCAGTCACCATCTGGAGTGATTTTGGAGCCCCCCAAAATAAAGTCTGTCACTCTTTCCACTGTTTCCCCATATGACCAACCTAGACAGCATAGTAAAAAGCAGAGACTTTACTTTGCCAACAAAGTTCCGTCTAATCAAAGCTTTGTTTTTCCAGTAGTCATGTATGGATGTAAGAATTAGACTATAAAGACAGCTGAGTGCCAAAGAATTGATGCTTTTGAACTGTGGTGTTGGAGAAGACTCTTGAGAGTCCCTTGAACTGCAAGGAGATCCAATCAGTCCATTCTAAAGGAAATCAGTCCTGTATATTCATTGGAAGGACTGATGCTGAAGGTGAAACTCCAATATTTTGGCCACCTGATGTGAAGAACTGACTCATTGAAAAAGACCCTGATGCTCAGAAAGATTGAAGGCGGGAGGAGAAGGGGACAACAGAGGATGAGGTGGTTGGATGGCATCACTGACTCGATGGACATGAGTTTGAGTAAGCTCTGGGAGTTGGTGATGGACAGGGAGGCCTGGCGTGCTGCAGTCCATGTGGTTGCAGAGTCAGACATAGCTGAGCAACTGAACTGAACTGAACTGAACTGAACTGAGTGTCCTTGTATCCGTCTTGTTTCACACTTGGTCATAGTCACGCCTTTCTGTTCAATGCTGATGCTTTGATTGTTGATACTCTAGCTCTAACTGCCCACTGCCAGGACTGATTTTCACTTTCTGAAATGATTGCTTATTATTAGACTTTGAGTTTTCTACTTTTTCAATTCCCTGATGTGATATGTTGAACAATATTATAAATATAGCTGTAAGAAAATAAGATCCCACAGATGACAATTAGTATCATGTTGTGGTCATTTTCCCTTAGAACCTCTATTTCTGTTATTTTCCTGCCAAATTGCAATGAACCCATTTGGACCATCCAACAGTAAAATATGATACTGTATCTCCATCACTATTGTGGATTGAATATTTTAAAAAGATGTTTATTTAATAACTAAAAGTGGAATGCAGCTTTTAACTTGAGTTTATCTGACTATTGGTGAGGTTGATTTTGTTTTGTTTCTTTACAGGTATCTAAAATTATTTTGGAGAATGGTGAAACGTGTGTCTCTAAGACATTATTATGGTAGGTATTATTATTATCCATTCAATCTTTTAACATGCATTTTCCTGTACAGAGTAGCATCTTTGGGCAGTCTGGCATATATTTTTTGAAACTAAACTGAATATTTTATAATTTTAGAAATAGTGTTTTAGCAGACAAAATACTTAATTCCTACAGGGCAAACATTTCAACTATTGGCAGAAATCACAATAATTACATTGTGAATGAGTGAATGAATAAGAAAAATATTATAATCAATTAATAAGATTTCAAGTCTCTATTGTTGAAGTACACGCTTCTTTATGTGATTGGTGTACATAGTTTCCAAACTGAGATGACTGTGTTTAAGTTGATAAATTTGTGGTTATTTCTTATCTAGCAATAAAAAATACATAGTTTTCTGTTTCCCAAATATTTTTGATTGAAATTCTATATGAAAAAATAAAATAAGTTTCCGGAAGAAGAGCTTGTGTCCATGATGTATGTATCTGAAATTTTGTTTTATGTAATCTTGGTTTCAGTTCAGTTCAGTAGCTCAGTTGTGTCCTACTCTTTGCGACCCCATGAACCGCAGCATGCCAGGCCTCCCTGTCCGTCACCAGCCCCTGGAGTTTACCCAAACTCTTACGTGAGCATAATAAAACTCTAGATACCAAGTATATTGTTATAAATACCTATTAGATGACATAATCCATAGGTAAATAAAAATTTCTAAATGCTAACATTTCAACTCTACATCTTCCCCAAAATTGACCTACGAAATTAACTAAAATACAATCTGGTTATATTTCTATATAATTTAGTTATAAACATAACAAAATTAAATAGGAGAAGTCCTAAATTTACTCTATATTTGTCTTTATCCGTAATTTTGTCTTGACTTTTATATCTGAGTATAACTTTTGGAATAGTAATGGAAATGTCCTCAATACTAAAAATACATACTCTAAGTTATTGCTTAAGGTTTATTTTAAATATTTTATTATTTTAAATATTGAAGCATAATATTTAAAATAAAACCTAATGTCAAATATATGCACCACATATATGCATATTTTATGCACATAAATGTAATTATATACTTTAAACATATGTATGTATATATATTATTATGTTTATATATCGTAAGCAATCTATGATAACTTTGGAAATGTAAACAATTGTTTTTCCTTTGATTTTGAAGTCTAAGCCCCACCGAATCCCTAGCTCTGAGTATGATATACTTTATTCACTCATGACAATCTTGCAGCATCAATCATGTCCTTCACCCAGTAACTGCATCCATTATGTTGTCCAGTTGTTTCCCCATAATTATTTTTCAAGTCATTTCCAGAGTACGTCATAAAACATTTGTAATGCCTGTATATAGAAACAGATAATAAATTAATTCCACTTTTAAGGGCTTTAAAAATGTAGTGTTACTTTAAGCTGCAGTCAGTTTTGTACTACTGCTTTAGCAGAGGGAGGCATAATACACAGTGTTTTTGTTTTTTTAAGATAAGGGTTTCATTGTTGTAATCTAGGAAAAAAGCTGCTGTACAACAGTGAAGTCTTTTTTTTTTTTTTTTTTTGCATGAGGAGGAGAAAAAAGCGACCTTACCCTTCCCTCTCCCATATGCTTCAACTTTCATGTTTGTTTTGCCCTGTATTCCATTAACATTAAGATTAATGAAAGCTCTCCTGAATTTCAAATACCTTGAAAAGTAGCCAATGCCTGCTCTTCAGAGGCCACGTTGAAGATAAATAACAATAAAAACAGGGTGATCCAGGCTTTTGAAGTCTTTAAAGACAACCATCACTGTGATCTTTGTACCACTTTTGCAGAAAGGAGAACATTTTGCATTTCTGGCACTACTAAGGACAAGACAGCAACTGAAAGAAAGCATGAATTTCTGGGAGCAGCATCAGGATACAGGACTCCCGCTGAGCTCACCAGTTCCTTGCTTCGCACAGCTGCCTTCTCAGCTGGGGGTTTTAAATCAGCACTGTGAGGAAAGACAGAAATGACCATGGTGCATTTGCCTCACTAGGAGAAAAAGGTAATGTTCAATTAACGCTTCAGCCTTCTGTTTTCCAGCGGACTTATTCGTGTCTTTTATGTGCATGTTTTGCTTTGGGTCTTTTTGTTGCTGCTGTTGTTCCTTTTCATTTCATGAAATAAAACCCTTAAACTAAAAATATCTTTGTGCTTGCAGCTATGTATGCAAGGATCCTGAAATTCTCATGGCTTTGCTGAGATCAATGAGTTGGAGGAATCATAGTGCTTTTAAAAAAGTATATTAAAACCCAGTGAATATTAACATTCCTGTTCACTAGCTAGGCTTGCATATAACTGTGAAAATATCACAAGTGAACAAATACAGTCTGCTTTAGAAGTATTTCCACAAATGCAGCAGCTGACTTGTTGAGAATGCATTTATTTACCTTGCCTGCTGCTCCGCTGTAGAATTGTGTATGCTGTGGTGTTAATGGTGAGTTCTGCTTTGAGGTTGGCTTGAATACTGATTACAGAAAGAGTTAATTTTAACAAAGCAATGTTTTTAATCTTTCAGCCATAAATAAATATATTATCTTCCTTCACATTTGTTACAGACTGTAGCTGGAATTGCATAGATAAAAGTTAATAAGCATGATTTTATCGAATACTATTCTTCACAGTTCTCCATTCTTCACAGTGTTACTTCGTCTCTGTTCTTAGAGATGAACACACTAGGGTTCTTAGTTGTACTCTTTTTTTTTTCTCTTTGAGAACAGTGTATTTTATAAGCCCAGAATGATAGATGGCTCAGACTGTAAAGAATCCACCTGCAATGGGGGAGACCTGGGTTCTATAGACAGGTTGGGAAGATACCCTGGTGGAGGGCATGGCAACCCACTCCAGTGTTCTTGCCTGGAGAATTCCATGGACAGAGGAGCCTGGCAGGCTAGTCCTTGGGGTTGCAAAGAGTCAGGCACGACAAAGTAACTAAGCACAGCACAGTCATCTGTGTCTGTGTGCGCTAGGTTTTATGAATTTCTTCTCAAATTTTCATTAGCCTTCTGGTTAAAAAGATGGTTGCTTTTGAGCCTGAACAACGTTCTTAAGAAGGAATTTCAGGGAATGAATGTTCATTGGAAACATCAATATAGTTTTAAGATTTAGACCAAAATATTGATTATGACCACGTTAGTAATTGTTCAATATAAAATCTGATCAGCAATTCATTTTACAAATATTTATGTACCAGGCACTGGGCTTGGCAACAGAGGCAATAAGACGAGGGTGTGGTTCTCACTCTCAAGATCTTTATTATCTAAACCTTTTAATCAGTGAGCTATTTTCTGAAGAGGAATCTAATATTTAAGTTTTTTGTGGTAGAGCTCATGTTGGAGGAAAGTTTAAAATAATTTATTGAATTTTACTTCAACGTAAAATATTTAACTAGTAGACAGTCTACAGGGGATTTAATTTTCACCTATTTAGACAACAACTATTTATTGAATGACTCTGTTGTATCAGGAACTTTTGTAAACACTTGGTTGATAGCAGCAAACAAGCCAGAGAGAGCCTTTCTATGGGGCTGACTTACATCCTAGCAGGGGACTGAGCACGGAGTGGTAGCATGAAATTTCAACTTGTTTTTAGAAGCACAAAAAGGCAAAGAGACTGAGAAACTGAACCTGCTGACTTAATACTCTAGCAATTCATCCAGCCCACTTGCTTTTCATATTGGACAATGCTATCTCAAATGAAAAGAAAGAGCTTCTATAAGTATGTATACAAACTTTCAAAAGACTCAGAAATGACTTTAAAGACAAACAATAGATAGTTTGTACTAACATTGTTCTTCCTAGAGCCTATATGCAGAGTGAAGTAAGTCAGAAAGAGAAAAACAAGTATTGTGTATTAACACATACATATCGAATCTAGAAAGATGGTGCACACTGATGAACCTATTTGCAGGGAAGCATAGACATAGAACAGACTTTGGACACAGTGGGGAAAGGAGAGTGAGATGAACGGAGAGAGGAGCACTGAAACATGTATACATGTGTAAACTAGATAGCCAGTGGGATTTTGCTGCATGACACATGGAGCTCAAATCTGGTGCTCTGTGACAAACTGGGGGAGAGGGAGGTTCAATGGGCAGGGGACATATAATGCCTATGACGGATTCATGTTGATACACTGCAGAAACCAACACACTATTATAAAGCAATTATCCTCCAATTACAAATAAATAAATTAAAAAATATTGTTTTTCCAAATGTAGTGTTATGAAGAAGTGCAAAAGTTATTTTACATTATTCACACAGTGTAGTGATTTTAATTTGGGGACATTCGTAAGTACTTAAGTTGGTTAGCAATTTTGTTGTTCAGTCGCTCAGTCGTACCCGACTCTTTGCAACCCCATGAACTGCAGGATGCCAGGCTTTCCTGTCATTCACCGTCTCCTGGAGTTTGCTCAGATTCATATCTATTAAGTCAGTGATGCTATTTGATCATCTCTTCCTCTTCTGCCCTCTTCTCCTTTTGTCTTCAGTAGTTACCCTAGAACTTTCCCTTGGTCTACACCTGGCAAAACACACAGGTTTTTTTTTTGGCTATGCTGGGTCTTTGTTGAGGCGTGTGGGCTTTCTCTAGTTGTAGCTTACGGGCTTCTCTTGTGAAGCACAGGCTCTAGAGTGTGCTGGTTCAGTAGTTGTGACATGCAGGCTTACCTGCCCTGGAGCATGTGGGATTGTAGTTCCCCGACCAGGGATAGAACTTGCGTCCCCTGCATTGGAAAGCATATCCCCCACCAGGGGGATCCTAGCACACAGATTCTTAATATCCACTGACATTGCTATACCTTCTTTGCTGGCTGCTTCGGTTACTAGTGAAACCTGTTCACTGAGCATGCTTCTGGGACTCCACAGAAGACATTTGGAAAACTTTCATATTCAGCTTCATATCATCTCCCTTTCTCATTTTGACGACCTCATTTTTCTATTTTAAGATTGCAGTGGAATATGTTTTCTCTAATTTCTTTCCTGAGTTATTTGAGTTTGTTTTCTTTTTATCTCCTATTTGTATGTATGTATGATCTATCTCCCTGGAGGAGGAAATGGCAACCCACTCCAGTATTCTTGCCTGGGAAATTCCATGGACAGACGAGTCTGGCAGGCTACAGTCCACGGGGTTGCAAAGAGTCAGACACGACTTAGCGACTGAGCACCTCATCTATCTATTTATCTGTCGTCAACCTAAAAATGAGCATTTAGCCTTTTAGCTTACCTTCAGGTATTTCAGATCCATTTCTCCATTGTCACTTTTATTATAGCTGTTGAAAAACTAAGTTTTCAAGTGTCTGGATTCTCTTGCAGTGAGAGTGGCCATATTCTTTAGTTCTGAACACCTAGACATGAGCGTGAGCTTGCCAACACCTTTATGAAATATTCTGTTTACTTGATATAAGGGAAAGATGCTTTGCATGGCTCCTTTTCTCTTCCTTCTTGAAGGCAGACTGGGATGCCAAAAGCATCTGCAGCCATTTTGTGACTATGAGGAGATAAATACGAGGAAATCCTGAGAGAATTTCAGAAATGCCAGCTATAACATGCTAAAACCGCTGAACCAATGCCAGCTGCCTCTCTCAAGACTCTTTGTTAATGTCAAAAAGATAAACCAGTATTTACTAAGTCACTCTAAATGCTGTTTTTCATTACTTTTAGTTGGAAACATTTCTAACAAATGCTGCATGTATAAATAATTTATAGAGCCTGTTGAAAGTTGAGCATTGTGTTATAAACTATAACAGTTAGCAATACAGGTAAAGTAGAATTCTTATCTTCTGGAACTTCATGGTGAACATTTTATATGATAAGCAAAAAAGCATCAAGAGATTTTCTGATATTTGTCCAAGGTCTGAGATCAATTTGTATTGGCATGTTTCTTACTGGTTCTTGATGTGCATTTTCTCACATGTAAAATAGCAGATTGCATTATTTCTGAGGTCCATTGCATATCTAAACTTATAACTTTATTACAATAAAATGTATTTTAAATCTATGGATTTACAACACTACCTGTTGAATAACATTTTAAAATTTAAATTCCTTGGATATTTCTGGCATGAAGAAATCATTATGCTTTTACTGTTCAAGCTTAGGATTCTGTTCATTCTATATTGAAAATCTGGACTATGAGTTTGAACCTTTTGACATACCATTATCCACTCTAAAAATCCAATTTATTTGAAAATGAAGGTGCTGGTTGTTCAGTTGTGTCTGACTCTTTTCGACCCCAGAGACTGTAGCCTACCAGGCTCCTCTGTCCATGGAATTTTCCAGGCAAGTACATTGAAGTGGGTTGCCATTTCCTTCTCCAGGGGGATCTTCCAGACCCAGGGATCGAACCATGGTCTCCAATATTGCAGACAGATTCTTTATCATCTGAGCCACCAGGGAAGCCCAGTTTATTTAGTAATTACCTACTGACATTAGCATAAAATGATATCTAGAAACCTCCTTTAAGAATAGTTTTTCCCAGTGCAACTCCACACAACCTCATTAATCCCTCCCCTCTTTTTTGAATACAAAATCCAGACAAAATAATTTACTACTATGAAGTTATAACTGACATATTAGTTTTTCCAACCCTTTTGTGATGTGTGTGTGTCACTGTATTAAACTGGCATAAAGATGTTTCACTGATATCAAGGAAAATGTTCTCAAATTGCTTTGGGGGGGCAATAAAGCATAACAAAATGTCGCTTTACTATTTAACAGACTGTATGAGGAAATGCAAATTAAAGGGGAATTTATCATGAACAACACTGATTTCAAGACCTAATATTTTCAACTCATTTTGTAATAATATGGGGCTATGCAAGCTGATCAAGTGCCAGTGGCTCTAACCAAGCCTTTTTTGGCCGTGATAGGTTGACATCTAACTCAGATTTGTAATTTGGTTGTTGTTGGAAACTGAGATGTGCAAAGAAGCTGTTACTGAAAATAGAAAACAAGTAAAACAGAGACAATACAGAAAGGAGAGATTTGACAGAAAACTAAAAGCTTCACTGCAGAAAATGAAAATAAATAGAAATGAAAATGTATCTGTGTGTGTTGTGTACATGTATGTATGTGTGTGTGCTTGTGTGTCTGCATATGCAGGCATGTGAGATAATTAGAGAAAGGGACTGTATTTACATCTATATGGAGCTTGTTTACTTTTGATGAAATGAGGAAACTATCATCAGATAACTGTTACCACCTCTTGCTTTCCAAAGTAACACGCAGTCCATGAACTGGAGAGCTGACCTGATACTTAAAAATGAGGGTTTCTTGCTTTCTTTGAAGCAACATAGCATCTCTGGGTGGTATTCGAGGATAAAGCAAACAGAGATGCCTTTTCTTTACATGCTGGAAACAGTCATCCCTGTTGCCAAGGAAACATCTTCAGGCAGCAAGGGTCACCTTTGGAAACAAATGGAAGACTTCAAAAGCAGAGCAATAGGAAACACCAAGACCTGAACTTCCTAGCAAATGGCTCCTGTTTTAAATGTTATTTTCCAACAAACACTTATGTGACTATTATGTACTGGGAAGTAGGAAGGCTAAACTGAATGTATACCAAGTCTGGTCCAGTATTTGCAAACTTAGAAGCCTGTGGTTTTTTGGTAGAGATGCTTTGAAAGGAGGATTGAGTAGGATTCGTATCTTAGACAATGGACAGACATTTGGATTTGGAAAAATAGAGCTGTGTTTGAGATTTCACTCAAAGAAAGTTTCTATTCATTAAGAAAATATAGATTCTTTATACATGCAAGCACATTTGATTATACTTTGTCTAAATTAGTGAGGTTATTATTTTACTTTCTGAGAATGTTATGTCATATGTTAGGTTTGTGCAGATTTTTTGTTAATAATGTACAATTGTGTTCATTAATTTATTCCTCTATCAAATATTTATGACTTCCTCCTCTGAGTCAGATACTACTCTCAAGATGAGAAGGGAATAGAATATGGTCCCTACATGTAAGGTCTGTGAGACTCAGTCTGAGGAAGATAGCTATAGAAATAAACAGTGGAATTACTCGCAGAGGAAGCACAGCAGGAGGCTTGTAATTCTTCCTGGAGAGGTGAGGAAAGGCTTTTGGGGAGAGAAAATGCTTGATCTTAGATCTGAAAGATGGATAAACATTGAGCAGGGAGTACAAGGTTGGAAGAACCTTCTAAACCGAGACAGCAACAAATGCAACGTACAGAGAGGTGAAGAACAGATTTCACTGGGGGTATCCTGCTGATTGGAGATCAGGATGTATTTGGGAATGTGTATGGAGATGAAGTTGGAAAATGAAAGTGGAGCTGGATTATATAGTAGGAAAAAAGCTTACACCTTACTGTTTTCCAGATTTTTCTATAATAACTTTAGATATAGCTAATAGGATTACTTAATGTGGTGATTAACTGCTGCTAAGTCGCTTCAGCCGTGTCCGACTCTGTGCGACCCCATAGGTGGCGGCCCACCAGGCTTCCCCTTCCCTGGGATTCTCCAGGCAAGAACACTGGAGTGGGTTGCCATTTCCTCCTCCAATGCACGAAAGTGAAGTGAAAGTGAAGTTGCTCAGTTGTGTCCAACTCTTAGCGATCCCATGGATTGCAGCCTACCAGGCTCCTCCGTCCACGGGATTTTCCAGGCAAGAGTACTGGAGTGGGTTGCCATTTCCTTCTCCAAAAGTTTTAACTAGTTTGGTATTATTCCCTCTTATCCCTTTTACAATCCAGATTTGTTTACAAACATCTATGTGCTTTCACATGGCTTAAGGTATTGAAATTTCTGTGACCATTATATAAAGCAGGAATCATGAAATCTAGGGATAAACTCTCTTGCTACTAAAACTCACAATAACATTTGATCTATTAAAATACAAGTAATAGAATTTTATAATAGGAGTTAGAATGACCTCCACGTTCAAAGTAACTAGTAGGATGCTTCTGTCAGTAGCAATCATTTCTTGAAATCACATACCTTTATTTTTGCCAGAAAATTCAAAAGTGACAAATGCAGATAGTTCTTCTGACTACTGATGTGTTGTATTCCACACTGAAATACATCTTGTTAACTCTTCCTTTATGAGGGACAAGAATGAAACTTTGTGTATAAGAAATTGTGGAGGGTGTGCATGTTTGAGAGCTAAAGCTTTTTGGCATCATTTAGGTTAGCCACCTGTTCTAGCCTGCATTTGCTGAATAAATTAGATGCTCTGGGGAGAGTGCATGCAGCTGATTGGTTTGCCTTGTTACCAAGGCAACCATTTTTCTCTCTGCTTTATGACTCTGAAAGGGTTCATAACCCATTAGTGCTCCTCTGGGCAAGAACATGAAAATTTTTCTTTTTTTCCTTTTCTCTTTTTTTTTTTTTGTTCCTTTTTTTTTTTTTTAAATAAAATTCATGTCAAGATGATGGGATTAATGGATTCAACAGTTACTCTTACAACATTGTTTATACAGACAGTACATTTTCCAAATGTTTGAAAAACTGAGGTCCAAACCTCAAAGGAACATAAATTACAACTAAATGGAGGAAATGCTAATTATAATTAATCAAAAAATGGAAAATACTTTCAATCTCAAGTGGAGTTTGTCTAAGGCAATATATGGTAAAATGCAGATTCTCTGAATTTGGCCCAAAAATCAATGAATGAAAGGTTACGATTTTTTCTGGCTATTATTTCTATCAGGGTTTTCTCACTCTGCAGAGACAACGGAACATGAAAGGCCATCAATTTAGCAAGGCTTTGTCAGATACATCAAAACATAAATTCAGAGGCTAAGTGATAATTTTCTAAAAGGGCTGAGGGAACACTGGGCTGATGGTTGACTGCACACTGTGGTAATGCCATCGGAAACCAACACAGATTTTACCCATGAGTGACATTTAGACCTCAGCATGGTTTTCTTCTATTTTGCAGTCCACATTTGTCTCTCCTCTCCTTTGTAGGCTGTCCTTTTGTATTCAAAATCTTCATTAAAAAAAATCAATAATCCTCCCAGATATATTTCTCCAGCAGCTACCTTGTACCAGGAATTTTATGTTTTGCCACCTGCTTCCTTCCTCCTGTCATGTGAACGAGAGACGTCATTCTTCTTGTGTTACAGAACAGATTGGGGGTTGAGCCTCAAGTGGATTGCCTGACTTGCTAAAACTAGTGGGGTCGGTATTCATATCGAATTCTACCTCATTCTAAAGTCATGTTTTCCACTGTCTTATGATATCTCTATGAAAGTGAAAGTGAAAGTGAAAGTGAAGTCAGTCGTGTCCGACTCTTTGCGACGCAGTGGACTGTAGCTATCAGGCTCCTCCATCCATGGGATTTTCCAGGCAACAGTGCTGGAGTGGATTGCCATTTCCTTCTCCAGGGGACCTTCCCGACCCAGGAATCGAACCCGGGTCTCCCACATTGCAGGCAGACGCTTTACCGTCTGAGCCACCGGGGAAGCCCTGATATCTCTATAGTTCTGTAGTAATAGAAACAGTGTCCTTTCTGAATATTTAATTATTGTGGAGAAAAATATGTATGAAATACTTATACATTAAAATTAAACCTTTAGGAGGGCTTTTTGTTCTATTTGGATTTCCTTACAAGTAAAATGCAATTCCAGGTTCTGCTTAATTCACTGTAGTGCTGAAGCTTTTGTGTATATTTATTAAGAAAGTCATTAAGAAATGGCTTCATCACACATAGCAATTCCTCTGACACTTTTTACAATTGTCTTTCTATAACTACTATAGAAACTGATTAAAACTGAATTTTAAGTGCCTATATTGTAACTCTCTTATTTGTTCTTTTTTGTTTGTTTCTTTGTTTGTTTTTTAATTTTTCTTTTTACTTTATTTTACTTTACAATACTGTATTGGTCTTTTTAATTGAAGACCACTAGGATCTCTTGCCTGGAAAATCCCATGGACGGAGGAGCCTGGTAGGCTGCAGTCCATGGGGTCACCAAGATTCGGACACGACTGAGAGACTTCACTTTCACTTTTCACTTTCATACATTGGAGAAGGAAATGGCAGCCCAATCCCAGGGACGGGGGAGCCTGGTGGGCTGCCGTCTATGGGGTCGCACAGAGTCAGACATGACTGAAGTGACTTAGCAGCAGTAGGATCTCTATGAGAGATTAGGCTCATGTTTGAATTATGGGCAAATCTCAGTGTAATCAGATTTATTCTAATTTCTCATTGCCTACAGATTTTGATTCTGTATTCTGAGATTTCAAAGCCAGAGCTGATATTTTCAAATAAGTAGATACTGGAATATTTTAAGGTGTAAGTGCACCACGAATAGGCAATTTTTAAAGGGTACAGTTCTTAGTTTTCATTAAAGCAGTGCAAATATTTTACTTGGTATGAAGGCAAAGGGATGGTTCTTTGTTAAGCATGTTGTGACTGACTCCTGCTATGATTAAAATTAACAAACACTTTACTAGAGGGTCACACACGTACAGGAAAAGCAAAGATGTTAGTCTCCTAGAATATGGGGATTTGGAAAAAGAAGAAAATGCATACCTTAATTTGTTGCAAGCAAGATGGCTTTTCTTTCTTCCCTCCTATTTCTAGCATCAGTTTAATATTTCAAAGTGTCTGCAAAGAATAAGGCAATTATTTATAATTTGGAAAAGAATGTTACACAAAGATAGTCTATTTGCATTTTTAGAAATACCTTTATTTAAATATATTTGCTTGTGCTGTTTTTCTGCAGTTGTCTAGACCAGATTAAAATACTACTTTGGTGCTCCAGTTGTATCCTAATGCCCGAGGTCATTCAACATGCTTTCCACAACCACTTGTGGTCTTCCCCATGGCCAGTACTCTGTTAAGTGCTGGCCACCCTGAGGTGAAACCACTGTTCCTCTCCCCTTGAGCTAAGCTTTGTGGGGCACATGTACAAGACAGTCAGTGATCCCAGTAGGGTACATGCTGTCATCGAGTAATGAACTCGTGGATCCAGAGACATATTGAAAAGGGTTTCCAAGTAGCTTCAGCACCTACTCACTCCTCATCCTGAGTCATCCTCAGTGTCCTGTACTGCTGACCACTGTCCCTATTACTAGCTCTCCTGTTTTTGCCCAAATCTCTGGATGCATCGCAAAGTGGATATTTGCAGTTATAATTTTGGTTTATCTCAATTTTAACTTTACCCTCTGCCTGTGCTAAGTAAGTTAATTTAACAATGACTTCTTTAGATTGATTTACTTCAATATGATCGTCTGGTTACTTCTCTCCCTGGATAATCCTGCCCTAATGCTTCCAATATTACATTTTAATTATCTACCTCCTGGAAAGCAAGCTTTTAAATTGTTGACCTAGTCACCAATTCCAAGTAATGAGATTTGTAGGAAACATTTCTTTCTGAGGGATACTCTTGACGGGATGACTTGTACTACAGATTCCTCTAAGACCTTGCCCTTAAGCTTATGCTAGTCCTTGCCTTTGCATGTCCTTTGCTGTCCAGTTGGAAGAAAAGCTATGACAAACCTGGACAGCACATTAAAAAGCAGAGATATCACTTTGCCAACAAAGGTCCATACAGTCAAAGCTATGGTTTTTCAAGCAGTCATGTACAGATATGATAGTTGGACCATAAAAAGACTGAGCACCAAACAACTGATGCTTTAGAAATGTGGTGCTGGAGAAGACTCTTGAGAATCCTCTGGACGGTGAGGAGATGAAGTCATTCAGTCCTAAAGGAAACCAACCCTGGATATTCATTGGAAGGACTGATGCTGAAGCTGAAGCTCCAATACTTTGGCCACCTGATGAGAAAGAGATGGCTCACTGGAAAAGACCCTCATGCTGGGAAGCAGGAGGAGAAGGGGGCAACAGAGGATGAGATGTTTGGATGGCATCATTGACTCAATGGACATGAATTTGAGCAAACTCCAGGAGACAGTAGTGAGAGACAGGAAAGCCTGGTGTGCTTCAGTTCATGGGGTCACAAGAGATCAGACACTACTTAGTGACTGAACAGCAACCACCACCAAATTGCATGGTGCCAACTAGAGGCCACACCAGCCACCAGGAGAGCAGCTAGCCCTAGTGAAAGTCACAGGCACCTTCCACCCACGCTGAAAATCAATGCATTCCTGGGGTCTGGATTTATTTGGATGCTGTTTTAGATCTAAATTTTAACCACACCTCTTTTTTCCAGCAAAAGAGTTATATTGAACATATTGTTCTCCAATTTGTTTTTGTTCCCAGATAATTTGGGAAATATTTTGGTGTACTCAAGTCAAAAGGGAAATTTAGTAACAGATTCTGGGCCATCCAAACCAAACCTCCAAAAGGAAAGAAATCATGGCTGTTTGGGGAGCAACTCAACATTGCTGTTATGGAACCCAATTCACACTGCGATTTGTCTCTGCTTGTCCATGTTCTACTTCATGAACGCCTAAGGAAAAGAATTTGGGTCTAACTTGAGTCACATGTCTGTCTACTGGACTCAATCAACCATGGCCAAAGAGACTGGTGGAACGGACCACTGGGAGAAAGATGACAAGTGTTCTAGCTACCGCAGCGTACATTCTGCAGTTAACCTTGTACTTTGCTCATCTCCTTGAAAGGACCCAGTTTCCAAATAAAAGGGGCTTGCCAGCTTGTCAATTTATTGTCTCAAGTTTGAACGGCTAGTAAGATCTCTTTTCTTAACTTTATTTCTTTTTAAACTATCCTGACCACAAATTAACCACTCTTGTTTATGGTCTTCTCTTTATTTTTTCTTATGGGCAAAATATTGTTTGGCAGAAACTTTCTTAACTTCACTGACCTTGATCTTTCTTGGAATTGATTCTGGTTCTCTACCTGATTCTGTCATTTCAGACCTCCAGAATAATAACTTAATTTTATCCTGCTTAAGGCACATTTCTAGTTAATTTTCCAGTGGCTCTGTTATGAGTAACTTGACAAGTTGAATCTTGAAAGTAAAGAGCATGACGATATTGTATGGAGGTATGAGGAATACAGTACTTTACAAGGATATTAAGGGCACAGCATACATGTGTATGTAGGATAGTTGAGTCTGAAAAAGTAAGAAGAGGTCATGACAAATTGGAAGTCAGTAATGGTCACATGAAGAATTTTAATAAGGCAGTGTCACGATTCGATGTTTATTGGGAGAATGCTTAGCTTGCTGTAAGACTTGGAGGCTGTAGTAAGAGTTATTAGAATAACTAAGGAAAATATAAAGACAGTCTAAATCAAGATAGTGGGAGTGTAGGTAGAAAGTGGAAAAAAAAAAACAAGTGAAATGTTTAGGAGTAGAATTTATAAGAGTTTACAGAGTAGTGAGGGAAAATAAGTTGAGGTTGGCTCTGAGGGCTGTGCTTAGGGAGGTTAATGACAGTGTCATTCATCAAAAAGAAAATGCAGAAATCTGTGTGGCTGAAGAAAAAGAGAGTGTATGTATGTGTGCGTGTGTGTGAGTCTGTATGTGTGTGCAGGGGTAATACATTTACTTTGGCCTAGGAGGCTGGGATATTTACTTGAAAATTTCCAAGAAACAAGATTGTATGTAGCAAAAGATCTGGGTTGGGGTCCAAAAATTAGTGGACAAAGCTAATAAGAGGTAGATGAGACGGAATATGAAGTAGATTATTCAGTTCAGTTCAGTCGCTCAGTCGTGTCCGATTCCTTGCAACCCCATTGCCTACAGCACTCCAGGCCTCCCTGTCCATCACCAACTCTTGGAGTTTACTCAAACTCATCTCCACTGTGTCGGTGATACCATCCAACCATCTCATCCTCTGTTATACCCTTCTCCTCCTGCCTTCAATCTTTCCCAGCATCAGGGTCTTTTCCAATGAGTCAGTTCTTTGCATCTGGTGGCCAAAGTATTGGAGTTTCAGCTTCAGCATCAGTCTTTCCAGTGAATATTCAGGATTGATTTCCTTAAGGATGGACTGGAATAATTTTGTTGTTTATCCATTTTAAATATAACACTGTGTACATATTCATCCTAAACTCCCTAACTCTTCCTTCCCTCCATCCTTCCCCCCGGCAACTCTAAATTCATTCTCTAAACCTATGAGTCTGTTTCTGTTTTGTAAGTTCATTTGTATAATTTCTTTTTAGATTCCACGTATAAGGGATGTCATATGATATTTCTTCTTCTCTGTCTGTATTCCTTTTTGAGTCATGCTGACCAACAATTTACTGAGAGAGCTCACACAATACAGGCAAGTTTTCTGTCCTACATTTGCTGTCTGGTGAGAGACTTATGGAAAAGGCAATGCAACCCACTCTAGTGTTCTAGCCTGGAGAATCCCAGGGACAGAGGATCCTGGGGGGCTGCTGTCTGTGGGGTCACACAGATTCGGACACAACTGATGCGACTTAGCAGCAGCAGCACCAGCAGAGAGACTTCTCTGACGCAAAATGGAACTGTGTTAACATTGACCAGAATCACTCAGGGATAAATGACATCACACGAATGGCTAAGGCAACTTCAAGATTCTTGTGTTCCATGCTCCTTACCTCCTCATTCCACTGGGCCTGTCAACTGGAAACCTCTAGCCTCACTTCTATATGCAAAGTTTAACCATACAGATACCTTCATGATTATTACGCTCTCATTTCTCCACTGGAGTATAAGCTACTTAAGGTCACAAAATCTTTGTAAATCATGTTTGTATTCTCTGTACTCCCAAAGGACTTATTCAAGATTCAAAAGACACTGAATGAATTAACTTTTAACTATGAGTCATGCTTCCAAGGGAGAAATGCAGACATATCAAAGGTATAAAATTCCTAAGCTTTTTCTCATTTTATTTTATTGCCTCCAAATTTATTCAGTTTACCTTCAATGCCTTATACCTCAGAGCCTCCCCAAACGACAGAGAAGGAATCAATGGGTAACCTGGGCAGTGACTCCTGAGGACACAAGTCCATTTTCATCTTAGATATCTGGTGCTACTCAGTATGCATCTGATATCTAGTGATTCAGAGGTGTCATTTTTCCTTTTATCTTGGGAGTGTTCTCTTCTCAATCAAGGCTTCACTATGCCATGATGCTGATGTATTCCTTTGTTTCAAAGTCTTGGTCTTTTTTTCCCATCTGGAAGCAAACCTATTCAAGGCAGTATTTAATGGAGGGAGTTTTGTAATATTGTCTGGGGATGTTATGAAACAGCACTGTTTACATTACCTGCAAAGCACACCCAGTACTGCCTTTAATAATCTGAGTTTAGAAACATTTGCAAAAGAAGAGAGTCAAGATGAGCTCTAGCTTTATAACTATGTTATATCTTCGAATGAGATCCATTTGAAAGGATTTATTCACTTTGGAGTCTAGGACTATGAACAGACCAAAAAAAAAGGTTACTTTTTCTATCCATGCATCTGATGATATATCCTCAAGTGTAATATTTAATATTTGTAATAATTTCTGTCTTGTGTAAAATAACAATTGTAAATTGATATCTAGTCTCCTTCATCTTGAATTTCTGCAAATCTAGTGTTCTTGCCTGGAGAATCCCAGGGATGTGGGAGCCTGGTGGGCTGCTGTCTATGGGGTCGCACAAAGTCAGACCCGACTGACATGACTTAGCAGCAGAAGGCAAGAATAGAAGATAACAACACATAAAATTTGATTTACAGGAAGCTTATTATATAGTAAAGATGATAGATAGTAAGATTAACGGAGGGAAATTTTTTTGTGGGTGGGGGGACAGGATGCAGCATTTCTGCATGTATCATTTTTGCCTTTGGTTCAAGACAGTGGTTCCCAAACCTGTCTGCACATTAGAAATCCTTGAGAAACTTTAATAAAACTTTAATAAAACAATTATGATAAATGATTAAATAATCAAGGCCAAAGACTCATCCCAAATATTTGGATTCAATTTGGGGCTTTGTATTTGAACACTGATATTTTTAAAACCCTCAAGTGCTTTTAACATGCAGTCGGGTTGAAAGCCACTGGTCTATGGAACAATACCCCACTATATTCTGATATTGTCCTTGAATGCTTTCTTACTAATTCTGTCATGGTTTTCTTAGTTGTCCCAGCATTTGTAACACTGCATCTCTCAAACATCCTTTACGTTTATATTAAAATAAGGAAATTGTGTTTTTTTATAGATAAAAATTTTACTATTGTTATGTATTTATATTTTCTATCAAAATGGGTTTAGAGGGAGAATACCAGTCATTCAAATATGCGGAGAATCCAGTGATTCCTTTGGCTTCTCTGGTTTTATTAGGCTTTATAGAAAGGCCGTCAGACACTGTGGAACCCATGACTGATCTGTTAATCAACACATACTGGCTTGTTCCACAAATGCCCACTGAGTAATCTGCTTTCATTCAACTTGAAACAACTTTAATCCCTAACTGAGACAAGCTTGTGCTAACCCGATGTGCTTCAAAGTGAATTGACTTTTGTGCTATCCAATCACTCTCTGCATCTTGGCCACCTTTGGCCCCCAGGTCTTCAGGAAATCACATGATGTATCTGCTCTGTAAAAATGAGGGAGATAGATGATGAGGTTTCTATCAGATACCCTTTTAGCTTTAGGTTCAATGAACTGTGTTCTAAATCAATAGTTCAGTAGCCCACTGAACACTAGTCATACCTAACAGCAGGAACAATAGTCTTCATCTTTTCCCATTTTTTCTTTTGTCATAGCTAATTACAGCAAAACCAAATTGCTAAGAAGAGTTGTGTACCCCTAGCTTGTGTACTTGTATCCAGTAATTTATTAAAAATATAGAACTGGTATCTAATATCTATGGCCTTGGTGCTGGCTGTCACAGGAGTTATATACTTTGGTAAGAGACAATGCTTGGTTTTGAATACATTTACTATCTCTTATCAAGGAGGTAAGGAGCTAACAAATTATAAGATTAAAAGCCTATGCAATTGTGCAGTCTAAATCCTAGTATTTAGAGGAAATCTTTTCAACTAGCATATAATATGGAGAATACTGAACATATGAAGAAGCCCCCCTGTCCTACCCAATTCTTTTTTAGCATCTTTTCTAGCTCATTGTAATCACTGTAACCAGAGGACATCTTCAAATATTATTTTTTTCAAATAATTGTAGATTCACATGTAGTTGCAAAAACTAATCCAGAGTGATCCCATATGCCCTTAACCTAGTTTCTTACAATGATAATTTATAAAAGTGTAGTACAACAGCAGAACCAAGATACTGACATTGATACAATCCACCAATTTTATTCAGATTTTTCCAGCTTTCTTGTATTAGTGTGTGTTTGTATGTGTGTGCACATGTATTTAATTTATGCAATTATATTACATATGTAGGTTCTTGTACCCATCTTCATATTCAAGATCAGGAGAATGTCACTGGGATGGTTGGTTTGCAACTGGATTGAACTTAATTTGAGTTTTTTTTTCTTTCCCCTTCATCATCCAGCTCATAATCCCCATATTCTTCACTTCAAACTCAATCCTCTTAAAATCTACCTTTTTTTTTTTCCATAATCAAGCTTATGACACTCGTGTTCACAAGGGTATGTTCTTTCTTTAGCTTCACCATTATACAATCTCACTGGGCATGACTTAACATATCTTAACATGTCTTAACAATTCAACTTTCTATCAAGTCAATATGTATCATTTACTCAATCTGAGTTAACTGTTACTTATTTTGACAAATCAAGTATTTTTTCCATGTTAGTAAGAGTTTTTGCACAATTTGAAATTTAGTATTGACAGTTTTATTATTATGGAGATACCAGCCTAAAGTTGAAATGATGGACTGGTTTTTACAGCAAAAATACCTGGCTAAAAACTCCCTGATGTTCAAGCTGGTTTTAGAAAAGGCAGAGGAACCAGAAATCAAATTGCCAACATCCGCTGGATCATGGAAAAAGCAAGAGAGTTCCAGAAAAACAACTATTTCTGCTTTATTGACTATGCCAAAGCCTTTGACTCTGTGAATCACAATAAACTGTGGAAAATTCTGAAAGAGATGGGAATACCAGACCACCCGACCTGCCTCTTGAGAAATCTGTATGCAGGTCAGGAAGCAACAGTTAGAACTGGACATGGAACAACAGACTGGTTACAAATAGGAAAAGGAGTGCATCAAGGCTGTATATTGTCACCCTGCTTATTTAACTTCTATGCAGAGTACATCATGAGAAACGCTGGACTGGAAGAAACACAAGCTGGAATCAAGATTTTCGGGAGAAATATCAATAACCTTAGATATGCAGATGACACCACCCTTATGGCAGAAAGCGAAGAGGAGCTAAAAAGCCTCTTGATGAAAGTGAAAGAGGAGAGTGAAAAAGTTGGCTTAAAGCTCAACATTCAGAAAACTGAGATCATGGCATCCAGTCCCATCACTTCATGGCAAATAGATGAGGAAACAGTGGAAACAGTGTCAGACTTTATATTTTTGGGGCTCCAAAATCACTGCAGATGGTGATTGCAGCCATGAAATTAAAAGATGCTTACTACTTGGAAGAAAAGTTATGACCAACTTAGATAGTATATTCAAAAGCAGAGACATTACTTTGCCGACTAAGGTCCGTCTAGTCAAGGCTATGGTTTTTCCTGTGGTCATGTATGGATGTGAGAGTTGGACTGTGAAGAAGGCTGAGCGCCGAAGAATTGATGCTTTAGAACTGTGGTGTTGGAGAGGACTCTTGAGAGTCCCTTGGACTGCAAGGAGATCCAACCAGTCCATTCTGAAGGAGATCAGCCCTGGGATTTCTTTGGAAGGAATGATGCTAAAGCTGAAGCTCCAGTACTTTGGCCACCTCATGCAAAGAGCTGACTCACTGGAAAAGACTCTGATGCTGGGAGGAATTGGGGGCAGGAGGAGAAGGGGACGACTGAGGGTGAGATGGCAGGATGGCATCACCGACTCGATGGACGTGAGTCTGAGTGAAGTCTGGGAGTTGGTGATGGACAGGGAGGCCTGGCATGCTGCGATTCATGGGGTTGCAAAGAGTCAGACACGACTGAGTGACTGAACTGAAACGTAGATAGCCAATGGAAATTTGCTATCTACTGCAAGGAGCTCAAATCTGATGCCCTGTGACAACATAGAGGACTAGGAAGGGGTAGGACAGTGGAAGGAAGTTCAAGAGGGAGGGGACATATGTATACCTAGGGCTGATTCATGTTTATATAAGGGAGAAACCTAGAGCCTGACATCTTGGAGTGTGAAGTCAAGCAGGCCTTAGGAAGCATCACTATGAACAAAGCTAATGGAGGTGATAGAATTCCAGCTGAACTGTTTCAAATTCTAAAAGACGATGCTGTGAAAGTGCTCCACTCTGTATGCCAGCAAATTTGGAAAACTCAGCAGTGGCCTTAGGACTGGAAAAGGTCAGTTTTCATTCCAACTCCAAAGAAGGGCAATGCCAAAGAATGTTCAAACTACCGCACAACTGCACTCATTTCACATGCAAGCAAAGAAATGCTCAAAATTATCCAAGCGAGGCTTCAATAGTATGTGAACCAAGAACTTCCAGATGCTCAAGCTTGTTTTAGAAAAGGCAGAGGAACCAGAGATCAAATTGCCAACATCTGCTTTTTGACAAAAAGCAAAAGAATTCCAGAAAACTATCTACTTCTACCTCATTGACTACACTGAAGCCTTTGACTGTGTGGATCACAACAAACTGTGGTAAATTCTTAAAGAGATGGGGATACCAGAGCACCTGACCTGCCTCCCGAGAAATATGTATGCAGGTCAAGAAACAACAGTTAGAATTGGACATGAAACAACAGTCTGGTTCTAAATTGGAAAAGGAGTATGTCAAGGCTGTATATTATCACCCTGCTTATTTAACTTCTATGCAGAGTACATCATGCAAAATGCTGGGACTGGATGAAGCACAAGCCAGAATCAAGATTGCCAGGAGACATATTAATAATGTGAGATACTGAGATGACACCTGCCTTATAGCAGAAAGGGAAAAAGAATTAAAGAACCTCTTGATGAAGGTGAAAGAGGAGAGTGAAAAAACTGACTGAAAACTCAACATTCAAAAAGCAAAGATCATGGCATCCGGTCCCATCACTTCATGGCAAATAGATGGGGAAACCATGGAAGCAGTGACTGAATTTATTTCCTTGGGTTCCAAAATTATTGCAGATGGTGACTGCAGAGATAAAATTAAAAGATGCTTGCTCCTTGGAAGAAAAGCTATGATAAACTTAGACAACATATTAAAAAGCAGAGACATTATTTTGCTTACAAAAGTCCATCTCGTCAGAGTTATGGTTTTTCCAGTAGTCATGTGTGGATGTGAGAGTTGGACCAGAAGAAGGCTGAGCACCAAAGAATTGATGCCTTTGAACTGTGGTGTTGGAGAAGACTCTTGAGAGTCCCTTGGTTTGCAAGGAGATCAAACCAGTCAGTTCTAAAGGAAATCAATGTTCAGTTCAGTTCAGTTTCTCAGTCGTGTCCGACTCTTTGTGACCCCATGAATTGTAGCACACCAGGCCTCCCTATCCCCCACCAACTCCTGGAGTTCACCCAAACTCGTGTGCATCGAGTTGGTAATGCCATCTAGCCATCTCATCCTCTGTCATCCCCTTCTTGGAAACCCTAAATATTGTTTGGAAGGACTGATGCTGAAGCTGAAGTTCCAATACTTTGGCCACCGTATACGAAGAGCTGGGTCATTGAAAAAGACTCTGATGGTGGGAAAGATTGAAGGCAGAAGGAGAAGGGAGGACAGAGGATGAGATTCTTGGATGGCATCACCCACCCAGTGGACATGGGTTTGAGAAAGCTCTGAGAGATGGTAAAGAACAGGGAAGCCTGGCATGCTGCAGTCCATGGGGTCACAAAGAGTTAGACATGACTGTGATTGAACAATAACAAATGGCAGAAACCAACATAATATTGTAAAGCAATTATCCTCCAGTTAAAAATAAATAATTAAGAAAATAATATGGTGGTCTTTAAAAATCAGGACAAGTAGAATAATGTATAGTCATAAATAAACAAAATAGAAACTAATAATTAAAAAAATATGGTTTGTAAGGTTTTTTTCATCAGGCTTTACATTAACTTTTTTATTCTTTAACTTTTATAGTTTGCCTCCTATTTTTTTTCTGATTTCTGCATTAAGAAGAACAAGTAATCATAATCTCAGGTAGCTCAGTGGTAAAGAATCTGCCTGCCAATGCAGGAGATGCAGATTCAACTCCTTGGTTGGGAAGATCCCCTGGGAATGGCTACTCACTCCAGTATTCCTGCCTGGAAAATCCCATTTAAAGAAGAGCCTGGCGGGCCATAGTCCATAGGGTCACTAAGAGTCAGACATGACTAGGCACACACACACACACACACACACACACACACACACACACACGCAATCAGAAATCCTTCTCTTTAGTCCAAGATATAGGTGAAGGCTCTCACCTATATAAAAAAAAAATAGGAAAAGTAAGACAATGATATATTTGGCTTTCATGTAAGACTTGCAAACTAATATATAATGGAAGGGAAGTCATATTTAAGACTTTACAAAAGAACTTATAGTGAGAATTTTTTGCCAGGTATGTATAAATTTTGAAAGCATAATTCTTTCATGGGATCCAGGTTTTCAAGGAAAAGAAAACCTCCTATGGCAATTAAATTATCTGATTTAACTATTATTCCATGATGCATAAGATCTCTAAAAAAATAGGCATGATTACCTCTAGCAATGGGCAATGAGAAAAAGGGACATTTAATCTATAACTTAATATGCTTCATAGAACATATGCTTGTTTTCTATACATTAATAATTTCATTTGTGTACCTTGATGAATTTCCAAATTTGATAACACTGGATTATCAAATTAATAGAAATGTATATATCCATATAATTGATCAGGCTTAGTAGCTCCAATACACACATTGAAATACAGAATTTCTTATAATCAACAGAAGTTATCAGTGTCTGCTACCTTTGAAATATCATTACATTATTGCCATTTTCCATTCACTTATGTATTCATTCATTAAATTATTGCCTGACTTGACACATATTTACCATACATCTACCAGGTACCTAACACTGGGCTAGCTACAGAGATGCATTAATGAACATAAAGGGCATGGGGTTTCAGGTAAAGAGACTGGGGGGAGAAATCAAGACTCAAATATAGTAATTAATGTGTCATTTCAGGTTAATAAAGGTACTCAGAAGGACAGGGTTTAGTGAGTTAGATCAGAGATGTTAGTTTAGGTTGGGGGAGTCTAGTAAACTTTCTTGAGGAACTGAAGTGTTAAGTTAGATCCCAAGGGTAAACTGGAGCAGAAGGAGGGGAGGAGGAATGCTTTGGGAGGGGCACTCCAGGCAGAGGAACAGCGTATGCAAGATCCAAGTAGGAGGAAGTCTGTCTCATCTAAGGCATGGAAGAAGGCAGCTGTGGTAAGGAAGAACAGAAAGTACGCTAGCTTGGGGGTGGAAACATACTCAGGGCCAGGATGCAGCACTATAAACCATTTCAAAACCTCTATAAAAAAGAGCCATCTTTCCTACTGCAAGCTAGTATCAACATTTTTACATGAGTACACGTGGTTAGTGCTAGATCAAAGGACAACAAACATAATATGAAATTTTGGAACATAAAACATGAAATGTAATGTGGAATACCACATAGAGTAAATGGAATATATTTCACCACATTTCCAACTCCACACTTCTAATTATTTTCCATCAATAAAAACCTAGGTGATTTGGAAGACGATATAAGATCTCTGAATTAGAAATGCTTCTGGCTGTAAGAAAGAGAATTCTTCCTTAACAGTGGCTTAAACTTTCCAGATATGTATTACTTAACTAATAAGAACTTTGGAAAAACAAATCTAGAAATCAGCAAGGAGACAGGTTCTTCTTACCTTTCTTTTCTACCACACTTAATATCCTGGCCCTCAGAGTTATGAGAAGTCTGAGATATCAAAAAGAGTGGGGAAAAAAAAAAAATCTATGTTCAAAGGAGAAAGAAAAGGAGAGAGGGAGGACAAGCAATTAATCATTTCATACCTGTCACTTTTATCAGGAAAATGAAGCACTTTCCCAAATTGAAAGCAGTCCTCCACATTTATTTCATTGGCCCCAATAAAATCACGTCACCACCCCTATGTGGAAGGAAGTCTGTGAAAGTGAGAGTTTGTCTTATCTCAGACCCTGCAAGGAGGACAGAAATGAAGAATGCTACTGGAGTGGTTATACAGTCGAACTGTACAAATGCATAAGGAGATTGGGGTTTTGAGGATACTTGCCTTGGAAACTAAGAACTGTTTTTAAATCAAAACAATTTATTAAATATTTTAAAAACCCAAAACATTTTGGATGTAATTATCCACTAGATTTCTGTTTCTCCAGCTGGGGCTTTGTGGATATTCTACAATACTGTCTTGATTTTCTGTCTTTCTCTTTATGATCACAGAGAGAACAGTAAGGTTGGATTCCATGATCATGTGATGACTCCAAGAATGGCTGCACTAGACCTGTTCCTCATGCTTTTCGATGCATGGTTCACACTGGCACCAGTGGTATATCTTTGGTAGTCATCAGCAAGTGAAAAAAGAATAGAAGGTGATTAAGAAAGTACGCTATTCTTTCCCAGGCATGAAGGCCACGTGAAGTACTGTGCAAACAAAAGTTTCTCATGAGTTTGAGCAGAGAAAACCAGTGGGTGAATTGAGATAGCAGATGGCACATAGTACCATAAGCCTGCCAAATACGTTTAAAACCATGATGTGGCTGTCAGTACAATATTCAAATTTATAACAGATTAAGTTTCAAGCTGATTCACCACATTACATTAATAACTAATTTTAATTTTATTGACTTTATCATTTAATTCCTGTTCAGTTTGTTTCTATGGCTAAGTCTTCTGAGCATACGCTGTTTATAGCTAACTTTACATTTATACACTTTGTAAGTATAGTCAAAGTAACTCAAAGTAACACAAACTAACACAATGGGTCAATTCTTTCTATACCTTCAAAAGGGTTCTGGTTAGATTTTAGAAACATTGAATTAAAGAGTTAATCATGGATAACTCTAAAATTATCGTAGGATCCCCTTATGCCAAAGATTATAAGATATGTCTATTTCTTCACTACCTACTTTTGCTATTCCACATTCTTAAGAATCATTTGATATACTCTGCCTTTGTGTTTTTACATTTGCCCTGGGGATTTCATACTCTAATCCAAGGAAGAGATGATCCAGACATCAGAATATCTCTGAGTAGTGTCTGTTGGAGTCCTTCATTCACTGTGCACAATGAGTGTCCACCTAGAATTTTAAAGCTGGTAGTATTTAATTTTTACTGAGGAAAATTAGGAGTGTTAAATCAGAGAAAACTTGTAAAGAAACTTGATAAAGGAGCTGTAACCAAAATTGGATGAATCAACTCAAACAGAACCTTTGTTTGTGCTCATAGTAGGCAAAGGCCCATTTTCATGGAATAGCACAGCCAAGAAGAACCTTGGAGGTTACTTATATGGAGCTCATCATGCTCTCTCTGGGATATCAGGAGCCTAAGGGAAGGGTCTTATTAAGGCCATTTCATAGGCTAAGAGAAACATGAGAACTGGGACTCTGATCTCTTGAACGAATGTAAGTCTTTGCTCTTTGCATCATATGCTTTTTTTTGAAAATGGAACTGGCTATCTGAGAATGGGATTGAGGAGTGAAAGCTTGTGTATTATGACCTGTTCCACTAAGCACTGGATTATGCTTTTCTGGCAAATGTTCTGCTTCCATAGGGTTAGTCAGTAAAGAATCCACCTGTCAGTGCAGGAGATGCAAGAAAACCAAGTTTGATCCCTGGGTTGGGAAGATTCCTTGGAGAAGGAAATGATAACCCACTCCAGTATTCTTGCCTGGGAAATTCCATGGACAGAGAAGTCTAGTAGAGTACAGTGCATGGGGTCACAAAGAGTCAGACACGACTGGGCACCGTGCAGCAGCACCTGATTGCCATATAACCGAATAACTCAACACAGTACTCATAAATTATGATAAACGTTGTAAATAAACCAATCTGGAATATACCTTTAGAGAAACTGATGCTCTATGAAGGATTCTGTAAGTTTTCCAATAAAAATGCATCCGTCCTGTCTAACCAAACAGTATTAACCACCAACATTCTTTTAGAGTCTCAGAAAAATCTCTAAGGAAAATTTTTAGAAAAAGATAATTAGTACACACAGGATGCTGAGAAGGTTTGTTTTTTTAAGAAAAGACGACAGTTTAAGTGGCAAATAATTATGTAAAAAATAACAGAGACTCTGAGCAGTTTGAATGTTTCATATGAAAGTCAGTTCTGCAGAAGAATAAAAAAGGAGCTGGAACATAAATAATTTAATTCAAGACTTTGGCGGGGGGAAACCGATGCTTATTTTGAGCAAATCTTTCTTGAAAGAGGCCTTTTGAGTAAGCTGATGTATCTTGACAATCATTTGTAGTGACTGTGTTTACGTGGGGGCATATTCATTCTCAGCCATCGCTCTAAAATGGCGAATCATGAAATGCATTGATCACGACCTCAATCAATATGACAGGGAAAATCTCTGCAATTGGAAGTTAGAAGGTTCAGTTTCAAAGCTTGAGATTTGCAAAATGACTCCTTAACACTGAGTGCAGGGCTGGCAGAGCCGCTTCCCTCTTTCTAGAGCAATCTGTACGTATACCTGTCGGCCATATTTTCTTTTTTAGCTACTGTTGCTAGGGCAACCACCTCCTTTGTACAAGCCCAGGATAGCTGCTGCTTTTTGGAAATGGACTCTGGGCTGGTTGCCAGATTTTCAGTTCTCATATTCAGGACTTAACTTTAGCTTATTTAACCCGTTCACTGGCCTCAAATATTGAGTGCAAAAGCTTTTCAATTTTTTACCCGCTAAAGGAAGTAGAAACATGCACAGGACTGAAATCTAGAATACTCTTTTGCCTGGACGTATGCTGTGTTGATAAGAAAAGTAAAGAAGGACTCTTCCTTTCAAAAAAGGGCAGACAAGTGTTTTCAGAACATTAGGGCTCCAAAGTTTATGACTTAAGTGCAGTTTACAGTTATCTGATTCTAATCCAATGCAGATTTTGGGAGTTTCCCAGGGGGCGCTAGAAGTAAAGAATCTGCCTGCAATGCAAGAGTCCCCAGTTTGATACCTGGCTCCAGAAGATCCCCTGGAGGAGGGACATGGCAACCCCACTCCTGTATTCTTACCTGGAGAATCCCAAGGACAGAGAAGCCTGATGGGCTACAGTCCATAGGGTTGCAGAGAGTCTGAGACAACTGAAGTGACTTAGCACACACGCAGAGGACTTTTAGTATACAAGAGGCAGTGGATTTGCAGGATATGTCTCACTATTTTCTGAAATGCAAAATGCACCGTTATTACAAAAGAAAAAAAAAATAAAAGCTTCCTAATCCAGTCTCCTTAGAAACATTTGAATAAACCATGCTCCTTAATTGTTTGAGCTTCTAGTATTCTTAGTCCCTTTATTCCTAAGTCTCATTAGACTTCAGGGTTTAAGAAGTGACTTCACAGATCTTCTGGTGTAATTTCTGACTCTTAGTTCAGTTCAGTTCAGTTGCTCAGTCATGTCCGACTCTTTGTGACCCCATGGACTGCATCACACCAGGCCTCCCTGTCCATCACCAACTCTGAACTCATGTCCATTGAGTCAGTGATGCCATCCAACCATCTCATCCTCTGTTGTCCCCTTCTCCTCCTGCCTTCAATCTTTCCCAGCATCAGGGTCTTTTCAAATGAGTTAGTTCTTCGCATCAGGTGACCAAAGTATTGGAGTTTCAGCTTCAGCATCAGTCCTTCCAATGAATATTCTGGACTGATTTCTTTTAGGATGGACTAGTTGGATCTCCTTGCAGTCCAAGGGACTCTCAAGAGTCTTCAGTACCACAGTTCAAAAGCATCAATTCTTTGGCACTCAGCTTTCTTTATAGTCCAACTCTCACATCCATACATGACTATTGGAGAAACCATAGCTTTGACTAGACGGACCTTTGCTACTCATCATCTTGTGACACTATTCATTATGTTTTTTAGCTCTTAATTATTATGAACTCCATATTTGGATGAAATGAGATTTTATCTATTTCTGCTTTAAAGTCATACAGAAAAAAAAAATCTAGATTTTCTCCCATATTGCAGTTTTTTAGGACAATTTAAATAGCTACTATGTTTCCTCAAGTGTAGCAGCCAGGGAGGTGTGTCTTCAGAACATGCCAGTGGCTGTACCTTTGGATCCATGGGGCTTGTGATGTGAGGACATCCTTTCTCCAGTTGCTCCCATTCAGTGACTGAACACAGCTGCCATATTAGGATGACACCGTTTCTGCCCTTTAGAAGCCAAGTTTGCTTTGGGGACTTTCCATAGGTCTGGCCAAGACTATTTCAGACCTGATCTGTGTTTCAAGGCTCTTCCTATACAGTCCTCCCTTCTCTCTTTCCTTCATGGATGTTAGTGTTGCATCACAGTCTTAAGACTCATCCTACCTACTCTCACTCTCTCCTCTATCCTTCATTAGGCATTTCCCAATAAATCTCTTGTATATCCAGTCCTATTTTGGCATCTGGGTTTTGAGGAACTCAAACTGAGATACTAAGTTTTTTTTTTAATTTTCATGATACATATTCACAATTTGTCAGTCTTTTGAATACACATGTACTGCTTTGTAGGTTTTTCTTTCTAGATGTATTCTAGTTTTGCAGTGAGGCATCCATGTAGAACAAAAATCTCCCAGGACTGTCTGAACAATGCAGATAAAGCTGTGCTTATTCTGACTTCTTGTATTCTGAGCAAATATTCTAATTAATGCATCTCAGGATGGCGTTTTGGGCAGCTATATCACTCTGTTGATTCATAATGAGCTTGCAGAACAGTTTGGATTCAGTTAAAGAAAATTCAAGGGTACTTTAGCTATTCCATTCAAGCTCTTTGGGGTTTGAGTCCACTAAGACTTTTTCACATGCACTTAAAAAATTAATTTATTTATTTTAATTGGAGGCTAATTACTTTATCATACTGTAGTGGTTTTTGCCATACATCCATATGAATCAGCCATGGGGGTACATGTGTTCCCCATCCTGAATCTCCCTTCCACCTCCCTCCCCATCCCATCCCTCAGGGTCATCCCAGTGCACTGGCCCTGAGTGCCCTGTCTCATGCATCGAACCTGGACTGGCGATCTGTTTCACATATAGTAATATATATGTCTCAATGCTATTCTCTCATACACTTTTTTTTTTTTTTTGGCTTTAGAATAGTTTTATTAGTTTGGATAAGGTATGTCAGCGCTCACAATTCCTCTCCTACTTTGACTCACAAATCCACTCAGTTGGATTCTTCATTGCCCCAGAGCTCATAAGTCTGCAGGAACCTCGACATTGAGGGGGTTGTGGTTACCACCGGTTGACGTGATGAGTTTCAGATTCTGCACACTGGACACAAATTTCATAAAGTACATCTTGAGCAGGGTTAAGATATGGAACATGTAGTCTTCTTCAGGGGAAGACTTTGCCTTTTTCCTTCTGAGAGAGCAGAATGAATGGCCCTGATGGGCAGCAGGAGTCTGCACTTCACTCTGGCCACTCTCTCCTGCCAGCTCCACTGTCACGTACATCAGCACAATGAAGAAAAGCCAGAGCAACGTGATCTCAAGCCAGTCTCAGGCATGCTCTTGTAGATTCTGCCGAATTAAAAAGTGCCTTCCACAGAGCATCTTCCCCTGGATTTCTTCAGCTTTGTCTCTCAGAGAAGTAAACATTAAGGCGTAGACACAGGTAACACCCACGGAAAAGCACAGGAACGATTTGAGGGACCACATGGTGAGCCGAGAGGAAATGGCTCCTGGTGTGCTGGTCTGCCCTGGCACCTGGAGACTGAGGACCAGCCAGGGCTGGGCCCTTGCTGATGTCACAAAGGGCCCTGCCCCAGCCAGAACCCATGTGGCCACTGTGATGACTTCTGGGTGGAGGAAAAGGATGCTTTCAGGGGTCAGCTGGTAGGAGGGCTTAAAGGAAGATGGTGAAATTTCCAGCGAGTAGTTGAAAAAGAGTTGGGGGGTGACAGAATGCCAGCTCCTTGCCACTGTATTCTTTCTGAACCTGGTGCTCTATTGGGAAGGGGGTTACATCTTTCATTTTTATTTTTCCATTTCTTAAATCCAGACACTGGGTGAGCAGAGCAGACCCCTGGGCATATGCCCCTGAGGAGCAGAGGGCCAAGTGGGAAAGAAAGATAGTAAAGGAGAGGCCACAAACTAGGAGCCGCTGATGTGTTTTGTTGCCTTCACTGTTTCTAAAAATGACAACGCTCAGTTGCTAAGTTGTGAGTGACTCCTTGAGACCCCATGGACTGTAGCCCATCAGGCTCCTCTGTCCATTTTCTTCTCCAGGCATAGAGGGTGTTTTAGGGCAGTGAAACTATTCCGTGTGATGTTATGGTAAATAGATGACACTGCATATTTGTCAAAACCCTTAGAATCTTACAGCACATAAAGTGAATCAATGTGTGCATATTAAAAAAAAACATTTTGACATCAAGAATGGAATACAGAATCTGATTAACAATCTCTCTATTGCAAATATTTAAAACTACCTCCATCAGATTCCCTGACTTAAGTAATTTTGGAAATGCACAGAGTTTGCAAGACTGAAAGCAAAAGATAAAATCACTTTAATCTTGTTGATAGTGTTCTTTCTCATAGGGGTACAGGTTAACAATCTTGATACAGTTACACATGCATGCGTGAATTAAACTGTTAAATAGATGGCACATGAGTATACATACATATATTTCTTTGTTCCGCGAGCTGAAAGTGTCTAAGAGAAGTGATACTCCAAAATCTGAAACAATGATGTAGAAATAAGCACAAATCTTGGTTCTCAATACTTTTTCCAAGGAAAGGAACCAGGCTTCTAGGAGAAATTGCTGATTATAAGGCTCAGAGAAGAAATATAGAAGAGGAGTCTGGGGATCTTATTGTATCAAAACAGAAGTGTAAAAAAAAAAGCCCCATAGTAAATGGGGTGATGTCAAAGAAGACAGGAATGAGCTTCCAATGGCCAAAACTAGAACAGGATGAACAATGTAATTAATTAAGTAAGTCATCCTTTGGGATTATATCCCAAAGTATAAAGCAACTATTCATAAAGCAATTCCGTGAGGTCTATCAAGACAGGCATCCATAATAGGGGGACATGGTGCCATAGTGGGCCAGATGAGATGGTAGGGGTGAAGAGGATATCCATTCAGACAAGGTAGCCTAGTATGGGGCATCAGAACTCACATAGGGTGAAATGATAAGACCCACAAGAACAGGGAAGGGAGGTGTGTGGTATGAGATGTGACAACTTGAGCTGGGAAAAAAGGCTATCTATCCCAGGACGTATCATGGGAAGTCAGTGCCAAATTGGGATTAAGAGGCCTTCAGAGAGCAGAGAAGCCTGCCACAAGAGTCAGTTTAGTCCAGAGTATATTAAATAGGAGGCTGGCCAGGCATGCTGAGTAAAAGCCTAAGTGCAGAAAAGCCAAAATCCACATGGAGGAGGCAGATTTGTGTAGAAAGTCAGAGGCCAAGCAAAAGGAGGAGGGCATCCATGCATGGAAGTGGACAGCCCTTTGTGGGCAGTTAGAGGCTGAGTGGAACAAGGGGAATATCTGAACATGGGGGTATTGCATTGCAGAGTATCAAAGCCCAAACAGGGTAAGGGGAGTATGTTTACAAAACCATTGCTTGGAGTGGGTGTCAGAGTCTGAATATGTTGAGATAGGCATTCACATGGGTTGGGGACAATCCAGAGTTTTGTGATCTCACAGCCAGAGTTATGCAGAGGGGATACACACACAAGGCATGCACACACACAGGTACACTTCCCAGACTCTGTCCAATGACAGGAACTGGGAAATAATGAGTAGATACAAGTCTCATACATTGGATTCTAAATCCCATTTTCCACTAAATTTTTGGGGATTTCTGGGAGGAATTGTTAATTCCATGGCAAGGTCAGGAAAAGTATAAGACGAGCCTGGAATATCTTACCAAGAGCATCAAATTGCTCAGAGAATGAAGGGAAGATATCAAAAGGACAGAGAGACCGGCTTAAGGAGGTTCCCACTGTCTGAGGCTGGAACAATATGAATATCGATATAAATAATGATAGTGACAAGTCATGATTCCCGTAGTAAAATAAGAGGCTATTAATCCAAGGGATTTAATTAAGTTAGTAAATCTAAATTTTTGTGAGGAATAAAATATGTATATACTTTTAAAATACAAAAGAATGTTTTAATTACAAGATAGGGAAGAGTAACTTGACAGTGGAGAAGCTTGATGGCAACCACTTTAATCAAGTGATCCAAGTGAATGTCATCAATATTGGGACACATTTAAATCATGAACCACTTGATAAAATGAGATGATGTGAAAACAGTATCATTACCATCATTTTCCTGTTAAAGATGCAAAACATGGTATTCTTCATGAGCAGACACTGGATGGAGCAAAGTTGAGGAGAATTCTACAAAATAACTGGCCTCTAGTTTTTTTTAAATATAAATTTATTTATTTTATTTTTTATTTTTTTCATGTTTCTTTCTTTTTTTTTTTTTTAAATCTTTAATTCTTACATGTGTTCCCAAACATGAACCCCCCCTCCCACCTCCCTCCCCATAACATCTCTCTGGGTCATCCCCATGCACCAGCCCCAAGCATGCTGTATCCTGCGTCAGACATAGACTGGTGATTCAATTCTTACATGATAGTATACATGATAGAATGCCATTCTCCAAAATCATCCCACCCTCTCCCTCTCCCTCTGAGTCCAAAAGTCCGTTATACACAGCTGTGTCTTTTTTCCTGTCTTGCATACAGGGTCATCATTACCATCTTTCTAAATTCCATATATATGTGTTAGTATACTGTATTGGTGTTTTTCTTTCTGGCTTACTTCACTCTGTATAATCGGCTCCAGTTTCATCCATCTCATCAGAACTGATTCAAATGAATTATTTTTAACAGCTGAGTAATACTCCATTGTGTATATGTACCACTGCTTTCTTATCCATTCGTCTGCTGATGGACATCTAGGTTGTTTCCATGTCCTGGCTATTATAAACAGTGCTGCAATGAACATTGGGGTACATGTGTCTCTTTCAATTCTGGTTTCCTCAGTGTGTATGCCCAGCAGTGGGATTGCTGGATCATAAGGTAGTTCTATTTGCAATTTTTTAAGGAATCTCCACACTGTTCTCCATAGCGGCTGTACTAGTTTGCATTCCCACCAACAGTGTAAGAGGGTTCCCTTTTCTCCACACCCTCTCCAGCATTTATTGCTTGTGGACTTTTGGATCGCAGCCATTCTGACTGGTGTGAAATGGTACCTCATTGTGGTCTTGATTTGCATTTCTCTGATAATGAGTGACAATGAGCATCTTTTCATCACATGCACTTTTTATAATAAAATGCCAACTTCCCCTTTAATTGCCTATACAGACAATCAGAAAACTAGGCATAGGTATTTACCTTTGTTTTCAGTTTATTGTACTTGATATGTTTAGGCCATCTCACCAGTCATTATGTTAACCCTTGTGTCTTCCACCGTCTTGAAATTCCATAAGCCTGACAGCATTATTTAAATTGAAAATATTGATCAAAATGCACAGCTACAAGTGAGGAGAAGCCCAACAAATCTTTCCTTATATTAAATCAATCATTACCTTTGGACAGGGTCATTAATTCAATTACATGTTTACCCTATGATACTGTCATTCATACCATGTTTCTCTATTTTTTCCATGAGAATATTATAAGAAATTTTCAAATGTATTACATAAATATAGATAAAGCATATCTGAATGTGTTTTCTTGGTTTATAGATAAATCATATCAAAACATCATATGATGTGCTTTGAATCAATCTGCATGCTTGGTATTTATTAATCCTTCCTCTTCTTAGAACATGCAATCCGCACTTGATGCAGTTCTAGAAATGTAAAAGGAATGGGGATAGTTTTTGAGTATTTTAACTAGTTTCAACAGAGCGTATCTTGGTTCTATTAGCCATGTAAAGAGGTTAATAATACTTTAAGTCACTGTATATAATAAACATAAGTTCTCACCCTCTTGCTACATTGTTCAGAATTCTTAAAACCTGGTTTATCATAGAATAATAACAAAAGGAACTGCACTGAAAAGTAAGTTTTTAAGAGCAAAGAAAATTTTAGTGAGTATAATTAAGAAATATGAGATTACAAAGTTGCATTTATGTAGAATTTCTAAAACCTTTTTATGTTTCTCATTTATCACTGTTAAAGGAATTTGGAGATTTGTAACAAAATTATCAGCAATGTTGTGTATCCTCTTGCTAATCAACGGGCTATTGACTTGACTTTACTGATCCTTTTTTTATTAATATTTGCAGATTTTATGTCTGTTCACACAAATATGATTTTCCAAGCAGAATATTCAAAAAGAGAATTAAATTGACAATAATGCATTTATTCTAAAACTATAATGAAAAAGTATATGTTTGTAAAACTATATTACATCCATTTTGTATGAGGTTTATACACATTTGGGCTTCCCTAAAAACTCAGCTGGTAAAGAATCTGCCTGCAATGAGGGAGACCTGGGTTCGATCCCTGGGTTGGGAAGATCCCCTGGAGAAGGGAACGGCTACCCACTCCAGTCTTCTGGCCTGGAGAATTCCATGGACTGAATACAGGGTGGCAAAGAGTCAGACATGGCTGAGAGATTTTCAATTTCACTATACACATATACATGACAAATATATGTGTCTAAACTCTTTCATGTTTTTCCCAGTTTTCTATGGTGAGAGGGCAAATTTTTGATTGGTTTGGTTTTGTTCTGTTTTTTATGATGAAAGGGTGAGTTATAGTTTCATATGTTGTCCAGAAAGTAGCACCAGTTTTAGAAGAGACTGTTTTTAACCTCTGCTTGAAACATATATCAAAAGATAATTTATTCCCTCTTGAAAAACTTAAGTTTTGTCACATTCTGTTTTCATATACTAAACTGGAATTTTGCTCCTTATAACTTCTCACAAATTACATATGCATCTTCAATCCATAGGCTATTTAGCTTATATCTGATTTTCTTTCATATGACAACTTTAATATTTGAAGACAGGCAGTACTTTCTTTCCTAGAAATGTTTTTCTAAATCCTTTATTAGTCTTGGACACTTTATGGATATTGTCAGATCAACAACATTTTTCCTAAAGATGTTGCCCCAATGAAAAGAGCATTCCAGATGTGATCTCATGAAACCATGCACATGGGATTGATCTTACATTATCAATAATAATTTCTATTTAATGCACTGTTACTAACATACTGATCACCTCCTCTTTGCAGAGAACTCGAATTCTGGTTCTGGTCTGATTTCTGGTAGGGCCAAGTTCCGGTCCTCTTTTCTCTGGGGGCCCAGGGAAAAGTCCCATAACACCTGGGTATCTGTAGGTGGCAGGAGACGTCTGTAAGGCCACCCCTTTTACCCCTAGTCTCCCGCCTCCTCCCCCTTCTTCTTTCAACCTGGCTTCTTTTCCTCCCTTGAAATCTTTGATTCTTGTATTTAAGGGCTTCTCTGGTGGTGCAGAAGTTAAAGCGTCTGCCTGAAATGTGAGAGACCTGGGTTCGATCCCTGGATCGGGAAGATCCCCTGGAGAAGGAAATGGCAACCCACTCCAGTATTATTGCCTGGAGAATCCCACGGATGGAAGAGCTTGGTGGGCTACAGTCCATGGGTCGCAAAGAGTCAGACACGACTGAGCGACTTCACTTTCACTTTCACTAACATACTACCATAGCATATAATTTCAACAAAATGCCTAGACAGAGATAAGGTTAATCTCTATCCTATTACAAGAATACAGGGAGGGCTATAGAATCCTAGAATTTGAGTTAGAAAAGACCATCAAGACCTGTTAATGCAGCCATGTTATTTTTAGGATTCTTCATTACTTCCCTGTCACTTCCAGCAGAGCCCAGATCTTAAAGGCACAAGCAGCCTTGTCTACTTTTATCTTCTCGTGACGCATCTCTGGCTCTGTGATTTTTTTTTTTTTTTTTTTAGTAACATGTTGTATATTTCATAAACAGATTGCTTTCAAAGGCTTTTTTTCTCATGCTATCTTCTTTGCCTAGACTGATATCTCTAATCTGGTTTCTCAGCTAAATATTACATATTCTTTAAGAATCTTCACAGGTACTGATTCATCAAGTAGGATTTTAACCTTTTTTAAAGCTTGAAGACTGGACTAGAAGCTCCTTCTCTTTTGACCATAATCTTTCAGATAACTCTGTTATTGCAGTCAGCACAATGTATCATGACTTCTGATGTTATTTGTCTATCTCAAATACTGAGGTTCTTGCTTAGTAATATTTATGTTTTTATTAATATTACTTAATAACACAATATGGCAAATAGAAGGGGAAAAAGTGGAAACAGTGACAGACTTTATTTTCTTGGGCTCCAAAATCTCTGATGATGACTGCAGCAATGACGTCAACTAGGAAAGCTATGGCACACTTAGCATATTAAAAAACAGAAACATCACTTTGCTGACAAAAGTCCGTATAATCAAAGCTATGGCTTTTCCAGTAGTCATGTATCATGTATGGATGTGAGAGTTGGACTGTAAAGAAGACTGAGCATCGAAGAATTGATGCTTTCATATTTTGCTACTGAAGAAGACTATTGAGAGTCCCTTGAACTGCAAGGAGATAAACCAGTTAATCCTAAAGGGAATCAACCCTGAATATTCATTGCAAGGACTGATATTGAAGCTGAACTCCAATAGTTTGGCCACCTGGTGAAAAAAGCTAACTCATTAGGAAAGACCTTGATGCTGGGAAAGATTGAGGGCAGAAGAAGTGGGCAGCAGAGGATGAGATGTTTGGGTATTATCACTGATTCAATGGACATTGAGCAAACTCCAGGAGACAGTGAAGGAAAGGGAAGCCTGGCGTGCTGCAATGCATGGGGTCTCAAAAGAGTCAGACAGAACTTAGCAACTGCACAACAATAAAAATAAGACATTAGAAACGTGCATAAGTGAAATAAATATTTAGTAAGGAGAAAATTAATTTTATAAATTATCAAATTAAATTTCTAAATAAGAAGCAATTAATCAGCTTGTTTAAGGACACAGCGACAAATTTTGATAATTAAGACATAGAAATGAAAGTCTATATATTTTAATTAGTTTAATTTTGAAAATTTAGTTTTTTGTGCATTTTAAACAGAAGAAACCTATGCAGAGGTGTATCATATCATAGCTCTCTCAAAGAAAGAGGGGCAAATACTTTTGTAGAAAGCAGGCTGTTAGCCAAATGTTTAGAGATTCCCTGGTGGCTCAGAAGGTGAATCTGCCTGCAATGCAGGAGACCCAAGTTTCACCCCTGGGATCCCTTGGAGAAGAAAAGAGCAACCCACTCCAGTATTCTTACCTGGAAAATCCCATGGATGGAGGACCTTGGTGGGCCACAGTCCATAGGATCACAAAGAATCAGACACGAGTGAGTGACCTCAGTTACTTATAGCCAAATGTTTATGTGTTAGAACGTTTTGTGGAGAGCAAGGTCTCAGAAAGACAGAAGAGAGAGAAAAGGGGGATGAGGCACGAAATGAAGAAAGCAAAGTTGTGGGGGGTGCATTACTGAGTGAGCCATTGTTTGGCATGAGAACAATGAGGATTG
Source organism: Capricornis sumatraensis (assembly GCF_032405125.1). Lineage (NCBI taxonomy): Eukaryota > Metazoa > Chordata > Mammalia > Artiodactyla > Bovidae > Capricornis > Capricornis sumatraensis. Next base: position 61,923,035 of record NC_091086.1, on the reverse strand, counting down.
ATTTGGAGGACTGTTGTTGAAGAGGTGACATGATCCACTGGGTATCATGACAGTTCCTCTGGAAGAAGGGAGGAAGATAAGTTATCTCCTATATTTTTCTCCCACTGGTCTAAGATTAATTCCATGGGGGTTGTTTGTTTACGCTTCGAGACTGAATGTGTGCGATTGTTGACTGGTTCCTTAGTGTGTGTGTGTGCTCAGTTGTGCCCAACTCTTTGTGACCCCAGGGACTGTAGCCCATCAGACTGCTCTGTCCAAGGAATTTTCCAGTCAAGAATACTGGAGTGGGTTGCCATTTCCTCCTCCAGGGAATCTTCCTGGCCCAGGGTTCGAACCCGTGTTCTTATGTCTCCTGCATTGGCAGGCTGGTTCTTTATCACTAGTGCCATCAGAAAAGCCTAGAATGTTTTAAATGTCAGAGAGGACTTGTTTCAGTGCAGTTTAGTTGCTCTATCTCTATATGAAAAATGCCTCAGAACATTCTTGCATAGCTTGGATTTGTCTTATTAGATTTTGACCTCTGGGGTTAGCTCATTGCTAAAGATGAGACTAGTATGCTTACTCTTTTACCCAAAATATTTTGGGGCCCTAGAGTGGAGGAAAGGAAGTAATGTGCATTTGCAAAATAGAAATAAATGGCAATTATGAAATATAATAAATGAATTTCCCTTAATTTCCAGTATAATAGATATAAACTGTAAAGCACTTTTGCAGAAGTTTGGCTGTCCATAAAGTTCCCTTAGGAAATTTAATGCTCATTCTCCTTTGCCATTTTCAGAAGTCTTACAGTGTTCTCAAATTTGATAATTATTATTTACCAATTTCTGTTACCCAAAGAGATGGTGGTATATTAAACAGGTTTTAAAGTGGGTCATTGTATTGCCAGAAAATAAAAATACACACAAAAAGAATGTTTAGTCAAGTCTTTTTGATTCCATCATCTAATCTCCAGAAATAAGCATGATTAAAATTCTGGTATATGTTCTTCCAGATTTTTATGTAACATATATGCACAAATACCTGGGGAATTTTTTTCTACATATGCTGCTCTGTAACTTGCTTCTTAAGCTTTCTATCTTTCTCTTATCTTTTATTCCTATCTTCTCTTCCTTCATTCTGATAATTATAAGCACTCCTATGATGAGTATTTCTGCTTCCATAACTCTGAGTAAATTTATATGTAATCACTAAAAGTGAAATGTTTAATTCAAGGAAAAGCCTTGATATTTATTGCAAAGAAAACAAATATATGGTAACTGAAGAGAAAGGTGGTGGGGAGGGGTAAATTAGGAGTTCAGAATTAACATATATACAATACTATATATAAAATAATCAACAACAACCTACTGTATAACCCAGGGAACTGTCTATAATAACCTACATAAGAAAATAATCCATAACTGATTCACTCATCTAACATGCTAGCAAAGTAATGCTCAAAATTCTCCAATCCAGGCTTCAGCAATACATGAACCGTGAACTCCCTGATGTTCAAGCTGGTTTTAGAAAAGGCAGAGGAACAAGAAACAAAATAGCCAATATCCACTGGATCATCTAAAAAGCAAGAGAATTCCAGAGAAACATCTATTTCTGCTTTATTGACTATGCCAAAGCCTTTGACTCTGTGGATCACAATAAACTGTGGAAAATTCTGAAAGAGATGGGAATACCAGACCACCTAACCTGCCTCTTGAGAAATCTGTATGCAGGTCAGGAAGCAACAGTTAGAACTGGACATGGAACAACAGACTGGTTCCAAACAGGAAAAGGAGTGCACCAAGGCTGTATATTGTCACCCTGCTTATTTAACTTCTATACAGAGTACATCATGAGAAACGCTGGACTGGAAGAAACACAAGCTGGAATCAAGATTGCCGGGAGAAATATCAATGACCTCAGATATGCAGATGACACCACCCTCATGGAAGAAAGTGAAGAGGAACTAAAAAGCCTCTTGATGAAAGTGAAAGAGGAGATTGAAAAAGTTGGCTTAAAGCTCAACATTCAGAAAACAAAGATCATGGCATCTGGTCCCATCACTTCATGGGAAATAGATGGGGAAACAGTAGAAACAGTGGCAGACTTTAATTTTTGGGTGCTCCAAAATCACTGCAGATGGTGATTGCAGCCATGAAATTAAAAGATGCTTACTCCTTGGAAGAAAAGTTATGACCAACCTAGATAGCATATTCAAAAGCAGAGACATTACTTTGCCGACTAAGGTCCATCTAGTCAAGGCTATGGTTTTTCCAGTGGTCATGTATGGATGTGAGAGTTGGACTGTGAAGAAGGCTGAGCGCCGAAGAATTGATGCTTTTGAACTGTGGTGTTGGAGAAGACTCTTGAGAGTCCCTTGGACTGCAAGGAGATCCAACCAGTCCATTCTGCAGGAGATCAGCCCTGGGATTTCTTTGGAGGGAATGATGCTAAAGCTGAAACTCCAGTACTTTGGCCACCTCATGTGAAGAGTTGACTCATTGGAAAAGACTCTGATGCTGGGAGGAATTGAGGGCAGGAGGAGAAGGGGATGACCGAGGATGAGATGGCTGGATGGCATCATGGACTCGATGGAAGTGAGTCTGAGTGAACTCCGGGAGATGGTGATGGACAGGGAGGCCTGGCATGCTGCGATTCATGGGGTCGCAAAGAGTTGGACACAACTGAGCGACTGAACTGAATTGAACTGATTGACTCTCTTTAAGAAGCTGAGAATTCTTTGTCTTTCTCACATTCAAGGGGCTAAGTATTTTGATCTTTGCCAGTCTGATGCATGAAAAATATCTCATTGCTTTTATTTACATTAAGAACCGTACATGGGACAATGCACTGGTTCAAAATTGGGAAAGGAATAGTCAAGGCTGTATATTGTTAACCCTGCTTATTTAAATTATATGCAGAGTACATCATGAGAAATGCCACGCTGTATGAATCACAAGCTGGAATCAAGAGTTTTGGGGGAAATTTAACAACTTCAGATATGCAGATTATACCACTCTAATGGCAGAAAGCAAAGAGGAACTAAAAAGCCTCTTGAGGTAGGTGAAAGAGGAGAGTGAAAAACCTAGCTTAAACTCAACATAAAAAAATGAAGATCATGGCATCCGGTCCTGTCACTTCATGGCAAACAGATGGGGAAAAAGTTGAAACAGTGACAGATTTCATTTTCTTAGATTCCAAATCACTGTTGGATGGTGACTGCAGCCACAAAATTAAAGGATGCTTGCTATGTGAAAGAAAAGCTATGACAAACTTAGACAGCATATTAAAAACAGAGATAGCCTTCGGAATGGGAGAAAATAATAACAAATGAAGCAACTGACAAAAAACTAATCTCAAAAATATACAAGCAACTCCTGCAGCTCAATTCCAGAAAAATAAAGGACCCAATCAAAAAATGGGCCAAAGAACTAAATAGACATTTCTCCAAAGAAGACATATGGATGGCTAACAAACACATGAAAAGATGCTCAACATCACTCATTATCAGAGAAATGCAAATCAAGACCACAATGAGGTACCATTTCACACCAGTCAGAATGGCTGCGATCCAAAAGTCCACAAGCAATAAATGCTGGAGAGGGTGTGGAGAAAAGGGAACCCTCTTACACTGTTGGTGGGAATGCAAACTAGTACAGCCACTATGGAGAACAGTGTGGAGATTCCTTAAAAAACTACAAATAGAACTGCCTGATGACCCAGCAATCCCACTGCTGGGCATACACACCAAGGAAACCAGAATTGAAAGAGACACATGTATCCCAATATTCATCACAGCACTGTTTATAATAGCCAGGACATGGAAACAACCTAGATGTCCATCAGCAGACGAATGGATAAGAAAGCAGTGGTACATATACACAATGGAGTATTACTCAGCCATTAAAAAGAATACATAAGAATCAGTTCTAATGAGGTGGATGAAACTGGAGCCGATTATACAGAGTGAAGTAAGCCAGAAAGAAAAACACCAATACAGTATACTAACACATATATGTGGTATTTAGAAAGATGGTAATGATAACCCTATATGCGAGACAGCAAAAGAGACATAGATGTAAAGAACAGACTTTTGTACTCTGTGGGAGAGGGAGAGGGTGGGATGATTTGGGAGAATGACATTGAAACATACTGTCATGTAAGAAACAAATCGCTAGTTTAGGTTTAATACAGGATACAGGATGCTTGGGGCTGGTGCACTGGGATGACCCAGAGAGATGATATGGGGAGGATGTTGGGAGGGGGGTTCAGGGCTGGGAACTCACATACACCTGTGGTGCATTCATGTCAGTGTATGGCAAAACCAATACAGTATTTTAAAGTAAAAAAAAAAAAACAAAACAAAAAACAAAAAAAACAGAGACATAACTATACATATATCCCCTCCCTTTTGAAACTCCCTTCCATCTCTCACCCTTCTAGGTTGATACAGAGCCCCTATTTAAGTTTCCTGAGTCATACAGTTCAGGTTTGACAGAAAACAGCAAAATTCTATAAAGCAATTATCCTTCAATAAAAACAAACACAAACAAAACAGACATCACTTTGTCAGTAAAAGTGGGTATAGTCAAAGCTATGGTTTTTCCATTAGTCATGTATAGATGTGAGAGCTGGAGCATAAAGAAGGTTGAGAGCTGAATAATTGATGTTTTTGAACTGTGGTGCTGGAGAAAACTCTTGAGAGTCCCTTGGACTGCAAGGAGATAAAACCAGTCAATTCCAAAGGAAATCAACCGTGAATGTTCATTGGAAGAAATGATGCTGAAGCTGAAACTGCAATACTTTGGTCACCTGATGTGAAGAGCCAACTCATTGGAATAGACCTTGATGCTGGGAAAGATTGAGGACAAGAGGAGAAGGGGACAACAGAGGATGAGATGGTTGGATGGCATCACCATGAAGTGAAGTGAAGGACAGGGAAGCCTGGCATGCTGCAGTCCATGGGGTCTCAAAGAGTCGGATATGACTAAGCGACTGAAAAACAACAATCTGATTATTATTTAAGGTTTGACATATCTGTTCAGTGGTCAGTTATGTGAATTGTGTTTTACATGTCTTTTTATGTTTATTAGAAAGTTTGTGACTTATTTATGTTCTTTCTTATTTTTAAAGTTAAGACTGTTAATATATTTCCGCTGAATTCATGGGCTTCTCTGGTGCCACGTTTGGCTACCAATGCAAGAGACACAGAGATGTAGATTTGATTTCTGGGTGGAGGAGATACCCTGGAGTAGGAAGTGGGAACCCACTCCAGATACTTTATATAGTTATCTCTTGTCTATAACATGCACTGCAAAATTTTCTTCCACTGTTTTCCAATTTTGTTTATGGCATTTTCTAATTTGGTTTATGGGGCTGTTTGCTTTTAGAGAATTTGAATTATTAGGTTCTCAAATGAATCAGTCTTTTCTCTTAATGGTTTCTGTATTTCATGTCACTATTAGAAAGGACTTTTTCATCTTAAAGTTATGAAAATATCCTTTTTGTTTTTACACTTATATCTTCAATTTATCTGGACTTACTTTTGAGAATAGCAAGAGACTATTTATGCAGATAATGGTTGCTTTAATTTATTAGCTCTTCTACTTCTTATTTTATTAATTTATTTTAATTGGAGGCTAACTAATTTACAATATTGTGGTGGTTTTTGCCATGCATTGACATGAATCATGGATGTACATGAACTTTTTAACTCACAGATTTTAAATAAAATCTTTATTATATTCTGTAGTTTAATAATTCTTTTCTCCTGGCTCTGGGCTCTTATCTATTGATCTTTACATATATTTTGTGCCATTATCATATGCTTTTATTATTATGACTTTATAGTATATTCATTCAGTCAGTTCTTTACACATATTAAACACTGAGTGGGGACCTGGAAATGCAGCACAGAGCAGGAAGGATAAGATCCTTGCTCATATAGAGCTTAGTGAAGAAGACAAATTGTAACAAGCAAGTAAAGGGAAAATTGCAAATTGTGCTGAATTCTATAAAGCTAATAAGATGAAGTGTTACAAAATTGCTTTAGACCGGATGCTCTTGGGAAAGATCAGCTGATTAGTAACCTTAATTCCATCTGCAATTTTAATTCTCTGCTTTCACATAACCGAACACATTCAGAGGCTCTAGGAATGAGGACATGGAGGCCTTTGGGAGCCCATTATTTTGCTTCTCATAGGAGAAGAGGAGATTGCAACTTTGTGGGAATGTGGAGTACTAGAAGAAAATGCAGGAGGTGGAAAAATACACTTTTTTTTTTTTTTTTTTTTTTACCATGGTAGAGATTTTAAATTTAAACAGGAACCAGTCATGGAAATATTTCAAGAGGGATCTTCCATGATCCGATGTAGATTTTAAGTGACATTTAAAAAAACCAATGCTTTATTGTTAATGCCAATAATTGACAATTGGAAGTGAATTTTAGAACAAAAAATATAAAAATACTTTTAGAAAATGCAGCAGCAATTTTTGTTGAACACACACTGAATTTATATAAATATTTGGCAAGTGATATCTTTATAATATTGGGTCAGTATAGTGCAAAAATTTATCTTTTCATTTATTCAACATTCTGCATTAAAATTTTGTTTATTTTTTGTCTTGGAATTTTGCATTTCATATTAGATCTAATCTTCAATGCTTTATAAAATTCAAAATATTTTAATGTGATATGACTGACAATTGTTATCTAAATTAAGTGCTGTTGATATTTTACTTACTTTTTAAACAATCTGGCCACCTAGTAAAAATTTATTCTAATATTTTTTGCTTAACAAATTTTGGCCTTTCAGTTAGACATTTTTCATATAAGATTTATTCTTTCCTTTAATTATTTATACAACTAACACTTTTCTTAAACTGCACCAAAAAAGTGTAGAGTATCAATTAATAGTAGAATTGATAAGCGTATTATTAGTAAGTAATGAATGCTTAATTTTATTAAATACTTATTTTAGCACTCTCCATTAATGTTACATTACACACCAGATTTATGATATTGTACTATTCTTCTCTTACTGGAACAAATGAACACTATTCTTCTTGGTAAAGTTTTTTTTTTTCACTTCTGTTGATTTTATGAAATGATACTTTTAAAATATTAATAAATCATGTATATATATGTGATGTTGATGTATCATAGCTTTTATGCCATCTTTGTTCATTGAATATTAGAGTTATTACAGCTTCATAAAGAATGTTTGAAAAGTCTCATGTTTTCTATGCTCTGGAGTAGAATAAAAGTCTTGTTTCTTTGCCAAAACCTACCTGGAAAGTCTTATGGGTCAGGTGCATTTGTTATTGGTTTTTGTAGACTTTCTCAATAGCATTCATTAAGTAGGTAGTTACTTATACAATAGCATATTTGTATTTTAAAATTTGTTGGTATAGTATTATACTTTATGCCTCTACAAATTTTTAACTCTCTTTGTCTTTATGACTGCTTTTTTGCATTTAAATGTCCTTGGGAATGGCTACAAGGTTACAATTTTCTTAGTATTTTAAAAAATTAGATTAAAAAATCTAGTATACTTATTTAAAATATTAATTTACATCTTATTTTTATTGCTGCTGAGATTCAACATTTTGGAGGGGAAAGTTGACTCAGAAAACACATAGTGGGACAGATTTTCATAGAATGTGAGATGCACATTCTATTCAGGAAGAAAGAAATATCTACATTCATTATCTACTTCCCTGCTTAGATTGAATGTTTTAAAATTTCAGCTCTTACAGTTTTGAATCCCTTTGATTTCATTTTTGATTTATTTGTGATACTATCTTGCTCTTGATTTATGGATGCGATAGTCTCAGTTTCTACCAAGAATACTAATAGTCTCTCTGCTTTTCTATATTAATCCTGTTTCATTAGAGAAATGAAACTTATTGTCTTTTTGAGCTTATTTTCAGGATAAGAGAGTTTTCCAATGCTACATTATCCAATGATATTGCCAATTTTTGAACTGATGGCATAGATCCTTATACTGCAGCTGGTGTGGACTCCCTCTGTAAAGCACTGTGTTAAGAGTCTATGTAGCTGTGTCACCAGGTAGATGGATTGCCTTCTTTTCTCTGTTAAAAAGTCTATTTGCATTGCTTCAAGCATATTTTTTAGCTCTCCCAACACATTGGGTTGTTTTGGTTTGGTTTTTGTTTATTTTGATTTTCTTCACTATGAAAAAACCAGACACCAATGCCTTGAGAAGCCATTCCTTTCCTGGCTATGTTAGAGCAGTTAAGGTTCTTTGGTTTGTTTCCTGGTGTCTACTTCTAAATCCAGCAAGCTTCCATCTTCTAATGGTGAGATATTAGAAGTGTCTATTTCTGGCCTGAATTTTAAGTGGTAAGAGGGTAAGGCAGGATTTACTGTAACTATTAAAGCTTCTGAGGATTTATGGCTGTGCTGAGTCATTTTAACCTGCATGTGTGTTGTGGGAAGAAGTTAGTTGGAGAACTACTTATCTTTTTCTCTCTCTACTAACACCAATAATCAGTCTGCTTTGGCAGAATTCCCTCTTTTCTTAGTGACTCTTCCAAGCCAAATCCAAACAGGGTGGAATTGCTACAGCCAGGTGTGTCTGTGGACAGAACTCTTGCAATTTCTCTGTCATTTCCTCTTTCAACCCTAAAATTTGAGTCATTTGGTTGAAAACTATATTGTATTTATTCTTTAGGGTAACTTTCCTCTGCTTGAGTTCAGTAATGAGTGATAGCCACTTGATGTCAAGGAGTTTTCCATTTGCTTTTCCACTTTGTCCTTGTATAATGCATTGTTTCTTTCCCTTATTTTTTCTTACAGGTACTGTTAATTATAGTATTTAAGAAAGAAGATATGTATCTAAATCTGCATGTCATCACAAAATTAAAATGTGAAATTGGGTTCCTTTAACAATTAATTTGGGTTTTCTACATGTACTTCTTCCAGCAATTCTTTTCCAGAGCATTCTAAGCTCTCATACAACAGGGTGTGGTTTGGCAATATCAATGTAAATTATAGAGTTAAGGTAAACTATATATGAGATCTGCAGGTCCAGAGTGTTGTTAGGCATCTCATTGAAATGGATGGGGCTAAGGGCTGCCGTCTATGGGGTCACACAGAGTCGGACATGACTGAAGTGACTTAGCAGCAGCAGCAGCAGCAAGGGGCCTGTTTGTTCTGAAATCTACTTTTTCAGTCTCTGAAAATGCCATTATATATAAATACTTTCTATATGTCCTACAGCTCCATGTTGGAAGATTTAGGACTGAGAATTCAATTCCTTCAAAAACTCATGCAGAACTATTCTGTTCTTCCCAAAAGTCTATTTATTTTTGTGACTATCAGATGATATATTGGCTTAATCCCCTATGTTCAGATAGATAAAGTATTATTTAGCTACATTTTCCAGATGTGACGCCTGAGACTCATAAAATTTAAGTAAAATCTCAACCTATCTACTGAGAAAATGCTAGAATTCAAGTTGTCCCCTAATATAGCTCTGCTTCTTCTATATAGAATTACCTCTCTAAAGATGAATGAAAATATTTAGTCTACAAATATTTTATCAAGCATATACTCTTGCAACATGCCAATATGGTCATGAGAGACAAGCAAAAGTAAACAATACATTAATATAGAGAGTTTGCAATTATCAAGCTAAAGAAAGGTGCAATGAAGATATAAAATTATCTATATCATTGTGCTCATTGATGAAGATAATATTCATTATAAACAACTAAAGCAAGAGCAGAAAGATCTACAGTGAGCCTGGTGTTTTAGAGTGAAGATAGTATATTTACAATGTTACAGAATAGGCATTGGCTCAGACATATTAACCTATAAAGGTTTCCTAGAACATCCTACAAAATCCGATCTCTCTAGAACTATTGCCTGCCTTGTGTCATTGTGGAGGCTTCCTGAGCTCTGGATGGCTTCTTGGCTTCAGTTCTTTACCATGGAAATTGGCATCTGACCCACTTGGCTCTGTATTTCCTTGACCCCTGGCTGCCCCTGCCCACCCCTGTGACCTGGGTCTTTACCAGAAACAGAACCTGCTGCTCACTTGCTGCTTTTTAATACTGACTCTGCAAATTCCTGATCTAGATTCTGCTTAGCCTGGCAGTGAGTGTCAGTGGGGACATACGTAGGCAAAGCAAATGGATGGTTATATAACTGACCAAACAAACTGTTGCCAAATTGAGTTCAGACAGAAGCATTTATTTTGATGAGTGTTAAGTATATAGAAAAGGAGTCTTTGATCAGAATTTTTAATTTAGTGCTTTCAGAGTTTGACATCTATACAATAAAGGGGCCCTAACTTTGCCTTTCTGTGCATGCAATTATCACTCAATGCATTCCATAGAGACAGTTAAAATACAATCTGTATCCCAAAGAGCTGTTGTAGAATAGATAACCAAAAAATAGTAAATCTCAAATGGTATCATTCTGGACGTAAGACAGTCTATAACAGTGAAGTCAGTTCAGTTCAGTTCATTTGCTCAGTCCTGTCTTACTCTTTGCAACCCCATGAACTGTAGCATGTCAGGCTTACCTCTACATAACCAACTCCCAGAGCTTACTCCATGTCCATTGAGTCAGGGATGCCATTCAACCATCTCATCCTCTGTCATCCCCTTCTCCTCCTGCCTTTAATCTTTCCCAGCATGAGGGTCTTTTTTGCTGAGTCAATTCTTTGCATCAGGTGGCCAAAGTATTGGAGTTTCAGCTTCAGCATCAGTCCTTAGGATTGACTGATTTGATCTCCTTGCAGTCCAAGGTACTATTGTCTATAAGCAGTTTTAAAATTTTTAAATTTCCCTTTTATGCTTGGTTGGTTTAGAACCACAAGGTCAAAATCCCAATGGACACATTTAACTCCATGTTAGCCTCTGGGTTAAGATGAAATATATTTTCTCTCCCTCTCTCCTTTTCTGCTTTCTTCCCTTCCTCCCTTTCTTCCTGCTTCCTTCTTTCTTTTTCTATTTCTCTGTCTCATTTCTTTGTCAAGCCAAATATATTATAGACAGTAGTTAGGGGGACTTGATTTCCAACTATTATCAATGTCTTCAGGAAACTATTTTGTGCCAAACAAGTTGCTAAAAATGGAAGAATTTTGTCTGCTTCTAAAAGATGGTTATTGAGTAATATTATAGAGGAAAATATCTTATCTCTAAAATAAAGACTATTCTATACCAAGTGTCAATCCACCATCAGAAATAGAATATAAAGAGGTCAAGCTCTACAAGTATTCTAGTTGCTCTTTGTCTTCATTTACATTTAGAAAAATAGGCATTCTATGGCCATCAAGAAGTCAACAAACAATAAGTGCTGGAGAGGGTGTGGAGAAAAGAGAACTGTCCTACCCTGTTAGTGGGGATATAAATTGGTACAATCACTATGGAGAATAGTATGGAGATTCATTAAGAAATCAAAAACAGAGCTACCTGTGGTGCAGCAACCCCATTCCTGGGCATATATTTGGAGAAAACCATGATTAGAAAGGATACATGCACCCCAATATTCACTATTGTTTACAATAGCCAAGACATGGAAGCAACCTAAATACCCATCAACAGATGAATGTATAAAGAAGATGTCATACATATATCAGTGGAATATTACTCAGCAATTAAAAAGGATGAAATAATGCATAGTGCATTTGCAGCAATAGGGGTGGATCTGCAGATTACCATACTAAGTGAAGTAAGTCTCATGGAGAAAGACAAGTATCATATTATATCACATATTTTGAATATTAAAAATTGATAAAAAATAAACCTATTTACAAAACAGATTTATAGATTTAGAGAAAGAACTTTTGGCTATCAGAAGGGACGCCATTTTTTAATGGTTTAATGGTTCTCCTATCTAAAAAAATCTTTGCCTAATCTAAAGTTATAAAGATTCTCTTCTATATTCTCTTTTGTAAACACTAGAGTTTTAGGTTTTAGAAATATTTAAGTCACATCAGAAAATAATTTTGCAGTTTCTAATAATTCAAACATATCTTTATCATTTGACCCAGCATATCAACCCTAGGTGTTTACTAGAACAAACAAACAAAAAAAACCCTCAGAAATTATGTCTGTAAAAACTTCTGCGCATGAATATTTATTGTAGCTTTTTCCATAATTACCAAAAAATGGAAACGGGACAAATACCCACCAACTTCTTTGTAGCTAAACAAATTACAGTGTACTTACATAGTACAATAAGAGTAAAAACTACTAATTCTTGCAACAGCATTTTTTCTTCGTCGGTACTCAGCCTTCTTCACAGTCCAACTCTCATATCCATACATGACCACTGGAAAAACCATAGCCTTGACTAGACAGTGACAGTGAAGTTGCTCAGTCATGTCCGACTCTTTGCGACCCCGTGGACTGTATAGCCCACTAGGCTCCTCTGTCCATGAGATTCTCCAGGCAAGAATACTGGAGTGGGTTGCCATTTCCTTCTCCAGGGGATCTTCCTGACCCAGGGATCGAACCCAGGTCTCCCGCATTGCAGGCAGACGCTTTAAACTCTGAGCCAGTTATGTAGATCAAAAGGACAATGCTAAGGGGGAAAGGCATGAAAACTGGTATATTATTTCAATTATATGACATTTTAGAAAGGCAAAACCAGAGACACAGAAATCAGATTATTAGTTACTAGAAACAAAGGATGGAAGAAAAAGATTCATTACAAAGTGTTATAACTTTTTGGAAAAAAAGGAAATTATACTTTGGTTTTGTTGGAGGTATGTAGTTCAAAACTCTCTGCACTGAATATCGAAAAAAGTTGAACTTTACTAAATGTAAATTATACCTGGAAAAACCTGAGTATAATTTCTCTTAGAGGTCAGTTTTTTGCACAATTATTTTCACAGAAAATAAAAAGAGTCTGTTTATATCACTTCCTTTCAATTTTTCCACTATGAAAGGATTAATTTTTCCCAGGAAGTGTCAGAACCCAACAATCAATTCTCAGCTCTTATGGAGGTGCTAATAGGTTATCACAGAAGCATCTTTCATTCTCATTGAAGACAACATCTATGTCAATGTCTCAAACTAGAAAAATCAGACATCTATTACCTTTTGCTCTTTTGCTCTATATGTTCCTAATAAGTTATTGGTCTAATTATTGCTGCTCTTACAGTCTCTCAATTAAATTTAGTTCTTTCTTTTTCCTTTCCTCTCACTATCTTAGTCTAGGCTTCCGTATGATTCTTCTTGGGCAGATGCATTTTTGTTCTCAGTTGCTTTTTTCCTACCCCTGGGCTCTGACTCTTCTAATTCATAACAAATATGATCCAATAAATCTTAAAACAGAGACTTTTCCAAGTGCCTAACGCATCACAGTTGCTTCTTCACTTGTCTGTTTCGTTGTTGTTCAGTCACAAAGTCATGTCCATCTGCGCCCCATGAACTGCAGCATGTCAACCTTCTCTGTCCTTCACTGTCTCCCTAAGTTTGTTTGAACTCTTGGACTGCAAGGAGATCCTACCAGTCCATTCTAAAGGAAATCAGTCCTGAATATTCATTGGAAAGACTGATGCTGAAGTCAAAACTCCAATACTTTGGCCACCTGATGCAAAGAGCTGATTCATTTGAAAAGACTCTGATGCTTGGGAAGTTTGAGGGCAGGAGAAGGGGATGGCAAAGGATGAGATGGTTGGATGGCATCACCAACTCAATGAATATGGGTTTGGGTGAACTCTGCGAGTTAGTGATGGGCAGAGGCCTGGCGTGCTGCGGTTCATGGGGTCGCAAAGAGTTGGACACCACTGAGCGACTGAACTGAACTGAACTAATTGTCTGTGATGCCATCCAACCATCTCATAATCTGTTGTCCTCTTGCCCTCAATCTTTCTCAGTATCAGGGTCTTTTCCAATGAGTCAGCTCTTTGCATCAGGTGGCCAAAGTATTGGAGCTTCAGCATCAGTTCTTCCAATGAATATTCAGGACTGATTTCTTTTAGGATTGAGTGGCTTGAACTACTTGCTGTCCGAGGGACTCTCAAATAGTCTTCTCCAGCACCACAGTTCAAAAGCATCAATTCTTTGGTGCTTAACCTTCTTTATGCTCCAGCTCTCACATCCATACATGACTACTGGAAAAGCCATAGCTTTGACTATACAGATCTTTGTCGGAAAATGATGTCTCTGCTTTTAAATACACTGTCTAGATTTGTCATTGCTTTTCTTCCAAGGAGCAAGCATGTTTTAATTTCATGGCTGCAGTCACTGTCCACATTGATTTTGGAGCCCAAGAAAATGAAATCTGACACTGTCTACACTTTTTTCCCATCTATTTGCCATGAAATGATGGGACCAGATGCTATGATCTTTGCTTTTTGAATGTTGAGTTTTAAGCCTGCTTTTTCACTCTCCTCTTTCACCTTCATCAAGAGGCTCTTTAGTTCCTCTTCACTTTCTGTCATTAAATTGGTATAATCTGCATATCTGAAGTTGTTGATATTTCTCCCAACAACCTTGATTTCAGCTTGTGAGTCATCCAGCCCAGAATTTTGCATGATGTACTCTGTATATAAGTTAAATAAACAGGGTGACAATATACAGCCTTTAAGTGCATATTTCCAAATTTGGAACCAGTCCATTGTCCCATGTCCCTTTCTAACTATTGCTTCTTGTCCTGCATACAGGCTTCCCAAGAGGCAGTAAGATGGTCTGGTATGCCCATCTCTTTAAGAATATTCCACAGTTTGCTGCGATCGACACAAAGTCTTTAGCATAGCCAATGAAGCAGAAGTAGATGTTTTTCTGGAATTACCTTGCTTTTTTTATGATCCAGGGGATGTTGACAATTTGATCTCTGGTTCCTCTGCCTTTTCTAAATCCAGCTTGTACATCTAGGTTCACGTACTAGGTTCTTGGTTCACGCACAGTTGAAGCCTAGCTTGAAGGATTTTGACCATAATCTTGCTAGCATGTGTGTAGATATATACTTTATTTTTTTAAAAATAATTTTTACTTTATACTGGAGTATAGTTGGTCATTGACTCAATGGACATGAATTTGTGAGAGTGAAAGACAGAGAAGCCTGATGTGTTGCAATCTAAGGGGCAGCAAAGAGTCAGACATGACTTAGCCACTGAACAAGAACAACAGCATAGCTGATTTACAATGTTGTGTTAGTTTCAGGTATATAGCAAGATGGCTTAGTTATACACATATCTATTCTTTTCATATTTTTTCCCATAGGTTATTATAAAATGTCGTGTAGAGCTCCCTGTGCCATACAGTAGATCCTTGCTGATTTTCTTTTGATATATAGTAACATATCCACTTGCCTTTAAATCCTTTTGATAACGTGGTTCACTTTCTCCCATGGTTCCAAACAAAATGTTCTTCAAAGAATCGTTCCCAAAGCCTTTTGTTTGGGTTTATAAATATAACATATACCTGAATATAAGGTAAAAGTTTATTTTCGCAAAATGATTCTCCCAAACAAAAGGTATATACTTCTGCTTTTCCAAATCTTCCACATAATGGGATACTCTCTCAATGACTTCATTTTGGCCAAGAAAATTATATTTGGGGAAAGTCAATTAGCTTTTAATAACATCAGTAAATGCTGATTCAGATGCCCATAGAAGTGTCTTGGTAGAGTCAAATACGGGTGCCAAGAAATTTAACATAAATCTGATGATGGGTGTAGTGTCACAGCTTTAAGATTGTACATTTCATACAGGCTTTACAAATGCTTAACTGATTTTATGAATTAAACTAAGAATCTATTTGACTATTTTATCTCATTATTTAAGGTGACTAACATCTTCCTTCCATCTCCTGTGAATTTTCTCATTGAGATCTATCTATATCTACCTATTAATCATCAATCAAACAATCAGTCCAGTAACCAACCAAATCAATTGAACACAGCATTGATGTATAATTGATATGGATTATCTTGACTATCAATGAAAGTGCAATCAATTTACCTTCATATCCAGGTTTAGTTTCTTTAAACTCTAAAATGAATTGGCAACCATCTTTCCTACAAGGTTCAACAGTAATTGTCAAAGAAGTTGAGTTCATGGAGTTCTCAACCCCAGAAAGGTTTGGAGACTGTCCATGCTTACACTGCCTCTTTTCCTCATTCATCAATGGGACTACCTTAATGGAAAAATTGAAGCTTTATATAAAGTTGATATTTTAAGCGATTTTAGTAATTTGTATTTTTTAATCTTCTTTGAGACTCTGTTAGAATTCGCCCTTATTCTATAGCTGTTTTTACAGTGTAACCATATATAGTGTATTATGAATGAAGTTAGCTGAGATTTAGGAGTCTTCAGCGTTATCACTTTTCCCTGGGCTTCTACTGGGTCTCTGTGAAACAGAGGAGGCAGAACATTTCAGGCTTTAATACTATTTGTTCACACATAACCATAATAGACACTTAAATGGGTATGATATCAAGATGTGCTGTGGTCTCCTTCCCTTTAGAAAGTAAGTGTTTTATTAGATACATTTGGCCTAAAAGTTAGTGGCATAGTGAGTGTATATTGTGATTTGCAATAGATAAGGTGATGCTAAAGCTTATTATTTTTCCCTCTCTAACACAAAAGTATTGATAAGGGGCTACAATCCATTCACATTGTCAACGAATGTTAATATAAACATTAACCATATATGCTTAATTAGTGACCTTAATAATTGGGGTCACATCCCTACATTTCTCTTGTGAGGAGGAAAACAAGAAGAGCTGGAAATGACTTCATGGTTCTGTGAAAAATACATCAGTAGCTGTCATGGTATTGTGAATAGATGCTATCAATTAACTCTGTGAGCAGAAGAGATTTCCCTGTGGGCTCGGAGATCCTGTCTTTACATTAATATTCCCAGTCATCCAGTTCCATAGGGGACCTGAGAGGCAGAGAGTGTTTTGTTTTCCACATCTCAGTTTGTGAAAATTATTACTTTCCCTTCCATACTTAAATATTACATATTCTTTCCCTCCTATGGCTGAATATTTTCGCTTTCACCTTGTATTTACCCTAAGTGAAGAGTCAGATAATTGGGAGATAATTCCAACTGGACACATGATGCTTCCACTGCAGCAATGAAAGTCCCTCTGCTTTTCAAACTACAGAGAAATGGTGCAGTTATCAGAAAATAATCATAATTCGCATACATAAAATCACAATTCTCAAAGGGAATCTATAAGTCTAAAACAGAAGTGGGCTACAAGAAATTCAGTTTATTCCTTCAGTTATTTATTTATTCATTTATTCATGGTGTCTTTTTAGATTCATCCAAGAATTTTTACAGACTATGTATCAAGCACTGCCCTAGAATTTCTAGAGGTCTAAACACAGTGATCAAATGGCAGAAACTTCCAGGTGAAGAAAACTAGAAGGCATATTCCAGTTCTATACTAAGTGGTATTATTACTACAAGTTCTTCTCCCCACTTAGCACACACCTCACACTTACACATCAAAGCTTAAAGACATCCTACAGGAGAGAAATCTTCATTAAGCACTTTTCAAGCTTATCTAAGCAACAGACCACCCCCTCCCAACACCCACACACACGCCCACCCACCCACCCACACACCCACACACACCCACACACACACACACATACAATCATTAATTTTTAGCTTAAATAAGTAGGGAATTATTATCTTTAATTTTAGCAAAAAATCTTCAAGGATATATGTTGCTTTGTTTAACAAATTGAGAAGAAATTGGGATGACTTGTCGTTACTGAGAAAGGGAATAAAGGAAAGGAATTAAATATGTAAAAAAAGGTGTCTTTTGCTTGTGCTAAGTCACTTCAGTCGTGTCCAACTCTTTGTGACCCCTCAGACTGTAGCCTGCCAGGCTCCTCTGTCCATAGGATTCTTCAGGCAAGAATACTGCAGTGGGTTGCCATTCCCTTCCCCAGGGGATCTTCTCAACCAAGGGATCAAGCCAGTGTCTCTTGCACTGGCAGGCAGGTTCTTTACTGCTAGCACCCCCTGGACAATGAGAGGTAAAAGTGTAGAAATTTTGCAAGTGAGAAATGTAGAGACAGTTCAGAGATTTTAAGAAAGAGAAGTATGGGTGTCCCAGAGCACCAGCTTTGAGTGCCCTTCTTCATGCATCAAGCTTGCAGTGTTCATCTATTTTACATATGGCAATACACATGTTTCAATGTCATTCTCTCATATCGTGCCACCCTTGCCTTTTCTCCACATAGTCCAAAAGTCTGTTCTTTATATCTGTGTCTCTTTTGCTGTCTCGAGAATAGGGTCATCATTACTGCCTTTCTAAATTCCATATATATGCACTAATATACTGTATTGGTCTTTCTCTTTCTGGCTTGCTTCACTCTTATACTAGGCTCCAGTTTCATCCACCTCATTGGAATGGACTCAAATGCATTGCTTTTTATAGCTGAGTAATATTCCATTGTGTATACGTACCACAAATGTACACCCATGACTGATTCATGTCGATGTATGGCAAAAACCACCACAACATTGTAAAGTAATCAGCCTTCAATTAAAATAAATAAATTAATTAAAAAAATTATTAAGTGAAAATTTTAGAAATGACAGAGAATGTTCAACATTGGAGAAATGGATGATTAACATATAGTGTATTTCCTGATTAATGTGTAGCTTTTAATAGAGGTGTTTTTAAAAATTATGCAATATCACAGGAACACTCTCTAATGAGGAAAAAATGTATATGCAATTTTTAACTTTGTAATTATTCTGATTAATTTAATTCTATTTTCTGTATAATACTAATTTAAAATGATACCAGTGAAAAGAGTACAAAGCAGTTTTACTTCTAAAAAATAAAGAGAAATATGCTAAGTTTTATGTTTTAATTTCTGCTAGGGTTCTATATAATACTCTAGTGTTCCCCCTTGAATCTTTAACAAAAGTCTGTTCCTCAAAACTGACTCCCAAGAGTGATGCTTGCCAGAAATTAAGATTTGTGTTTAAAATTGGGTCACCTCAGGGTGAAGAGAAAGTACAGTCATTTAGAGAAAAGTTAAAGTGAGTTGGAAAAAATAGGAGAATCAGGGCTCAGAGTTGGAAGCTATGGATAATCAGGAGAAATTACCTGCTGACCAACTTCTATTATTGGACCTAAATAATTTTAATTATATATTAAATATTAGAGGACTTGGAGATGCCAAAGTAGTTACCTGTATGGAAAAAGAAAAATTCTGAAAGAAATAATTATAAAGCCAAAGTGCCTCCTCCCCCAATCACAAAAGAAATATTGTGACCAGAATTCTTTTCCTTGAAGATTTACATTAACAGAGCAATAGTGGAAGGACATCAAAAGAAAGATTTAAGATGCTTCAAATAAAAAGCACTAAAAGAAGCCCTTAAAAATGTCAGAGAATAACTTCAAGGTTATCAGGATCTGAAAGAGGAAAGATTTTCCTTGGAGACTTCTGAGAAAAACAAAAAATGTGTTCTTCATCTTAATTGCTTTAGACTAGACATCTAAATAAAGAGACCTAGGGACAGGGAGTGAGGATGCATGACTCATTACTGGCTTTTAGGACCACGGTTTGGAAGGAATTGAAAAAAATCAGTCTATGTAAGTGGTACACCCTGTGGACTCTGGATACAGACAGACTCCCTGGATTTGAACCTCTTTTCAGTAAAGTGGAGAGATATAGTAAGCACTTGAGGTCGACGGCAGACAATGTACAGGGCAAATGTCCAGGTCAACTTCCAGCTGAAATTGTTGGGCTGAGTATATATGGTACGAAAAATGTTGGCTCCATTTCTTCCTGGGGGTTCATTTCTCCACCCAATACCAACCCTTCATTTTCACTATTTCTCTTATTCTTTATTCAAAATAATGTTATTCCAATAACTTTTTGGACTTTTCTTACTTTTTCAAGAGGAAAGCAAAAACAGTGCCTAGTTGTGGTTGTGACTGGTCATGGAAGCAAAGTCTGATGCTATAAAGAACAGTATTGCATTGGAACCTGGAATGTTAGGTTCAGGTTAGAATCTGCTAGGTCCCTGTTAGAATCGAGGTAAATTAGAAGTGGTCAAACAGGAGATGGCAAGAGTGAACATTGACATTTTAGGAATCAGTGAACTAAAATGGACAGGAATGGGCTAATTTAACTCAGATGGCCATTGTATCTACTACTGTGAGCAAGGATCCCTTAGAAGAAATGGAGCAGCCCTAGTGGTCAACAAGAGTCTGAAATGCAATACTTGGGTGCACATTCAAAAATGACAGAAGAATCTTTGCTCATTTCAAAGACAAACTATTCAATCTTACAGTAATTCAAGTCTATGCCCCAACCACTAATGCTGAAGAAGCTGAATTTGAACAATCCTACAAAGAACTACAAGACCTTCTAGGACTAACATCAAAAAAAAAAATGATGTGCTTTTCATCAAAGAGAGCTGCAATACAAAAGGAAGAAGTCAAGAGATACCTGGAGTAGCAGGCAAGTTTGGCCTTGGAGTACAAAATGAAGCAGGGCAAAGGCTAACAGAGTTTTGCCAAGAGAATGCACTGGTCATAGCAAATACTTTCTTCCAACAACATAAGATAAGTCTCTACACATGGACATCACCAGATGGTCAATACCAAAATCAGATTAATTATTTTCTTTCCTGCTGAAGCTGGAGAAACACTATACAATCAGTGAAACCAAGACCAGAAGCTGTCTGTGGCTCACTTCATGAACTCCTTATTGCCAAATTTGGACTTAAACTGAAGAAAGAAGGAAAAATCACCAGACCATTCAGGTATGACCTAAATCAAATTCCTTATGATTATACAGTGGAAGTGACAAATAGATTCAATGGATTAGATCTAATAGATAGAGTGCCTGAAGAATTACAGATGGAGGTTCGTAACATCGTACAGGAGACAATGACCAAAATCATCCCCAAGAAAAAGAAATGCAAAAGACAAAATGGTTATCTGAGGAAGCCTTTTAAATAGCTGAGATAAGAAGTAAAGCGACAGGCAGAGGACAAATGGAAACATATACCCATTTGAATGCAGAGTTTCAAAGAATAGCAAGGAGAGATAAGAAAGCCTTCCTCAGTGATCAATGCAAAGAAATAGAGGAAAACAATATACTGGGGAAGACTAGATATCTCTTCAAGAAAATTAGAGATACCAAGGGAATATTACATGCAAAGATGGGCACAATAAAGGAAAGAAATCATATGGACCTAACAGAAGCAGAAGATATTAAGAAGAGGTGGCAAGAATACACAGAAGTGTACAAAAAAGATCTTCATGACCCAGATAATCACGATGATGTGATCACTCACCTAGAGCCAGACATCCTGGAATGTGAAGGCAAGTGGGCCTTAGGAAGCATCACTATAAACAAAGAAAGTGAAGGTGATGGAATTCCAGTTGAGCTAATTCAAACCCTAAAAGACGATGCTGTGAAAGTGCTGCACTCAATATGACAGCAAATTTGGAAAACTTAGCAGTGGCCACAGGACTGGTAAAGGTCAGTTTTTATTTCAACCCCAAAGAAAGGCAATGCCAAAGAATGTTGAAACTACCACACAACTGCACTCTTCTCATACGCTAGCAAAGTAATGCTCAAAACTCCCCATCCTCTTCGCATCAGGTGGCCGAAGTATTGGAGTTTCTGCTTCAACATCAGTCCTTCCAATGAACACCGAGGACTGATCTCCTTTAGGATGGACTGATTGGATCTCCTTGCAGTCCAAGGGACTCTCAAGAGCATTCTCCAACACCACAGTTCAAAACCATCAATTCTTTTGTGCTCAGCCTTCTTTATAGTCCAACTCTCACAACCATACATGACTGCTGGTAAAACCATACCCTGACGAGATGGACCTTTGTTTACAAAGTAATGTCTCTGCTTTTTAATATGCTGTCTAGGTTGGACATAGTGTTTTTTCCAAGGAGCAAGTGTCTTTTAATTTCATGGCTGTAATCACCGTCTGCAGTGATTTTGGATCCCAAAAATAAAAAGTTTCCACTCTTTCCCCATCTAATGCCATGATCTTAGTTTTCTGAATGTTGAGCTTTAAGCCAACTTTTTCACTCTCCTCTTTCAATTGCATCAAGAGGCTCTTTAGTTCTTCTTCACTTTCTGCCATAAGGGTGGTGTCATCTGCATATCTGAGGTTATTGATATTTCTCCGGGCAATCTTGATTCCAGCTTGTGCTTCTTCCAGCCCAGCCTTTCTCATGATGTACTCTGCATATAAGTTAAATAAGCAGGGTGACAATATACAGCCTTGACATACTCCTTTTCCTATTTGGAACCAGTCTGTTGTTCCATGTCCAGTTTTAACTGTTGCTTCCTGACCTGCATACAGATTTCTCAAGATGCAGGTCAGGTGGTCTGGTATTCCCATCTCCTTCAGAGTTTTCCACAGTTTATTGTGATCCACACAGTCAAAGGTTTTGGCATAGTCAATAAAGCAGAAATAGATGTTTTTCTGGAACTCTCTTGCTTTTTCAATGATCCTTTGGATGTTACCAATTTGATCTCTGGTTCCTCTGCCTTTTCTAAAACCAGCTTGAACATCTGGAAGTTCACAGTTCATGTATTGCTGAAGCCTGGCTTGGAGAATTTTGAACATTACCTTACTAGCGTATGAGCATTACCTTACTAGCATATGAGATGAGTGCAATTGTGCAGTAGTTTGAGCATTCTTTGCCATTGCCTTTCTTTGAGATTGAAATGAAAACTGACCTTTTCCAGTCCTGTGGCCACTGCTAAGTTTTCCAAATTTGCTGGTATAGTGAGTGCAGCACTTTCACAAGTTACTAATCCACTTATTAAGCTTCAAATGTGAAACTATAAAACTCTTATTTGTCATCAAGTTTTTAGGGTCGACTACATATCTCATTATTCTAATAAATTATGTAGATTTTAATAATCATATTAAAGACAATTTTACAAATAATTCTTCCTGTTTTAATATTTTAAAAGAATTTATCATTTTAATACATTTGATTCTCATTTGGGGTGTATCATTTTACTCACCCCACATAAAATGTAAAATTCCCATGTAGCAAAACAGTTCATGAATGCCTAATAAATTAAACTTATGTCTTGGAAGAGTCTAATCTTTTATCGTCTATTTTTTTTTTTTGTAAACTAAGTGGAATTTCAAGTTAATTCTATGAATCTAAAACAATTACTCAAGAAGGTATTTTAAATTGAAATTGAAAACTAATCTACTGATGAAAGAAGCAAAATTATATTAAAACTTACATAAATTTAAAACACCAAATATATGAAAATTATCCCTTAGGAAGAATTGTAATTATTAAGGGTTTGGTTACCTTTGTTGTTTAATATATAATTTTAAAACATTAATAAAACAAACAAAACCTTAATTTTTGTATCCCCTCAGATTCAAATATTGAAGCCCTAGTTGGCCCCCATTGTGACTGTATTTGAAGATAGGTCTCTTAAGAGGTAATTAAGGTTATATAAGGGGCTTCCCTGGTGGCTCAGTGGTAAAGAATCTGTCTTAATGTAAGAGATGTGGGTTCTGTCCCTGGGTCAGAAAGATCCCCTGGAAAGTGAAATGGCAACCCACTCCACTATGCTTGCCTGGGAAATCCCATGGACAGAGAAGCCTGGTGGGCTACAGTCTATGAGGTCACAAAATAGCTGGACACAACTGAGAGACTAAGCACCAGGGTTGTAAGAGGTTATAAGAGTGGATCTTAATATGATAGATTTGGTCTCATAGAAAATGAGAGAGATATTTCTCTCTTTGTCCTCACACTCAGACAGGTCAAGGGACTCTCAAGAGAGCCACAGGTCATTTGGGTATGCAGTGAGATGGTGGGCACCTACAAGCCAAGTGAAGCAGCCTCAGAATGAAACTACCAGGCTGGCACCTTGATCTTATACTTCTTAGCATCCAGAATGGTGAGAAATAAATTTCTGTTGTTTAAGCTACTCAGTCTATGATATTTTGTTATGCAGCTCAAGCAGATTAGAGCAGTTCTCAACTGAGGGTGAGATTAATAAAACTGACATGGGTTTAGAGAGAGGAGGAAAAAATGTATTATTCTAGTTGAGTGGAAGGCTATGTTGCTGAGAGGTATATTGTGTGATTGTAGCATTAAAGATTCACTGAGGTTTGTGGTCATGGGTTTAAAATTACACTAGTAAGAAAATAGATGGGGAAACAATGGAAACAGTGACAGACTTTGTTTTAGGGGGCTCCAGAATCTGCAGATGGTGACTACAGCCATGAAACCAAAAGACACTTGCTCTTTGGAAGAAAAGTTATGACCAACATAGACAACATATTTAAAAGCAGAGACATTACTTTGCCAACAAAGTTCTGTCTAGTCAAAGCTATGGTTTTTCCAGTAGTCATGTATGGATGGGAGAGTTGGATTATAAAGAAAGCTGAGCGCTGAAGAAATGATGCTTTTGAACTGTGGTGTTGGAAAAGTCTCTTGAGAGTCCCTTGACTGCAAGGAGATCCAACCAATCCATCCTAAAGGAAATCAGTCCTGAATATTCATTGGAAGGACTAATGCTGAAGATGAAACGCCAATACTTTGGCCACCCAATGCAAAGAGCTGACTCATTTG
The DNA here is from genome assembly GCF_032405125.1 of Capricornis sumatraensis. Classification (NCBI taxonomy): domain Eukaryota; kingdom Metazoa; phylum Chordata; class Mammalia; order Artiodactyla; family Bovidae; genus Capricornis; species Capricornis sumatraensis. Next base: position 61,898,503 of record NC_091086.1, on the reverse strand, counting down.
AAAAGACCCTGATGCTGGGAAAGATTGAAGGGAGGAGGAGAAGGGGCCAACAAAGGATGAGATGGTTGGATGGCATCACCAACTCAATGGACATGAGCTTGAACCTGGGTCTCCCACATTGCAGGCAGACTCTGAGCTATCAGCGAAGCCCTTTTCCTAGTTTTAGTCCTTATTTTTTCCTTACTTCTATAAATTCCAGTTGCTTCAAATTCCTTAGCTTTTAAAAAACTTTGCAGCATAAGTAAGGATTTTGTAATTGACTTTTCATACTGTTAACTTAAATTTCTCTTAGTTCTTCTAAGCCATGTACCTCTATTCCTTGTACTTTGCAACTTCCAACATTGTGTTGCTGTGGTTTCCTCTCCAATCATGTCTGTGGCTTTTAAAGTTTTAAAAATTATGATACTTTAATGCCTTTTTTGTTGGGGTTTGGAGCAAAAGCTAAAGAAGATGAGTATGTCAAATATAATTAATTTACCTGGAAGTATTTCCTAGAGTTGAGCTTCTCAATATTTATCACATATAATGATATAACTTGTACTGGGCCGGAGGTTTTTTTTTTTTTTTTTAATTTAATAAATTGAAAATAGTCTCAGAGATTCAATAGAGCTTGCTGTTTTTTCTTCTAAACACAACATGTTCATTTGGAGTGTTTACTCCTATATATTTAACAGCACACACAAAATCTTTTTTATGAGGACCAGTTATATAAATTCAGTGGGTGCAGAGCATCACGGTGGACATCAGTCTATTTAAACTGTGGAAAATTGAGCAATTCAAGGTATCAAACACTAGATGCTCTTTTGCAGTAAAAAATAAATAATTCTAAAAACTTAGTTTCAGAGGCGAGGAAAGATCAAGTGAAAGACAGATTTTATGCCCATTCCCAGGTGTAGGACTCTTATGATGTGGCAATAATTTCTTGGATCTGCAATCTATCTGCTGCATAATGATTTTTGTGACAACAGGGTGCCACCAACACAGTTGTGTTCCTGGAAAGAATTCACAAAAACATTTACCTCTCTATACAAAAATGAGAACAGTTTTTATTCTTGAGAGCCTTTAGATTTCATCTTCAATTAGATAATTGAGATTTATATTGCTTCCTCCCCACATAAGGCTTTACCATTTGATTTTCCATGCATTGACAATAGGCCATATCCTTGTTTATTTGAGAGAGTTGGATTCCTTTTCCTTTCAGGAAACAGATGGAATGTTTTCTTTGGGGCTAAACTTTATGCTGTTGTAAAATGAAGACTTCATTTAAGAACATTTTGTAATCAAGTAAGGGAAGATGAAATAAATCTTGACCTTGGTTATTTTTTGAGCATTTTTGTGATATATTCAAATGAAGATGTTTTCTTTCTCAAATCATCAATTATTTAAATATATTTTAATAGGGCATCCCTGGTGGCTCACATGGTAAAGAATCTGCCTGCAATGCAGGAGACCTGGCTTGGATCCCTAAGTTGGGAAGATCCAGGTTGGCAATCCACTCCAGTATTCTTTCCCTGGAAATCCCATGAACAGAGAAAACTACAGGCCATGGGGTCACGAGAGTCAGACAGGACTGAGCAACTCACACTGTAACAGGGAAGAAGCTTTAATCTAGCAAAATCATAAAATGAAAGAGCCAAGAGTATAGTCAGAGACAGTTTACTGCATACCTCAGTACGCAATAGTGCTTCAGAGTAAAATATTTTAATGGCAGTTTAGTTGAGACAGCTCTTTTGTCTTCCTCTCCATAAAACTTCCTCTCAAGTAGGGTGAGTCAGGTACATTTAGAATTCAACTAAGGGGAGGTAGAGATTAGGATACTGCTGGTTTGTATTCAGTCGGTTATATCTGAGTGATTTTTGCATTCATGCGTAGTCCAGTTACTGTTACCTATTTCACTATATCATTTTTTTCATGCACTGAAAGTATATGGGTTGTAGGGCTTCCCTGTTAGCTCAGCTGGTAAAGAATCTGTTTGCAATGCAGGAGACCCTGGTTTGATTCCCAGGTTGGGAAGATCTACTGGAGAAGCAATAGGCTACCTACGCCAGTATTGTTGGGCTTCTCCAGCTGGTAAAGAATCCGCCTGCAATGTGGGAGACCTGGGTTTGATCCCTGGGTTGGAAGATCCCCTGGAGAAGGGAACAGCTACCCACTCCAGTATTCTGGCCTAGAGAATTCCATGGATTGTATAGTCCATGGGGTCGCAAAGAGTCAGACATGACTGAATGACTTTCAATTCACTTCAAAGTAGAAACAGGTTTTGAAATGTGTTATAGACTAAGAGTTTGTTTCCACACTGCTCCTCACTCCAATTCATTTATTGAAGTCCTAATCCAAAATGTGATGGTATTTGGGAGATGATTAGAAGAATCATGAGGGTTGGGTCCTCAAGACAGGATTATTGTTCTTATAAGAAAACACTTCCTGGGTGGCTCAGTGGTAAAGAATCTTCCTATCATTGCAGGAGATTCAGGAAACGTGAGTTCAATCCCCCCATTGGGAAGATCTCCTGGAGGAGGTCATGGCAAGCCACTCCAATATTCTTGCCTCAGAAATCAATGGACAGAGGAGCCCAGTGGGCTATAGTCAATGGGGCCACAAAGAGTCAGATGTGACTGACTGAGCACACACACATGCGAGAAAAGGAAGAGAGATGAGAGCTTTCTGTCTCTCCCTCACTATGTAAAAATGCTTCAAGAAGGTGACTGTCTACAAACCAGGAAGAAGGCCCTCACCAAGAAACCAGCCATGCTAGCACCTTGATCTTGGGTTTCTCGGCCTCCATATGGTGAGAAATAAAACATCCATTGTTTAAATCAGACAGCCTATGGCATTTTGTTATAAGCAGCCTGATCAGATTAAGACAAAAAAACAAGTCAGTGGAAAATGTCCTTCATTATCAGATGTGTAAAACTGAAATACAAAATTTAGATCTCATTGAATCAATTTCTTTCAAAAATGGACTAAATGCCACAAGTGCAATTATAAATGCACCAAATTTGATTTTTGATGGAAAGCTTGCAATATATATATTTTATTAGAATTCACAGGTTTTTAATGACACAAACATGCTATACTACAAATGGCACAGGTATCCATGTGTGGAGTCATGTATTTCATACATCTAAATATATCAGATCCTACTGGGTCTGTCCTGACTGAGGTTTGACAGATAAATATGAAACTGTGTGCAAAATTGCCACCAACATTACAATATGTCCTAAAGAAACCCATGGTTCCTACAATCTCATGATTAAGTCAATGTAGGCTTGGTTACACAGTTACGTAGCTTAACCTCCAACAGTGATAATTTAATTTGAGAGCACTCTTAAAGAATAATTTTTGACAGAAACTTAAAAACATAACTTTCAGACACATATAAATACAATCATAGGTTTAACGATTTTATTTAACTCACTAACTCATGAATTAGGAAACTGGGACCATGTTAAATAAGCTCAAAAGGAAATCCAAAGAGATATATATACAAAAGTATATATATACACAAAAATAAGGGTCAATTGACTTGTTTCTTCTCCCACTGTGGATGAAGTTAGTATTATCTCCAGTTTCACATTCATTTAAGCATTTTTGAAATATACTGAATTGAATTTTTTGAAATATGTTGAACTGAATGTGAAACTGGAGACCAAACTTAACTTCTTCCATGGTGGGGGAAAGAAATCAATTGAACCTATACTTTTTGTATCTACAGACAAGAATTATTGTGTATTTCTATCAAGTGTATATATCTACAGTTTATCGAGTGAGAAAATATCTCACTAAGAATCATTAAGATAACCCAGAAGGATGTACCCTAGACGAGGGATGGACAAACTTTTCCTGTAAAGAGCTAGACAGTAAATATGGGCAATACTGCCTGTGCTGTGAGTACTCAAGTCAGCCACTGTAGAGCTATAGTAGCCGCTGATAACAGAACAAATGGATATGGTTGTGTATGAATAAAACCTTATTTTCAGAAGCTGATTGTGGGCTAGTGGGTTGGTTTTGTCAGCCCCTCTTCAAGATGGTGCAAAGTTGTATATGGAAACACATCATTCCCCCTGTACCACTTTAATCCAAGTTAAAGGCTTGAGAGTTCCTCACTACACAGATGATTTGAAGCTAGATTCCAATTTTGGGAAAGGGTTAGTTTAATTACAGGGGACTTCCCTGGTGGCCCAGTTGATAAATAACTCACCTACAATGTAGGAGATTCAGTCTCTGGGTCAGGAAGATATCCTGGAGAAGGAAATGACAACCCACTCCAGTATTCTTGCCTGGGAAATCCCATGGACAGAGGAGCCTGGTGGGTTACCATAGGGTCACAAGAGTTAGAAAAAATTTATCGACAAAACCCCCCACCAAGTTTAATTGCAATTAACATTTACTCTGAAGTCTAATCCTCTGAATCTGTGTTTCAAGAAAGGGGTTTATTAGAATTCCCAACCAAACAATTTGAACTCAGGTGGCTTGTGATAGTTTTCCCTTGGTCCTCTGTTATTTCTCAAGCCCATTATATCTCACAGCTTTTCTTTCATAATTAAAAAAAAATCATTTTCAGGGAAAAAAATAACTTTTGAGTTCTGACCTTATATTTATTCTTTTTTTCTTCTAGGTTTTGGCCTCGTAAATATTTATTTAATGGTTACTACTTTTAGGATGATTTTTTTAAAGCATATTTAATACTATTTTTCATTATCCTTGTTTGAAGTGTTGGTCTAAATTATCAGCTGACATTAATGTTCACATTAATGTTCATTTTGTTGAAGCTTTAAATACGCAGAGGCCTCATTTTGTTGATGCTTTAAACATCCATTTAGTATTGCAGAAAATAACCTTTGTTGAATGTCCTTTGGGCTTTATCATCTCACTAGTAACAATAAAATATATTATTTTGCTGAGTCTATTATATTCTGAACCATTTCCTTTCATTTTACAAAACCTAAAATTAAGATCCTTTCTTTGATAAGAAATAGAAAGCAGTTATATATCATTCAAAATATTTCAGCACTGGTCTCATAAATGATGGATTATCTTCTGATATTTAAAATATAGTTTGATTTACCAATATTGGATAATTTTTAAGAAATGAATCTACTGTATAAAAATTTGGTTTTTGATTATGATTATTTTTAAAAGAAGCATAGTAATTTATGTCACAAATTATAATTTTTCTTTCTACTAAAATACTCCAAGTAAAAAAGGAGCAAAATCATGAGAAAACATATATGACAGAGGTAATAAAGTCTATTTCAAATAAATACATATGTAAAAACTTTTAAATCATAAAAGGATAAGCTTATTTTTAATACATTAAAGTTTTTAAATGTATTAAAATTTTGGCTGAAGATACATTACACAAAATTAGACGGAAAAAATAAAAGTCTTCTCTAGGAGAAGACTCTGGTAATTTATGCCATGCTAACTGATATGGACCCACCATCCAGAAAGAATGACAAATAATTAAGAAAATGCAAACAATGCCAAAGAAAAATTGGCAACTATATGAATTCATTGAAGCTGAAATCCCCATGGCCAATTAGTCATAAGAGTCAATAAACAAACAATGAAATGCACAAACTCTTTAGATATTATCAAGGGAAATAAAATTAAAACACAATAGAAAATAACTTCATGTGCTTAAAATAGTAGACAGCAATATCTCTTCTGTTCACTACTCATTGGCCAGAACTAGTCACATGGTCCCACTTAAATTTAAGTGGGCAGAAATGACTGAAAAGCAGAGATAAGATATATTTGATGAGTGGCACAAATGGTTAGCATTGCTGCTATTAATACCATGCATAACAATTTGGTAATGTCCATTAAAGGTGAAGTTGTGTGTAATCCATTACTTGGTATTTCCATTTCTAGGAAACAAATGGAAATACTTCTGTACATATGCAGAGGTGATATATATTTTTAAAGTTCGTAGAAGCATTTCTTGCAATAGAGAAAAATGACTATCAAAGAAATAAAATTATTCTGGCATATCCATACAATCGAATGTTTTATAGTCATTAAAATGAGTGTTCTAAGATCCATTAATTAGCCTGGATAATTCTTAAAAGTACACAATGAATAGGAGAAAAAATAAACTAGGCATTTAGTGTTATATAAAATGATCTATGAGAACTTGAAAATACTGAAAGCAATACTTTGTGTTGTTTAAGGATTGCTCTTGATCTCAAAAGCATGAACTCATGAGTAGAAATTATGTTTGATGCCTTCAGGAAGATGAATCACCTCTGCAGGGCAGTGGGGGGCCAGGAGTTATATATCGTAGTGGAATACAAAGGAAGTATTAACCCCTTCAGGGTCCTCTTAGTGTTAACTTAAAGTAAATGGATCAAAATATTCAATATGGCTGGTAACCAGTTCCAGTTCAGTCCCTCAGTCCTGTCCGACTCTTTGTGACCCCATGGACTGCAGCATACCAGGCCTCCCTGTCCTTAACCAACTCCCGGAGTTTACTCAAACTCATGTCCATTGAGTCGGTGATGCCATCCAGCCATTTCATCCTCGGTCGTCCCCTTCTCCTGCCCCTAATCCCTCCCAGCATCAGGGTCTTTTTCAATGAGTCAACTTTTCTCATGAGGTAGCCAAAATATTGGAGTTTCAGCTTTAGCATCAGTCCTTCCAATGAACACCCAGGACTGATCTCCGTTAGAATGGACTGGTTGGATCTCCTTGCAGTCCAAGGGACTCTCAACAGCATTCTCCAACACCACAGTTCAAAAGCATCAATTCTTTGATGCTCAGCTTTCTTCATAGTCCAACTCTCACATCCATAAATGACCACTGGTAAAACCATAGTCTTGACTAGATGGACCTTTGTTGGCAAAGAAATGTCTCTGCTTTTGAATACGCTATCTAGTTTGGTCATAACTTTCCTTCCAAGGAGTAAGCATCTTTTAATTTCATGGCTGCAATAACCATCTGCAGTGATTTTGGAGCCCAAAAATATAAAGTCTGACACTGTTTCCCCATCTATTTCCCATGAAGAGATGGGACCAGATGCCATGATCTTCGTTTTCTGAATGTTGAGCTTTAAGCCAACTTTTTCACTCTCCTCTTTCACTTTCATCAAGAGGCTCTTTAGTTCCTCTTCACTTTCTGCCATAAGGGTGGTGTCATCTGCATATCTAAGATTATTGATATTTCTCCTGGCAGTCTTGATTCCAGCTTGTGTTTCTTCCAGCCCAGCATTTCTCATGATGTACTCTGCGTAGAAGTTAAATAAGCAGGGTGACAATATACAGCCTTGATGTACTCCTTTTCCTGTTTGGAACCAGTCTGTTGTTCCATGTCCGGTTCTACTTGTTGTTTCCTGACCTGCATACAAGTTTCCCAAGAGGCAGTTCAGATGGTCTGGTATTCTCACCTCTTTCAGAATTTTCTACAGTTTATTGTGATCCACACAGTCAAAGGTTTTGGCATAGTCAATAAAGCAGAAATAGATGTTTTTCTGGAACTCTCTTGCTTTTTCGATGATCCAGTGGATGTTGGCAATTTGATGTCTGGTTCCTCTGCCTTTTCTAAAAGCAGTTTGAACATCTGTAAGTTCATGGTTCATGTATTGCTGAAGCCTGGCTTGGAGAATTTTGAGCATTACTTTACTAGCATGTGAGATGAGTGCAATTGCGTGGTAGTTTGAGCATTCTTTGGCATTGCCTTTCTTTGGGATTGGAATGAAAACTGACCTTTTCCATTCCTGTGGCCACTGCTGAGTATGGCTAGTATACATATGGGCATTTAGAATAATGTTTTTTCATTATTTGCTTGACATTTTTCTAATTAGAAAATAAAATAAGGGGATAGAATGAATAGTGGGGTAATCTTGACATGTCTGGCCTCAGAAAGCTCTTCTAAATCATGCATGCATGGCTGAAAACTGACTTAGATAAATAGACATATTTCACAGTGATAAGATTAAAGTTTTAAATGACCATAAAGTGAAATTGATGCAAAGGAAGAGGGAGTATCTTCCTGTTTCTTCCAGCTTTTCCAGTCACTCTAGATGGCACTTAATTTGGTTTGACCTTGTGCTTGGTCCCACAAAGACCTTCCCTCCAAATTCTTGACATTTCCTATTGGAGAAATGTCCGGTTTGACAAAAAATATCACAATTTACAATTATTTTCAACACTTTTGTGCATATTATTTGGGTCTTCCTGAGAATGCAACCATCCAGAGGTCATCCAGAGGTAAGAATGATGCATCATACTTAAATAAGTGCCTACCATGGTGGATGTGACAGTTGGACTATAAAGAAAGCTGAGCACTGAAGAATTGATGTTTTTGAACTGTGGTGTTGGAGTAGACTCTTCAGAGTCCCTTGGACTGCAAGGAGATCCAACCAGTCCATCCTAAAGGAGATCAGTCCTGAGTATTCATTAGAATGATTGATGTTGAAGCTGAAACTCCAATACTTTGGCCACCTGATGAGAAAAGCTGACTCATTTGAAAAGACCCTGATGCTGGGAAAGATTGAAGGCAATAGAAGGGGACGACAGAGGATGAGGTGGTTGGATGGCATCACCGACTCAATGGACATAAGTTTGAGTAAACTCTGGGAGTTGGTGATGGACAGGGAGGCCTGGTTGGACACAACTGAAAGACTGAACTGAACGGTGTTATTTTAGGAATGAACTCCTTCAGTATACCTTGCAGTATTCACAGGTTTAATGTACTCATCACACTCACTGGTAGAGGGATTATAACCAATTGGGTGTGTGCATGCATGTGTGTGGGGTGGCGGGGGGTGGGGGAGTGAGCGGCAAACTGGTGGGGCTGGGGCAAACTCAGAAATATTCCCATATAGGCTCATTTGCTCTCAAGTTGGGGATTGTGGAAGCACCTAACAAGTGATTATGTATGTGTGTCTTGCACATTATAGGTTTATCTACTATAATGCAATATGCGTGTTTCTAAAAACCTCTTGAGGGCCTCCCTTGTGGCTCAGTGGTATCCGTCTGCCAATGCAGGAGATGCAGGTTCAGTTCCTGAGTCAGGAAGATTTTCCTGGAGTAGGAAATGGCAACCCATTCCCATATTCTTCCTGGGACATCCTGTGGACCAAAAAACCTGGCGGTCTGTAGTCTGTGGGTCGCAAAAGAGTCAGACAGGACTTAGTGACCTAACAACAACAACAAAACCCCCTCAAGTTCTGAAGAATCATTAGATTAAAATTAAAGGCACTTATGTTCAAAACAAAGTCAAAAGTAGGCCACTAAAACCACAGACCACATTGTAGTGAAAGTGTGAAAGTGTTAGTTGCTCAGTCGTGTCAGACTCTTTGCAACCCCATGGACTGTAACCGCCAGGCTCCTTTGTCCATGGAATTCTCCAGGCAAGAATACTGGAGTGCACTGACATTTCCTTCTAGGGATCTTCCCGATCCAAGGATCCAACCCGCATCTCATGCATTGCAGGCAGATTCTTTACTGCCTGAACTACCAAGGAAGCCCCAGGGAAAGAGTACTCCTAATAAAAATACTAGTAAAGTTGATCAGGTTTTCTAATGAATAAACAAATAGTTCAATACATATTGGACTTAAATCTAAGTATGACAGCAGTCTTATAGAAGGGTTGAGATCACTGAGTTATGAAGATAAAGATAGAATGCACAAAGATACCATAACCCTTCCAAGACAAGCTAATGGCTCAGCTGAGTCTAAGAAAAGAACATGAGGTGAATGGGTACTCACATAGAATACTAGATTTTTCCATGGCTGGATGCGTCAGCTATGGTAGGACATTTTGAGTTTAGTTGACATTCTGTGAGAGTACAAAGCAAGTTTATTTTGCTTTATTAATTTTATGTTTTTTGTTATGAAACTACTTTAAGACTTTTTTATGACTATTTCTTTTTCTTTTCTTAAGCTTGGATGCTTTTAATTTCTTTCCATATCTGAACCTTCTGGAATTTTGTTTATGTATAATGTTTAGTGAAGCACAATGAATGCTATATGTGCTTTCACGTGGCTACCCACAAGTTAATGCATTCTAACTCGCTTTGATAAAATTAGAATAAAAATTTCACATATATTTATATATTTTTCTTGTAAGTAAGGGACTCATAAATAATACCTATTTTAGATAAAAAAATGAGGTGAATGCTATGTTAATCAGTCCAATTCAGTTCAGTAGTTCAGTTGCATCTGGCTCTTTGGGACCCCATGGTCTGAAGCACACCAGTTTCTCTGGTTCCTCTGTCCATCACAAAGTTTGCTTGGTGTTTGCTCAGACTCATGTTCATTGAGTTGGTGATGCCATCCAACCATCTCATCCTCTGCCATCCCCTTCTCCTCCTGACTTCAATCATTCCCAGCATCAAGGGCTTTTCCAGTGAGTCAGTTCTTCATATCAGGTGGCCAAAGTATTGGAGTTTCAGCTTCAACATCAGTCCTTCCAATGAATATTCAGGACTGAATTCCTTTAGGATTGACTGGTTTGATCGCCTTGCAGTCCAAGGGACTCTCAAGAGTCTTCTCCAACACCACACTTCAAAAGCATCGATTCTTTGGCACTCAGGTTTCTTTATAGTCCATCTCTCACATCCATATATGGCTGCTGGAAAAACCATAGCTTTGACTAAGTGGACCTTTGTTGGCAAAGTAAAGTCTCTGCTTTTTAATATGATGTCTAGGTTGGTCATAGCTTTTCTTCCAAGGAGTAAGCATCTTTTTATTTCATGGCTGCAGTCACCATCTGTAGAGATTTTGGAGCTAAAGAAAATTAAGTCTGTCACTGTTTCCACTGTTTCTCCATCTATTTGCCATGAAGTGATGGAACTGGATGCGATGATCTTTGTTTTTTGAATGTTGAGTTTTAAGCCAATTTTTTCACTCTCCTCTTTCTCTTTCATCAAGAGGCTCTTTAGTTCTTCTTCACTTTCTGCCATAAGGGTGGTGTCATCTGCATATTTGAGGTTATTGATATTTCTCCCGGCAATCTTGATTCCAGCTTGTGCTTCATCCAACCCAGCATTTCATATAATGTACTCTTCATATAAGTTAAATAAACAGGGTGACAGTATACCGCCTTCATGAACTCCTTTCCCAATTTGTAATCAGTCCGTTGTTCCACGTCGGGTACTAAATGTTGCTTCTGACCTTCATACAGATTTCTCAGGAGGCAGGTAATGTGGTCTGTTATTCCCATCTCTTGAAGAATTTTTCAGTTTGTTGTGGTCCATGCAGTCAAAAGCTTTGGCATAGTCAATAAAGCAGAAGTAGATGGTTTTTGATTGTTAGGTCCATGAATCAAGACAAACTGGAAGTGGTCAAACAGGAGATGGCAAGAGTGAAATTCGACATTTTAGGAATCAGTGAACTAAAATGGACTGGAATGGGTGAATTTAACTCATATGACCATTATATCTACTAATGTGGGCAAGAATCCCTTAGAAGAAACGGAGTAGCCATCATAGTCAACAAAAGAGTCCGAAATGCAGTACTTGGATGCAGTCTCAAAAACAACAGAATGATCTCTGTTTGTTTCCAAGGCAAACTATTCAATATCATGGTAATCCAAGTCTATACCCTGACCAGTAATGCTGAAGAAGCTGAAATTGAACGGTTCTATGAAGACCTATAGGAACTATGAAGACCTATAAAGACCTTCTAGAACTAACACCCAAAAAAGATGTCCTTTTCATTATAGGGGACTGGAATGCAAAGGTAGGAAGTCAAGAAACACCTGGATTAACAGGCAAATTTGGCCTTGGAGTATAGAATGAAGCAGGGCAAAGGCTAATAGAGTTCTGCCAAGAGAATGCACTGGTCATAGCAAACACCATCTTCCAACAATATGACTCTACACGTGGAAATCATCAGATGGTCAACACTGATATCAAATTGATTATATTCTTTGCAGCCAAAGAGGGAGAAGCTCTATACAGTCAGCAAAAACAAGACTGGGAGCTGACTGTGGCTCAGATCATGAACTCCTTATTGCCAAATTCAGACTTAAGTTGAAGAAAGTAGGAAAAACCATGAGAGCAGTCGGGTATGACTTAAATCAAATCCCTAATGATTATACAGTGGAAGTGAAAAATAGATTTAAGGGACTAGATCTGATAGAGTGTCTGATGAACTATGGACAGAAGTTCATGACATTGTACAGGAGACAGGGAGCAAGACCATCCCCAAGAAAAATGCAAAAAAACAAAATGGCTGTCTGAGCAGGCCTTACAAGTAGCTGTGAAAAGAAGAGAAGCAAAAAGCAAAGGAGAAAAGGAAAGATATACCCATTTGAATGCAGAGTTCCAAAGAATAGCAAGGAGAGATAAGAAAGCCTTCCTCAATGATCATTGCAAAGAAATAGAAGGAAACGATAGAATGGGAAAGACTAGAGATCTCTTCAAGAAAATTAGAGATACCAACGGAACTTTTCATGCAAAGATGGGCTCGATAAAGAACAGAAATGGTATGGACGTAACAGAAGTAGGGACTTCCCTGGTGGCTCAAAGGATAAAGCGTCTGCCTATAGTGTGGTAGACCTGGGTTCGATCCCTGGGTCAGGAAGGTCCTCTGGAGAAGGAAATGGCAATCCACTCCAGTATTCTTGCCTGGAAAATCCAATGGGCAGGGGAGCATAGTAGGCTAAGGTCCATGGGGTCACAGAGAGTCGGACACAACTGCGTGACTTCATTTCACTAACAGAAGCAGAAGATATTAAGAAGAGATGGCAAGAATACACAGAAGAACTATACCAAAAAGATCTTCATGACTCACATATTCACGATGGTGTGATCACTCACCGAGAGCCAGACATCCTGGAATGTGAAGTCAAGTGAGCCTTAGGAAGCATCACTATGAACAAAGCTAGTGGAGGTGATGGAATTCCAGTTAGCCATTCCAAATCCTGAAAGATGATGCTGTCAAAGTGCTGCACTCAAAATGCCAGCAAATTTGGAAAACGCAGCAGTGGCCACATGACTGGAAAACGTCTGTTTTTATTTCAACCCCAAAGAAAGGCAATGCCAAAAAATGCTCAAACTACTGCACTATTGCATTCATCTCAAAAGCTAGCAAAGTCAGGCTTCAGCAATACGTGAACCATGAACATTCAGATGTTCAAGCTGGTTTTAGAAAAGGCAGAGGAAGCAGAAATCAAATTGCCAACACCTGCTGGATCACCAAGAAAGCAAAAGAGTTCCAGATAAACATCTATTTCTGCTTTATTAACTATACCAAAGCCTTTGACTGTGTGGATCACAATAAACTGTGGAAAATTCTGAAAGAAATGAGAATACCAGACCACCTGATCTGCCTCTTGAGAAATCTGCATGCAGGTCAGGAAGCAACAGTTAGAACTGGACATGGAACAACAGACTGGTTCCAAATAGGAAAAGGAGTGCGTTAAGGCTGTATATTGTCACCCTGCTTATTTAACTTCTATGCAGAGTACATCATGAGAAACGCTGGCCTGGAGGAAACACAAGCTGGAATCAAGATCTCTGTGAGAAATATCAATAACCTCAGCTATGCAGATGACATCACCTTTATGGCAGAAAGTGAAGAACAATTAAACAGCCTATTGATGAAAGTGAAAAAGGAGAGTGAAAAGTTCGTTTAAAGCTCAACATTCAGAAAGCAAAGATCATGGCATCCAGTCCCATCACTTCATGGCAAATAGATGAAGAATCAGTGGAAATAGTGACAGACTTTATTTTTGGGGGGTCCAAAATCACTGCAGATGGTGAATGCAGCCATGAAATAAAAAAGATGCTTACTTCTTGGAAGAAAAGCTATGACTAACGTAGATAGCATATTAAAAAGCAGAGACATTACTTTGCCAACAAACGTCCATCTAGTCAAGGCTATGGTTTTTCCAGTGGTTTTTTGATGTGAGAGTTGGACTATAAAGAAAGCTAAGTGCAGAAAAATTGATGCTTTTGAACTGTGGTATTGGAGAAGACTCTTGAAAGTCCCTTGGACTGCGAGGAGATCCAACCAGTCCATCCAAAATGAAATCAGTCCTGAATGTTCATTGGAAGGATTGATGTTGAAACTCCAATAGTTTGGCCACCTGATGCGAACAGCTGACTCATTTGAAAAGACCCTGATGCAGGGAAAGATTGAATGTGAGAGGAGAAGGGGATGACAGAGGATGAGATTTTTGGATGTCATCACTGATTCAATGTACATGAATTTGCGTAAAGTCCGGGAGTTGGTTAAGGACAGGGAGGCCTGGTATGCTGCAATCCATGGGGTCGCAAAGAGTTGGACATGATTGAATGATTGAACTGAACTGAACAGAGATGGTTTTTTTTTTAACTCTCTTGCTCTTTCTATGATCAAACAGGTGTTGGGAACATATTTTGGCTATGTTAATAATATATTATAAATTTAAAAAGAAAATTGAATGGTAATGTAGCTTTAATAAGTATGTGTATCTATTTAATATTAAATTGTGTTTCTAATATCCTCCTTAGCAAAAAGGTTATCATTCATGAAGATTCATCAAATGAATTTTATTCAAATATCCTAGACAGACAAGAGTAATGGATTTCTACTAATGTGGTGGTTGATGATTAACTTTAGTCTTTGAATGTCTTTTCCCCAAATTACAGTGTAGAGTCTCATCTTTGGATAATAATGAGCCATAGCTGTAATAGATTTTCACTTTATAATTTGGGTTGTTCCACCTAATAGCCTGAGATATTCAGCTGATTACAGGTAAATTACTTTTGGGTCAATAGCTTCATTGACTATGTTGGTAGGTACTACCAACGTTAAATTCAATCTTGAATTTAGATAACTCTTACATAGTCTAACACTGTACTAAGGCTTTTAATATATCTTAAAAAAATATTCCTTAAAACTATAAGCAGGCGTTTAAAAACAGAAATGAATACATTTTCAGGTTAAGACTGCTACTCAGCTATCTGTAGCTAACAATAACTCATTTTTAAGCAATATTTTGTATGATCCTCTTTGACAACACAACCATTTAATAAAATTAGCCTTGTGTATTTTGGTTTCAGAGCCTTCATTCCTCATTTTCATTAAACATATCTTTATGCTAATGTCACTCTGAAGTGAGCTGAACTAAGAAGAATATAATTTTTTGAATTGGTAAAAAATTTTTCAAACTTTAGGATTTTAAGGTTTTTTCTATATTTTCCAGTTTCAGCATGAAAAACAAATGCCCAAACCCCCTTTGCAATGATATTGACCTATTAAGAAGCACAAATTAAAATAACTTCTAAAATTGGAATATGATAATTATCTTGTTAATTGAAGAAAACTACAGTCAAAATAAATGTGGGTTCTGCCAGTCTCTTTTTCTTTTTCAAATTGTTGTTATAGAAATCTTTAAAAATATTTCAATATGGAAAATTAGAAGATTCAAAATCAGTTCTGTTTATTTTGTGATTAGTTCCCTTAATTAAAATATCTCTATTTTCAGTGCTCATGTTAGATTATATTTTTGTCAAAAAAAATTTAAAAATTGCTTTGGATTATGATTAATAGTCAACGGTTATTGTCATTACTACAATTATGCTGTAATGGTTAAAACTGAATGGATTGTACATACCAAGTGTTGGAAATGGTGTGGAGAAATTGATAGTCTTATACATTGATGTTAGGAATAAACAATGGCATTGAATACAACCAGTTGGAAGAGTTTGATAGTGGTTTGGTAAATTTATTCATGTCCCTACTTTATGACCTCTTCTGGCTCAGATGGTAAAGCGTCTGACTACAACGCAGGAGACCCGAGTTTGATCCCTGGGTCAGGAAGATCCTCTGGAGAAGGAAATGGCAACCCACTCCAGTACTCTTGCCTGGAAAATCCCATGGATGGAGGAGCCTGGTAGGCTACCGTCCATAGGATCGCAAAGAGTCACAGACAACTGAGCTACTTCACTTCACTTTCACTTTACTCTATGACGTAGCAATTTCACTACTGGGTACTTAATCCAAGAAGAGTAAAACTTTGGGTCAAAAAAACATGTCCTATAACCAATCCAGTGTTCTTGCCTGGAGAATCCCAGGGACGGCGGAGCCTGGTGGGCTGCCGTCTATGAGGTCGCACAGAGTCGGACACGACTGAAGCGACTTAGCAGCAGCAGCATAATATTTATATTTGCTTTGTCCTATAATAGCTCAAACTGAATATAACCTGCACACTCATCTCAGATGAATGGCTTACTAATTATGTTACAGTATATGCATACCTGGAGTACTACCCGTAATGAAAAGGAATGAACGATTGGTAAACACAACAGCATCTATGAATGTCCAAACATCGCCTTGAGCAAAAGAAGCAGAAAGACTGAAAAAAATAGAGAGTGTACTATTTATTTCCACTTATATGAACTTGCAGGATACACAAACTGAAGAATGGTAATAGAAATCAGAACTAAACCTGCTTGGAGGAAGTGGGGGAATAAATTGGAAAGGGGCATGAGAAAAATTTATAGGGTAATGGAATTGCTCTGTATCATAAAGCACTGTATGCATGTATGACCGCATTTGTCAACATTCAATAAACAGTATAATTAAAATCAATAAATATTATATGTAAATTGAATTTAATAAAAATAATAAAAAGTAGAATAAAATGACATCTATTATTATTTAAAATAATTGGCTAGTGTTGAATTTAAAATAACTGCAAGTTTATATGGAAAGATCTATTTCACATCAAAAATGTGACCTTGGTGACAATACAATTTACTATCTAAATTAGGGCACTTTTGAGAGTGAAATGTAGATTATCCATAGTTTTGCTGTGTTAAAATGAGTAAATCAGAACTTTGCTAGGAATCAGGAAGTATGGTTATGACTCATTTACAAAAACTGTGACTTCAAGGTCTAGAGAAAAATTGCTTGTAGAGGTAGACTCACTGCCTGATTATTTATGTCTTTGGAAAGTTCAAGGGCAGCTTAGAATTTCCAAGAACTGTCAGTAGGATGATGGCATTGAGACCTTCTGTATTCACAACTTACCGTTTATATGGTGTGAATCAGACACATTCAGTGATGTCTACAAACCTCATGATTCTGTTACTGAAATAACTGAAGCTCTCTTGCTCTGTTCATCTCTCAACCACACTTACATCTGAGCTCACATAATCTTTAGATTAATCCCTGGTTCACACTCCAGACTTTCCCAGAAGACACATGGAGCTATTCCTTGAGTTGGAGTGTTAGTCTAAAGAAAGTGATTTATCTCTCAATCAATGATTAGTACATGCTACTATTTTCCCCAAAGTCAGACTTTAAGAGAAATATTTACAGGGTGGATTGGGGATGTCAAAAACTTAGGATTATAAAGAAATCTGAATCAGAAAGGGATTTCTGGTGAAGGTGATATTCAAACTGAGTTTTTAAGGACCCATTTGCATTATATGAATAAAGCAATATACATTTCCCAGGTGGTTCAGACGGTAAAGAATCTGTCTGCAGTGCAGGAAACCTGGGGTCAGTGTCTTGGTTGGGAGGATCCCCTGGAGAAAGGAATGTGAGAGAGTCAATTCCTAGGTAGGTTGATAAGAAGACCAGGGTCCCCAAGTAGGAGAAAAGCATCTGGGGCTCTCCAGGAGGAGATCAGTTCAGTTCAGTTCAGTTCAGTCGCTCAGTCGTGTCCGACTCTTTGTGACCCCATGAATTGCAGCACGCCAGGCCTCCCTGTCCATCACCAGCTCCCTGAGTTCACCCAGACTCATGTCCATCGAGTCCGTGATGCCATCCAGCCATCTCATCCTCGGTCGTCCCCTTCTCCTCCTTCCCCCAGTTCCTCCCAGCATCAGAGTCTTTTCCAATGAGTCAACTCTTCGCATGAGGTGGCCAAAGTACTGGAGTTTCAGCTTCAGCATCATTCCTTCCAAAGAAATCCCAAGGCTGATCTCCTTCAGAATGGACTGGTTGGATCTCCTTGCAGTCCAAGGGACTCTCAAGAGTCTTCTCCAACACCACAGTTCAAAAGCATCAATTCTTTGGCGTTCAGCCTTCTTCACAGTCCAACTCTCACATCAATACATGACTACTGGAAAAATGATAGCCTTGACTAGACGGACCTTAGTCGGCAAAGTAATGTCTCCACTTTTGAATATACTACCTAGGTTGGTCATAACTTTTCTTCCAAGGAGTAAGCGTCTTTTAATTTCATGGCTGCAGTCACCATCTGCAGTGATTTGGGAGCCCAAAAAAATAAAGTCTGACACTGTCTCCACTGTTTTCCCATGTATTTCCCATGAAGTGATGGGACTGGATGCCATGATCTTTGTTTTCTGAATGTTGAGCTTTAAGACAACTTTTTCACTCTCCTCTTTCACTTTCATCAAGAGGCCTTTTAGTTCCTCTTCACTTTCTGCCATAAGGGTGGTGTCATCTGCATATCTGAGGTGATTGATATTTCTCCCGGCAATCTTGATTCCAGCTTGTGTTTCTTCCAGCCCAGTGTTTCTCATGATGTACTCTGCATAGAAGTTAAATAAGCAGGGTGACAATATACAGCCTTGACACACTCCTTTTCCTATTTGGAACCAGTCTGTTGTTCCATGTCCAGTTCTAACTGTTGCTTCCTGACCTGCATACAGATTTCTCAAGAGGCAGGTTAGGTGGTCTGGTATTCCCATCTTTCTCAGAATTTTCCACAGTTTATTGTGATCCACACAGTCGAAGGCTTTGGCATAGTCAATAAAGCAGAAATAATATTTTTCTGGAACTCTCTTGCTTTTTCCATGATCCAGCAGATGTTGGCAATTTGATCTCTGGTTCCTCTGCCTTTTCGAAAACCAGCTTGAACATCAGGGAGTTCACAGTTCACGTATTGCTGAAGTCTGGCTTGGAGAATTTTGAGCATGACTTTACTAGCTTGTGTGATGAGTGCAATTGTGCGGTAGTTTGAACATTCTTTGGCATTACCTTTCTTTGGGATTGGAATGAAAACTGACCTTTTCCAGTCCTGTGGCCACTGCTGAGTTTTCCAAATTTGCTGGCATATTGAGTGCAGCACTTTCACAGCATTCAGGATTTGAAATAGCTCAACCAGAATTCCATCACCTCCACTAGCTTTGTTTGTAGTGATCCTTTCTAAGGCCCACTTTGCTTCACATTCCAAGATGTCTGGCTCTAGATTAGTGATCACATCATCATCATTATCTGGGTCGTCTTTTTTGTACAGTTCTTCCATGTATTCTTGCCACCTTTTCTTAATATCTTCTGCTTCTGTTAGGTCCAGACCATTTCTGTCTTTTGTCGAGCCCATCTTTGCATGAATAGAATTCTCAAGGAGGAGGGAAGGACAAACAGTTTTTTTTTTTTTTTCCTTACATTCCTTAGTAAGGATTATATAACAACAATGTATCCTGCTTGAGGACAGTTTCTCCTTCTTGAAAACCTTCTGACTAATCCTGTTATCTTAAGATGTATATTAAGCGGGTTGGTCTGGTAAGATCTTTCTATTGTTAGTTCTAATCCTTGTCATCTTAAAATATAAATTGTGGGAGTGGGTCTAGTAAGATCTTTACAGCCTTGAGACATTCTTTTGATTTATTGCAATAACCGATTTAAAAAGTATAAAACTCCCTTGCTAACACTAGGAGGGGGCACTCTCTGTTCCCCTTCTGATGTCTATGTCAGAAGCTTTCTCTGTCCATTTTCTTACCTGAATAAAACTCTGCTACACAAAAGCTCTTGAGTGATCAACCCTGGTCCCTGGTTCCGAAGCTAAATCTTCTTCAGAGATCACAAATCTGAAAGCTATCAAATTCACCTTAAGCTATCAAATGGCCACCCACTTCACTGTTATTGCCTGGAGAATTACATGGACAGAGGAGGAGCCTGGTGGGCTACAGTCCATGGTGTCACAAAGTGGGACACTACTGAGCAACTGACACACACACACACAGACACACGCAGGTATTATATAGGCAGATAAAAGCTTCTGCCTACTTCTTTGTAATAATCACATTAGAAACTTTAGCTGCCATGCTAGCTATCTGACTGCCCCCTGGTTATCATGCTGTGAAGAAGCCCAATGTACCACTTGTAGAAAGACCAAATAGAGAAACTCTAACACTGTGAAAATGGTTTCCCTTATACCAGGTAAGTCCCAATGTTCTAGCTGCAACCTCCCTCTGACTGCAACCTCATATAGGACTTAATGCCAGACCACCTTCTGAATTCCTGATCCCCAGAAACCATGAAAGATACTAAGATATTGTTTGGGAATGATTTGCTATGTAGCATTGAAGCTCCAATCCTTTGGGCACCTAATGTGATGAGCCGACTCATTGGAAAAGACCTTGATGCCAGGAAAGGTTAAAGGCAGGAGGAGAAGAGGATGACAGAAAATGAGATGTTTGAATGGCACCATTGACTCAATTGACATGTTTGAGCAAGCTCTGGGATATGGTGAAAAACAGGGAAGCCTGGCGTGCTGCAGTCCACAGGGTTACAGAGAGTCAAACACAACTTAGTGACTGAACAAATAGATAACTGGAAAAATATGGTAAAACATAAACCCCAGGAAGAGAAATTTGACCTAAGTTTAATATTAATAAGCAATGAAGGACCACAAAAAATCTGGGTAGAAGAACAATAAGATTCATGTGATATTTTAAGATGTTCAGACAAATGTCAGTGTTCAGGATCACCTGAGAACAAGGATGCCTGGAAGTAGAGAAATGATCTCAGAGTGTTCTGAGAACCAAATGAACAGTCTTTGGCAAGGCTGAGGTTTTGCTATTTACAGGAACATTTCCCTTTTTAAAGGTAGAATTGTTTTAGGAAAGTTGCATATGTTGATTTGGGGAATTTATTCATATTTTAAAAGTCTTGACCTCTTAACGAACATCCTACTGAGTCATCTTCTGAAAAATGTATTTGCTTCCTTATAATTTTGTTTTATAAATGTTCATTAATTGGTTCAATAACCTTATTTGTTAGTCATTTTGTTCATTATTTTTAAATCTCCATTTAGCACTGCTACTGTGTGGAAACCAAGAGATTTCACTAACATTACAAGATATAAAATTGATGAGCTAACATCAAAATTTTCCCTAAAAACTTACTTAAAGCAGCAAGCTTTAGTATAAATTTGAGCAATCAGTGCACTTCACAACATAGTACACTTTAGCCAAACACCATTTTGCTATTGTTGTTCAGTTGCTATGTCATGTCGGATTCTTGGTGACCCCATGTGCTGTAGTCTACCAGGCTCCTCTGTCCATGGGGATTTTCAGGCAAGAATGTTGGAGAGGGTTGCCATTTTCTTCTCTAGGGGATCTTCCTGGACCAGCGATTAAACCCATGTCTCCTGCATTGGCAGGCATATTCTTTACCGATGAACATGTCAATTATATCAAAGTGGTGAACCTTTGATACTTATTGTTACTGATGTTTGATAAAAATCTCTGTGAAGCATGCGATTTTGCAGCACAGGTAACCCATGCATCAGTTTTCCTCTCTCTAATTGATGATATCCTTCCATTTATTACCTTAAAAAGAGAAGAAGGGTTGTCTCATTGCTCATGCCCTCATTGTGTCTGGCATGTGGCTGCTCCCACACAACATGTTACCCTGTTCTCTGCTCTACCATAAACCATCACTCACTTCCCTGCTGCTCACCCACTGAAGCTGCTCAACCAACAGCTCTTCATCTTGGCCTTTTCCTGTCTTTGGGGAGCACTGAAAGGAATACATGGAGTGGGCTATGCTTCTCTTTATTTCCTGGTGTTTTCTTCTCTAGAACTCTATCATGGAAAGCTCTATCCAACCAGTCCATTCTGAAGGAGATCAGCCCTGGGATTTCTTTGGAAGGAATGATGCTAAAGCTGAAACTCCAGTACTTTGGCCACCTCATGCGAAGAGTTGACTCACTGGAAAAGACTCTGATGCTGGGAGGGATTGGGGGCAGGAGGAGAAGGGGACGACAGAGGATGAGATGGCTGGATGGCATCACTGACTCGATGGATGCGAGTCTGAGTGAACTCCGGGAGTTGGTGATGGACAGGGAAGCCTGGAGTGCTGTGATTCATGGGGTCGCAAAGAGTCGGACACGACTGAGCTGCTGAACTGAAGTGAGAAAGTATCAGGTTCTACCAAGTGGTACCAAGAGAAACATTTAAACCAGGAGATAAATATTTTAAATTGCACATTAAATAATGATTACTTGTGCCTCAGAGTGACTATCCTGGTGGCTCAGATGGTAAAGCATCTGCCTGCAATGTGGGAGACCTGGGTTCGATCCCTGGGTTGGGCAGATCCCCTCAAGAAGGAAATGGCAACCCACTTCAGCGTTCTTGCCTGGGAAATCCCACAGATGGAGGAGCCTAGTAGGCTACAGTCAGAAGCTGTATTTTATGTTCAGAGTGTTCTAGAATATCCACCCTGGTCTTGTCTCTGTTTCTCTCTTTGACAGTGATTCTCTCCTTTTTCTGGGAAAGATGGAAGGCAGGGAGAAGGGGATGACAGAGGAAGAAATGGTTGGATGGCATCACCGACGCAAAGGACGTGAGTTTGAGCAAGCGTAACGGACAGGGAAGCCTGGCGTGCTACACAGTCCAAGGAGTCTCAAAGAGTCGGACACCACTGAGTGATTGAACTGAACTGATTTCCTTTTTCTAAGCTCCACCGTCCAAGCCTTACTTTTATTTCTGGAAATTCTACTTATGGCCCATACATTAAATCCAGCCTCTTTCTTTATACTTTTCAAAGTCAAGAGGATTTCTGCCAAGCCTTAGAGGTGGGTCAGAGCTCTCTAAGTTCCTTTCCCCATTTATTCTCCAGTAAAAATTGTGGGCATTTTATTCTTTGGATTATAGAATCTCTTCTCCCTCCACCCCCATTTCTCAAGGTCAAATATTAATTGTCAGAAGTTCTATACCCTAGCTCTTAACACCAAGGAACTGAAACATTCTTAAGTGCATTTAAGTTGGAGATACTACTTCACATATTTTGCAAGCAGTATTAATTCACACAGCTCAATCTTTTCCTCCATCCCTTCCATATTTTATCCCATCAGGTCTATTTAAGAATTAGAATAGGTCTAGAGGGAAGTTGAATTTTTTGAAATGGTTCTTCTCTTTAGGTACAGAAAATATTTAGGGAAATCTAGAAATTAGCTACGTTAAATATGTCAAAGAAACATAACTGTTTCTTGTCTGGGGAAAAGGGAAGGATAGACTTAGTTTTCCATAAAAGAGAAGAAATCCTTGAGTAACTTGTAAATATTTTTGCTTAATGCATTTAATTATAAAGCTTAGTGCAGAATTGTTTAGCATCCTATTTTGCTTCATTTATTCATTAGAGTAGAACATATTAAATACCTGTTTGCTAAGAGCATTTCTGGGCTTCCTAGGTGGTGCTAGTGGTAAAGAACCCACCTGCCAATGCAAAACACATAAGAGAAGCAAGTTCAATTCCTGGATCAGGAAGATGCCCTGGAGGAGTGTATGGCAACCTACTCCAGTATTCTTGCCTGGAGAATCCCATGGACAGAGGAGGCTGGCAGGCTACAGTCCACAGGGTTGCAAAGAGTCAGCTACTCCTGAAGCGACTGAGCATACACAAGAGCATTTCTGACTCCCCTAAAGGTAGCTGTTGCAAACTCAAGAATGCCTGGAATGTTTGAGAAAGAAAAAGAAGGCCGGTATGGATGGAGTCTAATGGATATTTTCCCAATGCTTTTATGTTAGAAAATGAAGAATGGAGAAGATGGGTATGTCTCATATTTACAATTTTGTATTCTTACTTAGAAAAAAAAAAAAAGGAGATAAGGAAAGATCTTCATTCTTTTTCTAAGTAAGAATACAAAATTTTAGATATGGAAAGAACCATCGCAATATTGTAAAGTACTTATCATCTGATCAAAAATAAAAGATTAGAAAAGAATGGAGATTAGAAGGATGTTTTAGATCTTTCTTCTCTTGACCACTAGCTATGTCCAGGACCCTTCCCTTGTCAGAGAGAACTGGAGAAGTAAGAGAACAATTACAGAGGTGATTTAGAATATTTTGCACCCTTTTAGAAATACGGAATAAGAGGACATCTTTTCAGCTGTTTCACCTGGGAATTTCATCTGGCTTTCTGACATGTCACTATCGTTCACCTTTGAGGTGCTGATGTTGAATGCAGTCCTTCAGCTAATATCTTATTTTCTCCTTTCTGGGGAAGCCAGCCTATGAGGTGTTTAGTGGCTTAGGTGGAACAGCAGGAGGAATTTATTAATAAAAGATTTTGGAAGAAGAAGTAAGAGAGAGAGGCTGGCATGATTTTTAGTGGCGGCATGCAAAGCGTCCCCCTGGAGGGAATGGTTGTCTCCTGCCAATCACAAAGATTCTCCCAGCTGTCAATCACCGTGCTGCCTAGACTCTGCCAACTCAAGGAACTTGCATATTCTCTGCTGGAGGCTTTTTTTTTTTTTAAGCATCATGAAAGTACATAAAAGTATTGTTGAACTTATGGAAATAAACAACTTACTTGCTTGATGAATTTGCAACCAAATAAAGCATATTCTCTTCAAATTCTTTCAGGTGTATTAATTACTTTTCATGTACTTTATACTTCAGGATGGATATATGTATGTAGGAGTTTCTGAAGTAAAGTGATCTTTGCACTTTTTAGGAACCTTACAGAAAATGAAATAATTGTTAGATTTTCATTGAGGTCATGACTCGACTTTCAGTGACTTGAGTCATCACTTCACACACACACACACACACACACATACACACACACACATACACACACACAAACACACATACAATGTGAGTTTCATGGGAAAACTTTTACAACTTATAAATATCTTAAATACAGAATATTTCAACTATAAAATGTATGTAGTTTGAAATATTCAATTCTAAGTTTTTGTTTCAGTGAAACAATCAAATACAGAGACCTGTATATAATAGCCAAATTCCAAGTATTTATGCTATTTACAGGGAAAAGATAGATGCTAACTTGAAGGACTATAAAACAGATAGAATTACCAAGTCAGAACATATCGTAGGAGGTAAAATAGAATGAGATACCTCTAAAACTCTTTGTGGGTGGGCTGTTTACTTTGCTCAGAGTGGAGATTCAGGAGAGATGGCTTTCCTCTGGACAGAAAGGAAGAGTCTACTCTCTTTCCTTCTTTCCCAATCACCCATTAACATAGAGTTGAGCATGACTCTTGCTTCTTTCCTTACTCCCATTCATTTTTACTGAAATGTGCACCTATAGATGAAGGTTTCCCACTCTGAATCTCCTCAGAGGCTTTCAGACCCTTGGCTCTCTTGTGGTTACTTAACTCACGGGGTGTCAACATTGGATTCCATCTTTCCATCTATATTTATGTGATTCAAAAATGTATTACCTCTATAATCTACATAACTCCATAATTACCAGATGTATAACCATATGTTACATGCAGGTAAACCAGATGATGTGAAAAAGCCAGAAACCTAGTATTTGAAAAAATATCAACCAATGTGAAAAAACACCGGCAAGATTAAACTCTTATAATGCACAGAAATCTCATGGAAAAGTCAAGTTGCTTACTTTTCCACAATTTAAATAAAACTGCCAACATATCTTTAATTAAATTTATTTTCTTTCTTCTTCTGAGTGAGTTCAGACATTCCAATATGTATCTATGAACACAGCCTAAGGAGTAAACACAATTTTGTCTGTTGAGGTAGAGAAAATGAGTCTTTGCTAGTAGCAATCATATCTTCCAATTCAATAACCCTTCTCCTCCTTTCACCTCAAGAACATAGCACAAAAAAGAGGCCATCAGCCTTTCTTCAATGAACACTTTGCATTATATGCAATTAAAAAAAAAAAACTATCATCTATCTATCTATCCACCTACCTATCTTTCTTTATTTCTCTGTTCACATTTTAAGTATGCCTAGTGATCCTGCTCCTAAGGCAGAGTTTTATTTTCAAAGCAATTGCAATAAACATATTTCTAGAACATTACTCTCATTTGATGTTAAATGAAGTAGTTATGGAAGGAAATGGTTTTAACAGGTAATCTGCTTGATATGGTTCTAATACAAGGCCATATGTAATTGGAAGCTTAA
This sequence comes from Capricornis sumatraensis, assembly GCF_032405125.1. NCBI lineage: Eukaryota > Metazoa > Chordata > Mammalia > Artiodactyla > Bovidae > Capricornis > Capricornis sumatraensis. The sequence continues at coordinate 61,872,465 of NC_091086.1, read as the reverse complement.
TAAATTACTTGGATTAGTTCTATCCCGCTAGAGAGCACTTCTTCTGTTTGCTATTTCACACTTTTTGAGTTTAAGGTTAGGCAGATGCCTGCTCTTCATATTACGAGAATGTTGAACTAAGGCCAGTATAACTTTTGTTGGAAGAGAATTCTTCATGATATTTTCCAGTTTTTCACATCTTCAGAACAGAAGCACTGACAGTCTTTAAATATTAGCTATTTTCCCAAATATATTTGTGTAGCAAGCAACCCTGGAGAGAGAAATAACTTCACCTCTGGAGCAAAGGTCAGGTTTCCTTGCCGCTCATGCTATTAAAGATCGAAGTTTTCTAAGCTTGGAATCCCTCAGCTGTGGTGTGGATCCTCTGCAAGCACAGCACCCACTGGGCCCCTCTGTTTCACCCCATGAAACCTGGAGAGCAAAAGGAACACACGCAAGCATGAGGCGCCTGCTTCCTGCTGGGCTGTGAATAGTGAAGCTCTTTGTTTCCGTCCCAGGAGTCTTGGATCTCTGGTCAGCTTCTGTGAACATAAAACAGGCCAACTTGTGATTATTCAAGTAGAGTAAAATCTCAGGGCCTTCAAATGTCTTCCTTGAGGCACTTCTGATAGGAAAAACTGAACCATGAATAAGACATTTTGCCAGGAAAAAAGAAAATTTAAGGGATCCCTGATAAAGTCTCCTTGCTGCTTTCTTTGTAAGTAAACAGTCAATTCACTTACTCTTTTTTTTTTTTTAATAGTCAACAAAACTTGGCTTAAGGAAGAACAAGAAATGTAAAAGAAGAAAATGTATAACGTTCAGAAATGTCTCAGGAGTGGGGGTCAACTCCTAGGTGTACAATGCTAGCCATTAAATATTAATAGATAGAAATCCAAATATGACTCCTCACAGAAAGAGACATGAGGTTCTATTCAATAAATATCTTGCCCTCCTTTTATTATTATCAGCCCCCCCCTTTTTTTAATGGAAAGACAAATATATGCTATATCATCAGTGCATCTGGGGCTTCCCTAGTGGCTCAGATGGTAAAGGATAGGCTGGCAAAGCAGGAGACCCAGTTTGATCCCTGGGTTGGGAAAATCCCTTGGAGAAGGAAATGGCAACCCACTCCAGTGTACTTACCTGGAGAATTCCATGGACAGGGGAGGTAGCCTGGTGGGCTACAGTCCATGGGGTCACAAAAAGTCAGAAACTACTAAGTGACTAACACTTTATTTTAGCAGTGTATTTGAGGTATTTTCCTATAAGCTCAAGAGGAGCTTCCCAGGTTGTGCTAGTGGTAAAGAACATGTCTGCCAATGTTGGAGACATAAGAAATGTGGGTTCCGATCCCTGGATTGGGAAGCTTCCCTGGAGGAGGGCATGGCAACCCACTCCAGTATTTTGCTTGGAGAATCCCATGGATAGAGGAGGCTAGTGGCCTACAGTCCATAAGGTTGCAAAGAGTTGGACACAACTGAGGGGTATAGAGATATAGTTTCTGCTTTCAAGTTTGGATGAATTAGTTCTCAATAATTGATTTCTTCCATCCTTACTTTTGTTCCATTCACGCTGTTTCAATATACTTGGTAGTAAACAGTTAGCTTTAAATATACCTTGTCATTTTGATGTACCAAAGACAGAAGCTGTTTAAGTTGGAAGTTTTAGATGTCAATGTATGACTAAAATGCCACAATCACTCCTGTTTTACATGACAGAAAGTCTCCAAATAACCAAGCTTCATTAGTTACGTTAATATACATGAAAGAAATTTGTTTTTTAGCCGATATTAGTTTATGTGTCTCAAGTTCAGAAACTGACAGTGACCTTATAACTCATTTTCTTTTTTTTAATATAAATTTATCTATTTTAATTGAGCTTAATTACTTTACAATATTGTATTGGTTTTGCCATACATCAACATGAATCTGCCATAGGTATACACAACAAACTCAAATCCACTATAAATGGATCACTCAACCCAGAGAGCTCGCTGGTCTGTAATTCAGAGAAAAAAGCAGAAACTGACAGATGGGCACACAGTTTATCTACTATTTAGAAGGGCAAGGACCAGTTTGATATATTTCCTTCTTAAGCTGCACTGAAAAGAAAATTAATTGTACTGCACAAAATCAGAATTGTGTCCTAATGAAGAATAATTGTTAAGCTACATTCTTATCTCAAATTAGGTAGAAGGAAAAAATACATGAGTTATATGCTCCTTAAAAATTAAAATGAACACAGGGTACCAATGTCCACAATTTTCCTTTTGAAGATGTTGTTTGAATATATTTCACTTCTTGGGAGGTTTAAGACTGTTTTTAGTTGTTTGAGAATATTTGAAACTAACACATCATCATGGGTGTCCTGCCATTACTGTGATCACAGTTCAGTGGTTTGTATTCCAATTAGAACTGAGTTTGTTTTTGTTTGTTTAAACTGATCTATTACACTTTTTATTCCGCGATTCTTGAGTAGAGCAGCATCCAATATAACAAACAGAAAGTTGCTCCCAAGAGTTGTAAAATGCATTCGTTTGTTTTTTAGTCTTTCTCCTTCGTGTTTGTAAACCCCAAGAATTTTTTATGGGTCATTTTTAGAATTCGATGAGAAAAAGAGACCCCAGAGGCTATGTATGTAATAAGGGATTTGACTTTACTCAAGTGTGGGGCTAGTTACACAATATATATGCTGCTGATGTTTTTCTATGAGATACTGGGCTGAAGTCCACAGGGTTGGTAGTCTGGAAGGGAAATGCAGAGTGAAGGACTCATGGATAAAGCTGAACCAGAAACAATGGGGCAAAATGGAATTTAGAATGTACTGGCACCTACATTGATCTCTCACTGTTTCCCAGTCTCCTGCTTCCCTGGTGGGGTGTCCTGTAGGAGAAACTCTTGTGCTCAGGGACTTCAGTACAACTTGCAGGGGATGGGGGTGGGGTGGGGGGAAGCACTGGAGAGGCTGACCCAGCAGGTCTGGCATGAGCTGAAGGAACTGTGGGCAGAGGTCTCCTGGTGTAAAGCAGGTAAGTGAGGGTGAGCAAGGACGATGACCAGCTGCCCAAGGTGCCCATCTCTGAAAATAGGAACACACTGCTGCCTCACTTCCACTTTGCAGATTTCATGCAGAATGTCCCAGTAGCCTCACACTAAGTCTTGAGAGTCCCTTGGACTGCAAGGAGATCCAACCAGTCCATCCTTAAGGAGATCAGTCCTGGATGATGAAGGACTGATGCTGAAGCTGAAAACTCCAATACTTTGGCCACCTGATGTGAAGACTGACTCATTTGAAAAGACCCTGATACTGGGAAAGATTGAGTGCAGGAGGAGAAGGGGACAACAGAGGATGAAATGGTTAGGTATGCCACCCTGAGTAAGTTTTCTCATCTCTGTGAGCCTCCCTTTTTTCATTTGTTAACAAAATGAGTACAGAAAGGTTGAGTAGTCATAGGCATACTGTTTTGGAAAAATTTTCTAAAATCCTTAATCAGTAAAATAGCTCCTGGAGACTTCTGTGAAAGAACATTTAAAAATTCTCAACTAAGATCTTTCAGTGGTTAATGTTAATCTCTGTCACTCACTGAAAAGTGATCAGCAGAGTTGCTTTGCTGTGTGCATGGTACCTCTATCACATCCTATTACAGTGTTGCAGTGAGAACTTGTATGACATTGAAATGAATTCATTTTATGATCCAATTCACTGTAGGTGGAAATTTTGTTGGTTTGTTCTGAGCCTCAGCTGGTGAGCTTTGTACCTTTCCTCTCAACATTCAGTGATTTCATGACCATGTATAAAGATGCAGTTATGAATGTTTTATGTGATTTAATCCTTTGGTTCTATTGTTGCAATATTCAGTATTTATTATTTGTTTAATTTATTGTGTTTTTAAAATTAATGTACTTGAATATTGGCTCCACCAGGGGTATCATGATATGAAGAAACAAGATGAATAAATAATTCGGAAAACTCTTTTATTTCAGAGTTATCTAATTAAAACCAGTTGTGGAGGTGGAAAGAAAATTGATGATTATAATGTGTGTTTGTTGGAGGGATAATTAAGATTCTTTGGGAACTAAAGAAAGTCCTTCAATTCTGACAGGGAAGAATTTCAGAGAGTGGCACTTGAGCCATTATTAACACTGCTCAACATGTATGTGCATTTTGAGAAAGAAATACAAATAAAACAGAAGACTTTAAGCCCAAAATGAAAAATCTAAATGTACCGGGGTCCCTGGATTAAATCTTGAAGCAGAGAAAAAATGTTATTGGAAAATAGATGAAATCTGTATAAAATTTAGATTTCAGTTGAGCGTTATATATCTATATCATTTTGAGGGGGAAGTTGAGAAATATATTGTAAAAATATAAGGTATTAACAATGGGGCAAATTGGGTGGGGGGGGGGTTATCCACAAATTGTTTGTATTAACTTTGTAACTTCTGTAAATCTAAAATTATTCCAAAATAAAGGTGCTTTATTTTAAATTATTTATTAACTGAAATATAGAGCTCTTACAATGTTTAGTGATTTCATTTATACAACATAGTGATTTGATACTTTTATGGATTACATGACATGCAAAGTTGTAAAATATTGACTATGTTCCTTTTATTGTACATTTCATCTCTGTGACTCATTATTTGATAATTTCCAGTTTATACCCTTCCCTATGTCATTTCTCCTTTGTGGTAACCACTATTATCTATATCAATGAGTCTGTTTCTGTTTTTTTATATCCAATACTATCTGCTTTCATCTATACATGAACAACAACAAAAATTAATGAACACATTAAAAGTTTTTATTTTAAAAGTTTAAAATCCTAAAAGATGATGTTTAAGTGCTCCACTCAATACATCAGCAACTTTGGAAAACTCAGCAGTAGCTACAGGACTGGAAAAGTCCTTTCCATCCAAAGTTTGGAAATTGGGATTGAAAAGTTCATTTCAATCCCAAAGAAGGGCAGTGTCAAAGAATGTTCAAATTATGTATGACTGCACTAATTTCTCATGCTAGCAAGGTCATGCCCAAAAATCTTTCAAGCTAGGCTTCATCAGTACATGAACTGAGAATTTCCATACGTACAAGCTGTGTTTCAAAGAGGCAGAGGAACCAGAGATAAAATATCCAACATTCATTGGAACATGGAGGAAGCAACAGAGTTTCAGAAAAAACATCTACTTCTTCATTGACTATGCTAAAGCCTTTGACTGTGTGGGTCACAACAAACTGTGGAAAATTCTTAAAGAAATGGGAAAGCCAGACCAACTTACCTGTCTCTTGAGAAGCCTGTATGTGGGTCAAGAAGTAACAGTTAGAACCAGACATGGAGGAAAAAATTGGGAAATGAAGATGTCAAGGCTGTATAAGCAGGTTGTCACCCTGCTTATTTAATTTCTATGCTGAGTACATCATGCGAAACCCAGGCTGGATGAATCACAAGCTGGAATCAAGATTCCTGGGAGAAATATCAACAACCTCAGATATGAGGATGATATCACTCTAATGGCAGAAAGCAAAGAGAAACTAAAGAGCCTCTTTTGGAAGGTGAAAGAGGAGAGTGAAAAAGCTGGCTTAAAGCTCAACATTCAAAAAACTAAGATCATGGCATCCTGTCCCATCATTTCATGGCAAGTAGAAGGGGAAAAAGTAGAATCAGTGACAGATTTTATTTTCTAGAGCTCCAAATTCACTGTGGAGGGTGACCACAGCCAAGAAATTAAAACAGGCTAGCACCTTGAAAAAAAGCTATGACCAAAAAAAAAAAAATGTATTAAAAAGCAGAGATGTTACTTTGCCAAAAAAGGTCCATATTATCAATGCTATGGTTTTTCTAGTAGTCGTGTTCGGTTGTAAGATTTGGACCACAGACAGGGTTGAGTGAAGGATTGATACTTTCGAACTGTGGTGCTGAGAAGACTTTTGAGAGTCCCTTGGACTTCAGGGAGATTAAATCAGTCAATCCTTAAGGAAATCAACCCTGAATATTCATTGGAAGGACTGATGTGGAAGCTGAAACTCCAATATTCTGGCCACCTAATGTGAAGAACAGGCTCATTAGAAAAGACCAATGCTGAGAAAGATTGAAGGTGGGAGAAGGGGATGAAAGAGGATGAGATAGATAGTATCACTGACTCAATGGACATGAATCTGAGCAAAATCTGGGAGACAGTGGAGTACAGGGAGCACGGTGTGTACAGTCCATGAGATCGCAAAGAATTAGACATGACTTAGTGATGGAACAATAACATTTAAAAAGTGAAGATAAACCTTTTCTTTGGCTGATGGTGGGATCATCTGCAAATACTAACATACTGCTCCTCTCTCTTCCAGCATTATAGTGTAGATTTTCAGGTCAACAGACACAAATCTACCACATTTTAAAATGCCTACAAGTTATTTCAAGATGTTAATTTGCATATTTTAAAGTCATTCTGTTGAATTGATTCCAATTTTTTTGCCTTAACAAGTAATGCTAAAAAAGGTCACTTTTTTCAAATATATCTTTGTACATTTATATGAACCTTATGTGTAAAATGAATGTTAATATTGCCAAAAGTAAGAATATTAAAATTTTAAATGTCAAATTATTTTTCAAATGGTTGTTAGTATTTATAAATCTATCAGTAGTATATCAGTGACAGTTTTATCATACTAGCATTATCATTAAAAAATATTGCCATTCTATTAGAAAACAGGGAGTGTTTCTATTGTGTGATGATGGATGAATGAATGTTAATCATGCAGTTGGGGAATGGGGGCAGAGTGGTAAGATGAAATCATGGGTAATTACATGAAGACAGAGGGAGTGCTCCTCTCAATATTCATTTTTCAGGAAAGCTGAAATTTAGCATGGAGTTGGGTCAACCTGATACTCGTAGTCACAAAATGTTTGGATCCATATTAAGGAGACCAAATATTTTTCAAAATCATTATAGATTTTTTCAAAAAGGAAATACATACTCAGGTTTTTATTTTAGAAATATGTCTATAAATGAAATGTAAGAATATGGCTTGTGCTGTGCCTACTTACTCGGTTGTGTCTGATTCTTTGTGACCCTAAGGACTGTAGCCTTCCAGTCTCCTCTGTCCATGGGAATTCTCCAGGCAAGAATACTGGAGTGGGTTAAGAAATTGACTTAAATGGTTCTAAAGCTGGAAAAATGATAATCAATTAAGAAGTTCTTGACATGATATGATATGATGCATATTAAAACTGAGGCACAGAAGTGCCTTTGAGAGAAGCATTGAAGACAGAACTATAGGACCTATAGGCTAATTAGACATGACACATAAAAGAGATGGTGTAGACTGGATTTTACTAGATTAAAATCTGCTTTCTTTTTGCGTAACTAGAGACTACATGGAGAGAAGCAGATTTGGGAAAGAGATAATAAATTTTGTCTTCTAAACATTCCATATGAGATGCCTGTAGAATTCTAAACTGAACATGGGCAATGGATAAAGGGAGAACCAGGTTTCAAGTTATTTTCTGGCCTGGAGACATAGTTTTGAAATTTATCAATCTATGGGTCAAAGGAGACTTTTTGGATTGGAAAATTATTTGCTGGGGCTTCTGTGGTGGGTCGGTGGTAAAGAACCTGCCTGTCAACGCAGGAAACACGGGTACAATTCCTGGGTTGGGAAGATCCTCTGCAGAAGGAAATGACTACCCACTCCAGTATTCTTGCTTGGGAAAACCCACGGACAGAGGATCCTGTTTGGGCTACAGTCCACGGGGTTGCAAAAGAGTCAGACATGTCTTAGAGACTAAACAACAACAGGAACAATTCTTTGGGGAATTTCTTTAGAAAATTTTGTGTTCAGGTATTTCTTTAGAGAAATACTGAAATCTTTCTGTATTTGCCTCACCTGACTCTATTTTCAGATTTAAACAGTTAATAACCAAACAACATCCATAGTTCGATATAACAGTGCTCAATTTTTGCCCTATTATTGAAGTGCCATCATTCTACAGTATCTAGAGTGTGTGTCCTGATGCTAGTTGGAGTGGCTGTAATTTCAGGATGAGTTTTTTCCAGTGTGATGAAAGTGGTATCATGAACAGGCTCCTGATAGCCCATTAATGATTTTTCAGGAGTTTTTGAGCTAATTGTTAAACATGATCATTATTAGAGGTCAAGTAATACAATCCTATAAAGGACAGAATTGGTATGGACCTAACAGAAGCAGAATATATTAAGAAGAGGTGAAAAGAATACACAGAGGAACTGTACAAAAAAGATCTTCATGACCAAGATAACCACAATGGTGTGATCATTATCCTAGAGCCAAACATCCTGGAATGCGAAGTCATGTGGCCTGAGGAAGCATTACTACAAACAAAGCTAGTGGAGATGATGGAATTCTAGTTGAGCTATTTAAAATCCTCAAAGATGATGCTGTGAAAGTGCTGTGCTCAGTATGCAAGCAAATTTGGAAAACTCAACACAGGACTGGAAAAGGTCAGTTTTCATTCCAATCCCAAAGAAAGGCAATGCCAAAGAATACTCAAATTACTGCACAATTTTCACCCATCTCACACACTAGCAAAGTAATGCTCAAAATTCTCCAAGCTAGGCTTCAACAGTACATGAACTGTGAACTTCCAGATGTTCAAGCTGGATTTAGAAAAAGCAGAGTAAGTAGAGATCAAATTGCCTACTTCCACTGGATCATTGAAAAAGCAAGAGAATACCAGAGAAACATCTACTTCTGCTTTATTGATTATGCCAAAGATTTGACTACATAGATCACAACAAACTGTGGAAAATTCTTCAAGAGATGGGAATACCAGACCACATTACCTATCTCCTGAGAAATCTGTATGCAGGTCAAGAAGCAACAGTTAGAACTGGACATGGAACAACAGACTGCTTCCAAATAAGGGAGTACTTCTAGGCTGTATATTGTCACACTGCTTATTAAACTTCTATGCAGAGTGCATCATGAGAAATACTGGACTGGATGACACACAAGCTGGAATCAAGATCTCTGTGGGAAATATCAATAACCTCAGATATGCAGATGACACCACCCTTATGGCAGAAATCGAAGAGCAACAAAAGAGCCTCTTGATGAAAGTGAAAGAGGAGAGAGGAAAAAGTTGTCTTAAAACTCAACATTCAGAAAACTAAGAATGGCATCTGGTTCTATAACTTCATGGCAAATAGATGGGGAAACAATGGAAACAGTGACAGACTTTATTTTGAGGGGTTCCAATATCACTGCAGATAGAGACTGTAGCCATGAAATTAAAAGGTGCTTGCTCTTTGGATGAGTGCAATTGTGTGGTAGTTTGAGCATTCTTTGGCATTGCCTTTCTTTGGGATTGGAATGAAACAGACCTTTTCCAGTCTTGTGGCCACTGCTGAGTTTTCCAAATTTGCTGGCATATTGAGTGCAGCACTTTCACAGCATCATCTTTCAGGATTTGAAATAGCTCAACTGGAATTCTACCACCTCCACTAGCTTTGTTCATAGTGATGCTTTCCAAGGCCCACTTGACTTCACATTCCAGGATACCTGGCTCTAGGTGAGTGATCACACCATTGTGATTATCCGGGTCATGAAGATCATTTTTGTATAGTTCTGCTGTGTATTCTTGCCACCTCTTCTTAATATTTTCTGCTTCTGTTAGGTCCATACCATTTCTGTCCTTTATCAAGCCCATCTTTGGATGAAATGTTCCCTTGGTATCTCTAATTTTCTTGAGGAGATCTCTAGTCTTTCCCAGTCTGTTGTTTTCCTCTATTTGCATTGATCACTGAAGAAGGCTTTCTTATCTCTTCTTGCTATTCTTTGGAACTCTGCTTTCAGATGCTTGTATCTTCCCTTTTTTCCTTTGCTTTTCACTTCTCTTCTTTTCACAGCTATTTGTAAGGCCCTCCTAAGACAGCCATTTTGCTTTTTTGCATTTCTTTTCCATGGGAATGGTCTTGATTCCTGTCTCCTGTACAATGTCATGAACCTCCGTCCATAGTTCATCAGGCACTCTATCTATCAGATCTAGTCCCTTAAATCTATTTCTCACTTCCACTGTATAATCATTTGGGATTTGATTTAGGTCATACCTGAATGCTCTCATGGTTTTCCCTACTTTCTTCAATTTAAATCTGAATTTGGCAATAAGGAGTTCATGATTTGAGCCACAGTCAGCTCCTGGTCTTGTTTTTGTTGACTGTATAGAGCTTCTCCTTCTTTGGCTGCAAAGAATATAATCAGTCTGATTTCGTTGTTGACCATCTGGTGATGTCCATGTGTAGAGGCAAGGAAACCAGAGATCAAATTGCCAACATCCACTGGAACATCGAAAAAGCAAGAGAAAAACATCTATTTCTGCTTTATTGACTATGCCAAAGCCTTTGACTGTGTGGATCACAATAAACTGTGGAAAATTCTGAAAGATATGGGAATACCAGACTACCTAACCTGCCTCTTGAGAAACCTATATGCAGGTCAGGAAGCAACAGTTAGAACTGGACATGGAACAACAGACTGGTTCCAAATAGGAGAAGGAGTACATCAAGGCTGTATATTGTCACCATGCTTATTTAACATACGTGCAGAGTACATCATGAGAAACGCTGGGCTGGAAGAAGCACAAGCTGGAATCACGATTGTCGGGAGAAATATCAATAACCTCTGATATGCAGATGACACCACCCTTATGGCAAAAAGTGAAGAGGAACTAAAAAGCCTCTTGATAAAAGTGAAAGTGGAGAGTGAAAAATTTGGCTTAAAGCTCACCATTCAGAAAATGAAGATCATGGCATCTGGTCCCATCACTTCATGGGAAATAGATGGGAAAACAGTGGAAACAGTGTCAGACTTTATTTTTTTGGGCTCCAAAATCACTGCAGATGGTGATTGCAGCCATGAAATTAAAAGACTTACTCCTTGGAAGGAAAGTTATGACCAACCTAGATATTATATTGAAAAGCAGAAACATTACTTTGCCAACCAAGGTCCGTCTAGTCAAGGCTATGGTTTTTCCTGTGGTCATGTATGGATGTGAGAGTTGGATTGTGAAGAAAGCTGAGTGCCGAAGAATTGATGCTTTTGAACTGTGGTGTTGGAGAAGACTCTTGAGAGTCCCTTGGACTGCAAGGAGATCCAACCAGTCCTTTCTGAAGGAGATAAGCTCTGGGTTTTTTTTTGGAAGGAATGATGCTGAAGCTGAAACTCCAGTACTTTGGCCACCTCATGAGAAGAGTTGACTCATTGGAAAAGACTCTGATGCTGGGAGGGATTGGGGGCAGGTGGAGAAGGGGACGACTGAGGATGAGATGGCTGGTGGCATCACTGACTCAATGGACGTGAGTCTGTGTGAGCTCCGGGAGTTGGTGATGGACAGGGAGGCCTGGCGTGCTGCGATTCATGGGGTCGCAAAGAGTTGGACACAACTGAGCGACTGAACTGAACTGAACTGAACTGCTCCTTGGAAGAAAAGGTATGACAAAACTAGACAGCATATTAAAAAGCAGAGATATTACTTTGCCAACAACGGTCCATCTAGTCAAATCTATTGTTTTTCCAGTAGTCATGTATGGATGTGAGAGTTGGACTATAAAGAAAGCTGAACACTAAAGCATTGATGCTTTTGAACTGTTGTGTTGGAGAAGGCTTGAGAGTCCTTTGTACAGTAAGGAGATCCAACCAGTCCTTCGTAAAGGAAATCCACCCTGAATGTTCATTGGAAGTCCTGATGCTGAAGCTGAAACTCTAATCCTTTGGCTACCTGATGTGAAGAACTGGCTCATTGGAAAATACCTTGATGCTGGTAAAGATTGAAGGCAGTTGGAAGAGGGGATAATACAGGATGAAATGATTGGATGGCATCACCAGCGATGGACATGAGGTTGAATAAGCGCCAGGAGTTGATGATGGGATGCCTGGCATGCTGCAGTCCATGAGGTTGCAAATAGTAGACATGACTGAGCAACTGAACTGAACTGAAATAATACAATCCTACATTTAAGAACAAAAGTAATGAATATTTAATATACCTGCATGCTCAGGTTGACTTCACTTTCATGTTTCACTTTCCTGCATTGGAGAAGGAAATGGCAACCCACTCCAGTGTTCTTGCCTGGAGAATCCCAAGGATGGCGGAGCCTGGTGGGCTGCTGTCTATGGGGTCACACAGAGTCCGACACGACTGGCACACCTCAGCAGCAGCAGCAGCATGCTCAGATTGTGTCCAGCTCTTTGTGATCCCGTGGACTGTAGCCCTCCAGGCTTCTCTGTTCATGGGGATTTCCAGGCAAAAGTACTAGAGTGGGTAGCCATTACCTCCTCCAGGTGATCATCACAACCCAACCCAGGGATCGAACTCAAGTGTCCTGTGGCTCCTGCATTGGCAGGTGGATTCTTCACTTCTGAGCCACCTGGTATGTCCTAGTACTCATGGCTTTCTAATTATTTTATTATTATCTATGCTTTTGAGGTTTTATATATATATATATAAAAGTGCATCTATATGGTGAAAGCATTATATAATGTGGTGTATCCTTCCCAACTTTGCATTCAGTGATACCAGATTGATATATATATTTATTTATAATTATATAAATATAATTGATATATATATATATAATTACTTGTTAACTATAAAAGATAGAACTCATAAGCAGCCAAATGAAAGAGATATATAGGGCAGGTTCTGAGGAGATGGCACGTGGAGTTTCAATAACCTCTATCTCTCTGAGATCCCAAATGCATTCATCAACATGGAGCCTCCAACTTATTTTTTGATCGTCTAGACTGAAGAATCTGCCTGCCAATGCAGGAGGTGTAGGAGACGCAGGTTTGATATCTGGGTCAGGAAGATTTTGTGAGAATCAATTTGCTGTAAGAAATTTCTAATGGAGAGTAATTTATATCTTATTATTTGCAAGTTGTTATATATCCTGTATATCAGTTTATTAAACTGATATACATATAAACTTATAATAGACCTAGGTCTATATATCTATGTACATATCTGGGCTTCCCTGGTGGTGCAGAGGTTAAAGCGTCTGCCTGCAATGTGGGAGACCTGGGTTCCATCCCTGGGTTGGGAAGATCCCCTGGAGAAGGAAATGACAACCCTCTCCAGTATTCTTGCCTGGAGAATCCCATGGATGGAGGAGCTTGGTGGGCTACAGTCCACGGGTCACAAAGAGTTGGACACGACTGAGTGACTTCACTTCACTTCATGTACATATCTATGTCAACACATATATATGCATATTCACAATTTTCATATATTTTTTTTCAGAAAGTCAATGATTAAACATTTACCAGGATTTCTTTCTTATAAGATTTTTTCAGTTAATTTACAGGATCTGCCTTGTAAGTTTGCTATGTGACAAAATCTGAGAAGAATATACTTCAGATTTTTCAGAAATTGTTGCTGTATGTTGATATTTCCAAAATTGTCTCCTCTCTGTTCCCACTCACTGCCTTTGCCCCAAATTTCAGAAAATTACTCCATCTTTCTTTTATCATGTCTACTTATTATAGAATATTTATCTTAATTATTTAGCCCATTTTTATTTTGTGAAATTCACCTTGTTTTCTAGACTTATCTTTTTTAACCCTTTTCCGTGACATCAGTGCACACTATAAACTTAATTGCACATGTTGACATTCTATATGTTTGAGTCTCATCATTGAGTTTTCCTGTATTTTAGATTTTCTCTCATGAACCTAATCTCTCAGTGTAAGTCACGACCATTTCCCCTATTTGTAAGTGTTGTCTACACTATAAGCATTCACAGATATTCATCTCAATTGCAGTAGAAAAAATCAACAGTGATCTTTTGCTTGGTGAATAAAATAGGCCCATCCAGTGTCCTAATGAGCTGGCTTTCTGTGGTGTTGATTGAGCACCATTGAATAAAATCACTTTGAAGTTCAAGAGTTTCTATGATGATGCTTTCCCCTCTTTTGGTATTCATTTTCACTTTCTCTTTTTCTGTTTCCTTCATTAAGTCTCTTGTCTAGGCAAACTGTCCTTAATTTTTCTCCAGCCTTTACCCCCTAGTTCAAGTTACTGTACTTATACTCTTATGAAATAGTGTTTTTTTTTTTTTCTTTAAAAGCATGTGTCATCTGTTATGGATTGAATTGTGCACCTCATCTCCATTAAATTTGTATGTTTAAGTCATAACCCTCAGGACCTCAGAATGTGATCTTATTTTGAAATAGGATCCTTGCAGAAATAGTGAGTTAAGATGAGGTCATGCTACAGTAAGGTAAGCTCCTTAAACTAGAATAGCTGGTGCCTTATAAAAAGGAGAAATTTACACACACACACACACACACACAAACACACACACACACACACACACACACACACACACACAGAGGCCACCATATGAACCTGAAGGCAAAGATCAGGGTGCTATGTCTGCAGGTCAAGAAATAAGATCCCCAGGAAACCATCTGAAGTCAAGAGAGAGGCTTGGTACTGATTTTCCCTCAGTGAAAAGCAGGAACCAACCTTGCTGACAATCTTTTCTCATACTTCTAGCCTCCAGAACTGTGAGATAATGAAGTTCTTTTTTTTTTAGCTACCCAATTTGTAGTACTTTTTAAATGGCAACGAGCAAACTAATACATCATCATACATTATATAAATATACATTTATCATGAAGATTATTTAGTTAATATCTTATTTGCACATAGCAACAAAAAATTTTTAACAGCAGAGGCTGTATCTATTTTATTTGCAATTATATTTCTTATTATTGCATGGCATATAATAGATACTTAATAAAAATTAATTGAATAAAAATTCTGTTTCTCAATAAAGGGTTTACTATTATAATGACTAGAAGAAATTCTGCATACAGTTTATCTATCAAATTATGTGGTTGCAAATTCAAGGGATACAGGATTTCTTCTGAAACTCTGTGCTTGATGTGGGCAAAGAAAGGAAGCTTCTTAGTTGAGTGGGATTCATGTATCTGATGATAGGGTCTTTTATATAAATAAAATAAATAAATATAGCCTAGGTCTTTCCACCTAAGCTATATTTACTCAGTTTTGGCCATAGCAACAGAATATGTGCAAAGTCTGAGCTAGTAGTGTGTGGAACGTGATGACAGCACCATATGGGGAATTGTGTGGTGTCTGGATGACGGGCCACATTTTAGTGTTTAATTTAAGAAGATCTGATTTTGACAGTAAGAGTTGAGGATTAAAAAAAGTAGCCCTAAGCGATCAATATGGACTAGAACTGTGGAATAATTAAAAAAACAAAACAAAACAAACAGCTAGTTGTTGTATAACTCACTATTGTCTATTTTTATATATAATGCTTTCACATGAAATAATATTTCATCCTCATGCACTTAATCTGCATTATAAATGCATATTGTCATTTTCCATGTAAGAAATCTGCCCCATTTTTCTTTGTTTCATAATATTCGTTTTGGGTAATTGTTTTATTATTGAGTTTAAAGATACTCTTTCTTAGCTATTTTTAATGGCATATAAATATATTTAAATCATTATCACAACAGAGTTTTGGCCACAGATTGATTTTTATAAATTAGAGCATATGGATTAGCATAAGGAGTAAGACAAACCAGAGTTCATTCCAGAGAAACATATGTCATTTCCTTGTTTGGTGTCACTAACATTAGATAGATAAAACAAATTTGATTACAAAATATTTCTTTCTAAATATGTATATGTTATATTTTTGAACAGAATATTTTATTCATGAGTATAGTTAACATATGCATTCATATTTCTGTGCTAATTAATTGTAATTTCCCCCCTTTCTCCCAGCATAACTATGTAATTATGACATCACTTGGTAAAAACACATTTACACAATTTGTAAAATAACATGTTTTAATCATCCATTAATATACAATTTTGCATACGGAAGAAAGTGAATAAATTCAGTTTTATACATTAAAACAAAGAATGAGAAAGTAGTTCTAGAAAGTACACACACGTATAATCAACACATGCAGAAGCACACACCAATACACATGAAGTTATTGGATCTAACTGTGATGCTTTGGGAGCAAATTTGCTAAGTTTAATTAATTTTGCCAAGTTTAAATTAATTAAATTTTTGAATTTACAGCACAGTCCTTTAGGGATCTCAGTTTATGAAAGTTAATTTACAATTCTGTGAAAATAATTTAAAACAAATTTAAGCACTCAAAGTTTTTCTCAAATACCATGAAACTTTCCATAATACATATTTTAAATACATAGGAAACTAACCATGAAGTTTAATTTTATCTATTTCTAAGTGACAGATTAAATATTTAGTATTTTGGAGATGCTTCAAAATAAAAAAAAATCTTTAAAAATAAAGCATCCACACTCTTAACTATTACTAGAGATTTTCTCATATATTATTTTAAGAACTGGTATGACAGAATCAAACATTCTGTTCAGAAATGTTATTTTGGAATTTTAAAAGGGCAGAGACTAGAAAGTTAAAATTTTATTTAGGGAATCATTTAACAAAATTTAAGCATTAAGACACAAAACCCCCAGGGAAAAACTGCAAATAAAGTGAATGTCTCCTCTGTAAAGCCAAAGGCTTCTTTGTTCTCTGTATTATCCTTGAGCTAGAGAATAATAGTAACAGCGAGATGAGAATTACTGACAGTGGTCACCAAAAGAAAGCCAATGTGCAAACAAAATGAGGTCATGTTGTTCTCTGAACTGTCTTCCAATGGACCTTGATCCATTAAGTTAAAAACAGAACTGGCCACAGGTTTCATGGAAAGACCTGAATTGTTTGTTCTAAATAAAACTGGACTTTTCTACAGTTTTCGTACCGAACTTGTTGATGATAAGATACCATTTAGAAAAGGCCTTAAAAATGACTGTGCCCTATATATAGATAAATGCATCAACCGAAAGACATAGACTGGCTGGGCAAATGAAAACATATACCCGTATGCACTTTCACTTACCACATTACTCTGCTTGCTGCTAAGTCACTTCAGTCGTGTCTGACTCTGTGCAACCCCATAGACAGCAGCCCACCAGGCTCCGCCATCCCTGGGACTCTCCAGGCAAGAACACTGGAGTGGATTGCCATTTCCTTCTCCAATGCATGAAAGTGAAAAGTGAAAGGGAATTCGCTCAGTCGTGTCCAACCTTTCACGACCCCATGGACTGCAGCCTACCAGGCTCCTCTGTCCATGGGATTTTCCAGGCAAGAGTACTGGAGTGGGGTGCCATCGCCTTCTCCCACTCTGCTTGAGTTGTATGTAATATTTTTTTTCTGATAGAACTCCCACAAAATTTTATTTTATTGCATTTGTTACTTTTTTAAATTTAAAATTTGTATGTAAATTGTATGTAATTGTTTAATATTGTTAGGTTAATCAAGTTCCCATTATGGCTTGAAATTGTAATTTTCTTTTATTTTTTGTCTGGTTATTGACTGCGAAAGCTGATAAACATCTTTTACTATTGTGATTGCATGCATCCCAGTCACTTCAGTCGTGTCTGTTTGTGACCCCATGGACCATAGCCCATCAGGCTACTCTGTCCATGGTATTCTCCAGGCAAGAATACTACAGTGGGTTGCCACTTCCTCCTCCAAGGTGTCTTCCTGACCCGGGGATCGGACTCACATTTCTTATGTCTCCTGCATTGGCAGGCAGGTTCTTCACCACTGGCGCCACCTTGGAAGCCTTAATGTAACTATTACTCACTTAATATCATTGTATCAGGATTGGTCAACAGAAAAATAATAGAATTCTGTATCACCAAAACTACCATGTAATAAAAAAACCTGTAATCACTTTTTAAAATCCAAATGATTACAAGAATTATCTTGAAATTTTTTGAAAAATACCAATGCCTATGTATTTTTTTCACCAAAGCTCCAGATATGTTTCTAACGAGCAGCCATGTTCAAAAACAACTGGACTATACGGTGGTCTTTTACTTTTATCTAGTTCGTTTCACTTTTTCTGTTTCATATTCAGGGCTCCAATTTCACTTAGTTTATATTTTCCAATTTCTCCATCTCATTTTTTTTATTTTGAAGTTCTTTTTCAAGCCTTTATCAATCATAGTAGAAAGGCTTTTGTATACATTATATATAAATAGTATTATAATATATATATTTCAGAGAACTTATGAGTTTTTGCCTAACTAAAGATTTTGTGACATTTTGATTCCACTAGACTTAGTATGAATAGGTTGCTAGATTTCTAATTAAAAGAAAAAAGATAAGCAACAAAGTTTTACTGTATAACACATAGAACTATAGTCAATATCTTGTAATAACCTATAATGGAAATTAATTTTAAAAATGATATGTGTATACATATAATTTAATCACATTGCTATGCACCTGGAACATTGTAAATCAACTATACTTCAAAAATATATACATATTTTTTAAAATGGCCATGCCCAATAACACATCAGCGACTACTAAATGGTGACAAAGTACCTTTGGCGTTCCTTACTCATCAGATCTCGGTAATGGATTTGTAAAATGGAATGAAGCACAGCAAAAGTAATTTCTTTCTCTTTTGCCTACTAAATTTTTTTCTCAATTCAGAACCAAAGTGAGAAAATAATTTTGAACAGACTTTGTGGGACTTTCTCTGAGCCTGACAGATTATAGGTAGGAAAACAGACGTTGGCACCATTTACAACCCTCTCTTTGGCTTTCACTTGGTCTTCTACCATGGTGGTGCCGGTGGTAAAGAATCTGCCTGAGATTGCAGGGGACACAAGAGATGCAGGTTTGATCCCTGAGTTGAGATGATTCCCTGGAGAAGGGAATGGCAGTGGGTAGTCCAGTATTTCTGCCTGGAGAATTCCATGGACAGAGGAGCCTAGTGGGTTACAATCCATGGGAGCTGCAAAGAGTCGGACATGATTGAACTTTGGCTTTTATTTGAGCTTCTCCCAAGCTGACAGCAGGTTGAGTCAATTTATCTATGTACTTATCATTTATTGAGAGGAGTAAACACTTTTGGAATGGATTTTGGGGGACCCAACCAAGATGGTTGGATGGTATTACTGACTCAACGGCCATGAGTTTGAGCAAAGTCCGGGAAATGGTGAAGGACAGGGAAGTCTGGCGTGCTGCAGTCCATGGAGTTGCAAAGAGGTGGACATGACTGAGAGACTAACACTTCAAAGTAGAGGCAAGGAAGTCAATGGAGGCCCTAGAATAAATTATCATGTTTGTTAGAGACAGCAACAGGCATCCAGTAGTTTCCATTAACTAGTGAGATTGGGAGCAAACGATGGGGAAATGTTCCTGAGCAAGTCCTGCTAGTAATGATTTTCACCCAGAACACTGCATTGTGTGAGAATGAAAACAGCAGGCAGTCACAACTGTGATGATCCTTGGGGTTCAGGCTCAGTCATATGGCCCTGGGGTCCTCTGATGAGCTGGCTTTACCTGAAGAAATGCTTTGATATTTGTGCCTTGTCTCTGCTATTAGAAAGCTCCCAGAAATTGTCTTGAATCTTTACATCTTCCAACTGTCATGGACATGGCATATTTGAAAGAGCTTACCCTCTGGACCCTGGCTGGATTGCTGGGGATTCCCTCCCACACTTTTAAACACAGAAACTAGGACAAGCTACACCTACCATGGGTGTTAGCAGCTGGACCAGGGGACATTTTTTAGTTGCAATGATTATCACAGGCACTGGTGATCAACAATAAAACAGATGTTAGATTCTGAATAAACCAGAGGCAAGTTATTCATCTCAAACAGGAAAAAATATGCTAGAATTCAGAAGGACAAGAATGGAACAGTCATGTCAGTAGATGAAAGTCAATATGAATGTGACATAACTTGAAGCTATTCAATTGTGCAAAAGTGTAAATGAAACGTGACCCTTTCTGATGGCCAATCTTAAAGAAAGTCAACCCTGAATACTCATTGGAAAGACTGATGCTCAAGCTGAAGCTCCAGTACTGATGCTTCAGCTGAAGCTGTCAACTGATGTGGACAGTCAGCTCATTGGAAAAGTCTCTGATGCTTGGAAAGATTGAAGGTAGGAGAAGAGGGTGTCAGAGGATGAGATGGCTGGATGGCATCACTGATGCAATTGACATGAATTTGGGCAAACTCTGGGAGATGGTGAGGGACAGGGAGGACTGGCCTGCTGCAGTCCTTGGGGTCGAACACAGCTAGGAGACTGAACAGCAACAACTCTGATGATTAAAAAACACTGGGCATTTGGACATCCCCATACAAGAATTTGATTTGTAATAGGTTAGATTTCTTTCATTTATAAAGTTTACATATTTATCACTCAATTTTATACTGGCAATTTTTCAGTTTCAAAACTTACCAATTTCTTGAAGTGGTACTTTGTTGTTGCTTTTCTGTTCTTTGAGAAAGAGGTAAATGTGAATTCCTTTATTAAAAAAAATGTTCCTTGTAGATACTAAGTAAGAAATATTATCAACAATGGTATTTTGCCTTATGTACATATTTATCAAAATGCCATTAAGTTTACATTAAAAGAAATAATAGAAAGAGTGATTTAAAAATTAATTAATTTATTTTAATTGGAGGCTAATTACTTTAAAATGTTGCAGTGGTTTTTGCTGTACATTGACATGAATCAGCCATGGGTGCACATGTGTCCCCCATCCTGAACCCCCTCCCACCTCCCTCCCAATCCCATCTCTCTGGGTCATCCCAGTACACCAGCCCTGAGCACCCTGTCTCATGCTTCGAACCTGGACTGGAGAGCTATTTCACACATGGTAATATACATGTTTCAGTGCTATTCTCTCAAATCATCCCACCCTTACCTTCTCTCACAGAGTCCAAAAGTCTGCTCTTTATATCTGTGTCTCTTTTGCTGTCTCGTATATAGGGTCATTGTTACCATTTTTCTAAATTCCATATCTATGCATTCAGTTCAGTTCAGTTCAGTCACTCAGTCGTGTCCAACTCTTTGCAACCCCATGAATCGCAGCACGTCAGGGCTCCCTGTCCATCACCAACTCCCGGAGTTCACTCAGACTCACGTCCGTCCATCTCATCCTCTGCTGTCCCCTTCTCCTCCTGCCCCCAATCCCTCCCAGCATCAAAGTCTTTTCTAATGAGTCAACTCTTCGCATGAGGTGGCCAAAGTACTGAAATTTCAGCTTTAGCATCATTCCTTCCAAAGAAATCTCAGGATTGATCTCCTTCAGAAAGGACTGGTTGGATCTCTTTGCAGTCCAAGGGACTCTCAAGAGTCTTCTCCAACACCACAGTTCAAAAGCATCAATTCTTCAGCACTCGGCCTTCCTCACAGTCCAACTCTCACATCCATACATGACCACAGGAAAAACCATAGCCTTGACTAGACAGACCTTAGTCAGCAAAGTAATGTCTCTGTTTTTGAATATGCTATCTAGGTTGGTCATAACTTTCCTTCCAAGAAATAAGCATCTTTTAATTTCATGGCTGCAGTCACCATCTGCAGTGATTTGGGAGACCCCAAAAATAAAGTCTGATGCTGTTTCCGCTGTTTCCCCATCTATTTCCCATGAAGTGATGGGACCAGATGCCATAATCTGTTTTCTGAATGGTGAGCTTTAAGCCCACTTTTTCACTCTCCTCTTTCACTTTCATCAAGAGGCTCTTTAGTTCCTCTTCACTTTCTGCCATAAGGGTGGTGTCATCTGCATATCTGAGGTGATTGATATTTCTCCCGGCAATCTTGATTCCAGCTTGTGTTTCTTTCAGTCCAGTGTTTCTCATCATGTACTCTGCATATAAGTTAAATAAGCAGGGTGACAATATACAGCCTCGACATATTCCTTCTCCTATTTGGAACAAGTCTGTTGTTCCATGTCCAGTTCTAACTGTTGCTTCCTGATCTGCATACAGATTTCTCAAGAGGCAGGTTAGGTGGTCTGGTATTCCCATCTCTCTCAGAATTTTCCACAGTTTATTGTGATCCACACAGTCGAAGGCCTTGGCATAGTCAATAAAGCAGAAATAGATATTTTTCTGGAACTCTCTTGCTTTTTCCATGATCCAGCGGATGTTGGCAATTTGATCTCTGGTTCCTCTGCCTTTTCTAAAACCAGCTTGAACATCAGGAAGTTCACGGTTCACGTATTGCTGAAGTCTGGCTTGGAGAATTTTGAGCATTACTTTACTAGCATGTGAGATGAGTGCAAGTGTGCGGTAGTTTGAGCATTTCTTGGCATTGCCTTTCTTTGGGATTGGAATGAAAACTGTAGTATACTGTATTGGTGTTTTTCTTTCTGACTTAACTCTGTATAATAGGCTCCAGTTTCATCCACTTCATTAGACTGATTCAAATGCATTCTTTTTAATAGTTGAGTAATAGTCCATTGTATTTATGTACCACAGCAGACAGTGGAATTTTAAATAAGCTTTCCTTTTTATATGAAGTTTTAGAATATTTAGATTATACTGAAAAAGTGCATATGTATCAAATAGTATTTTCATGGCCAGTCACCACATGACCAGAATTAAAATATAGGGAAAACATCTCCTCATGATGGGTAGATTGATACTACACAATCATTTGACTTCACAATGAACATTTTATTCTCAAAATGAAAGTATTAGATAAAATTGATACTGATGCATAATATATACTGAGCATGGCAAAGAAATATTTTAATGGAAGATCAGCACATAAATGCACATATTCACTTTATTTGTTTCAGAACATTCGCTTTCTTTGTGGAATAGTTTGCTCAGTTTGATCTGTTTCCGTATTGTTTCCTCAGTGTAATTGATCTGAGGAGTCTGGTTTGCCATCACTCTAAGAATTGGATAGATTGGATGAACAAGAGGAAAAAAATGGAAGAGAAATGGAAGGAGAATATTGAAGTGTATGAATAGTGTACAGTGAAGTGTACAGGAAAAGGAGGAAGATCATTATTCAGAAAGCAAACACCAGTATTTCATTAGTTTGAAAGATTTCATTTTAACAAATCAAATTAGTTTAGTAGGCAAATAACCTCTTTGGCAGAATTTCAATACCTCTACCTAAAGCAGTGTTTCTAAATAATGACCTTTAATTAACTTCATTCATTTGGAAGTTTAGTTGATCAGGAAAAGCTTATTTTTCCTTGATTTTTTTTTAAGTCAAAGAGCTTTTACCAAGTAATCTGAAATTGACTCATCATTATCACTTTTGATAATTTTTATCAGTTTTGTTCTAGGGGCATTTGAATTTGTTCTAGGGACATTTGAATTTTACAGAAATCAAAACTTACATGTTGGTAGTATGTGTTGATTCTAGATTTTTTTCCAGCAGTGTTCTTTTTAATATTAGAAGTAGAATGAAGGTGTGCATTTTGGATTGTTTATGAAGAGGCAGTGATGGCATATTCTTGGTGCGTGCGTGCTCACTTGCTTCAGTTATGTCCGACTCTTCACAACCCTATGGACTATAATCCATCAGGATTCTCTGTCCATGGGATTCTCCAGGCAAGAATGATTGCCAGGATCCCTCCAGGGGATCTTGCCCACCCAGGGGTAGAACCTGTGTCTCCTGCATTGCAGGCAGATTCTTTATCCACTGAGCCACCTGTGAAGCCCAATGGAGTACTCTGGATATGGTTTATTTTCTGTTCTTCGGTTCCTTTTGTATGTGATCTTACAGGTGGCTAAGAAGAGTTAGAAAATGTCTGTATAGATGGTACTGAGTGGAGATAATTGGCTTCAACTGTAATGAAAGACTTTGACTTTATAAGTCATCTTCTCAGCAACAAATTGTATGGGACCTAGATAAACAACAAATTAATTGGGACCTAGATAAAAATTATAAGGCTAAGGAATAAACTTTGAGTGGCTGTCATACACAGTATATGTTCAGTCCCTAGCCAACAATCGCATGCATGCATGAATAAATGAAAGAATAAAATAATCTAGACCAGTGACTTTCTGATTTCAAAATACTTCTAAACTATTTTCATGGATAATAATCAGAACCTCAGCATAGATTTTATTTCAAGTTAGATTTTGGAGTTCTGAAGTAAAGAGAAGAAATAATAATGTTCTGTGTGGTGTAGTGAAAGGTTAGAAGCTGGGCTAAGGGCTGAAGCCCACCAGTCTCCTCTGTCCATGGGATTGTCCAGGGAAGAACACTAGAGTTGGTTGCCAGACCCTCTTCCAAGGGATTTTGCCTTTTAAAAGATGGACAGGCAGTTGATATAAAGCCCACTCTCACCTTTGCAAGCTGGGTTTTCATGCCACCCATTTTTCCTTTTTTATTAGAGTATAATTGCTTTACAATGCTGTGTTGGTCTCTTCTATACAATTAAATAAATCAGCTATATGCATACATATATCCCGTCCCCATTGAGCACCCATCTAGGTCATTATAGAGCACCGAGCTGAGCTCCCTGTACTTCATAGCATGTTTCTACTAGCTAGCTACATGTATATAGTGTATATATACACAGGTAGCGTATATATGTCAATCTCGATCTCCCATTTTGTCCCTCTTCTTCTCCTTCCCCTGAATCCACATATCTGTTCTCTACATCTGGGTCTCTACTCCTGCCCTGGAAATAGGTTCACCTGTACTATTTTTCTGAATTTCACATATATGCATTAATATATGATATTTGTTTTTTCTTTTTGTGAATTACTTCACTCTGTATGACAGACTCTACAATCCCACTACTAAGAAAACCATAATTCAAAAGGATACACGTATCCCACTGTTCCTTGCAGCACTGTTTACAACAGCCATTCATTTTTTCCCCAACATTTTCTCACCTTCTCTTTTCTAGAGCTCTCCTGTGTTACTTCTCCTGTGTTGCGTCTCCTCATTGTTGGGCACTTGTTTCTAATTCAAGGGAACATATGACTGTTCTTTAGAGGAGTAGCATTCCTCAAAATTTAAAAGCCTAACAGACTGACACTGCATTCAAGGAGGAAATAAGATTTGTACACTGGCTTAGAAATCAAAGTATGATTTGTGATACTTGTTTCCATGGGAAAATGTGGTCTGAGGTTCATTTAGCTTCAAAGCACTTTTGGAACGTGATACATTGGTGAGTTGGAGATAATAATATCAAATTTCAGATTTAAACAGAAATTAATTAGTAGAAATGTCTGCAATTCTTCCTGTAGCCTAGATACAATTATAGTTGCTTTCTTTCCTAAGTATAAATTTAAATTAAAATAAACAATATTCAACCATCTTGATTAAATCCAATTTTCTCTTAATTTAAATGAAGAAAATAAATTTTTAAAGAAGGTAGCTAAAAGAACAGTCATGTGGCTTCTGTAAGCATTTTTCAAATTATATTATTGCTTTAGATAATAATAGATTTAGAATTTTGTATATGTCTAAATAACAATTCATTAGGAGGACTGATACTGAATCAGAAGCTCCAACACTTTGGCCACCTTATGAGACTCGTTGGAAAAGACCCTGATGCTGGGAAAGATTTAGAACACAAGAAGAGGGTGACAGAGGATGAGATGGTTGGATGGCATCATCGACTCAATGAGCATGTGTTTGAGCAAACTGAAAGACAGTGAACCACAGGGCAGTGTGGCCTGCTGCAGTCCATGGGGTTGCAGACAGGTGAACATGACTTGGCAACTCAACAACAACAACAAATGACAACTGATGCTTGAAAGTTAAACAACATAGTAAATTTTTACATTCTTGCTGAATACAAAACAAGGGAAAAAACTTGAACTGAAAATCAGAATATACATGCTCCAAAAAATAATTTGTAAGTCATTTTAATTCCCCAATGTTTTAGTTTACTAAATAAAGGTTTAGGATGGCACACTGAATATTGTAGAATTATGAAGATTAAAACCATAATAAACAACAAAACTTTGGTGAAATTGATTGGAAAGGAGAACTCTAATAGCAACATTTCCTTAGTGTGAAATACAGTGATCCCTGATAGGAGAAGTTCCATTGAAGATATTAAACTGTGTTAGAAACACAGGGTAGAAGACCAATAAAATGACCAGTTCTATAAAGGTACATGGAAATATTTTGGTTTTCACTGAAATACAGTAATAAATAACAAAGTTAAGTGAATTTCAGTGCTATTCTCTGTACAGTAAAATAATAGGAGATATGCAACCAATTTTCATTTGACTCCCCTTGGTCAATAGGAACTTTCTAAATTTTTCTCCCCCAAAGTTTATGAATGTGTGTATGTGTGTGTTTGATAACACTCATAGTAAAAGTTTACTTTTCTTACATTTATACCTCAGATTTTTTGGCTCAAATTTCCCATTTCATCTTGTCAACAATCTAGACACAGATTAACCTGGATACTTGAGATGAAAACACACATACCACACAGACACACAGACACACAGACCCTGGATCATTTTTACTTGAACTTGTTAGCAGAAAGGGAGTGTTTTGACCCTGGACTCATAGACAGATATTTTCCTATGAAAACTTCATTCTAGAACTTGTGACATCACTTAGTTACACACTTACTTTCTGACTTCATTCCTTTTTAACAGGGCAAAGTGTACAATCCTAAGACCATTTGCTTTTCTATGTCTACCTGTCAAGTGGTAAACTTCCTAAGAAACTGACTTCTGAAGCCACTAGACCAGACCGCCCCATTCCTGCATTAAGTAGACAATGGGTTCAAGTAGATTAATATTGTTACTATGGGCACAGAGGACAGCCTGGGGTTCCTGTTTGCATGGCTTTCTCTTTCCTCCAGCCTCCTGCCCAGTCATATGGAGACACAGTGGGTCCTGGCCACACCTGAGGAACACTGACTCTCGAGAAAACCCCAGCCTTACAAGGAGACAGCTTCCACCAGTCCTTTCCTCCAGAGACATCACCATCTTTATCACCCTGGAATGTGTAAGGAGATGGAAGTCTGTAGCTTTATGACCCTGGAATTTAAACAAATCTGCCTCTTGCCTTGTTTTTCAGCTGCTGTGTCCACCTCATTGCGAACGCATGGACTGCAGCATGCAAGGCTTCCCTGTCCATCATCATGTCCTGGAGTTTGCTCAAAATTTTCCCCATTGAGTCAGTGATGCCATCCAACCATCTCATCTTTTGTTGCCCCCTTCTCCTCCTGCCCTCAATCTTTCCCAGCATCAGGGTCTTTTCCAATGATTCAGCCCTACACATCAGGTGGCCAAAGTATTGGAGCTTCTGCTTCAACATCAGTCCTTCCAATGAATATTCAGGACTGATTTCCTTTAGGATTGACTGGTTTGATTTACTTGCAGTCCAAGGAACTCTTAAGAGTCTTCTCCAGCACCACAATTTGAGAGGATAAATCCTTCAGCATTCAGCCTTCTTTATATTCCGGCTCTCAGTTCTATACACGACTACTGAAAAATTCATAGCTTTGACTATATGGGCCTTTGTCTGAAAAGTGATGTCTCTGCTTTTTAGCATGAGGTTTAGATTTGTCATAGCTTTCCATTCAAGGAGCAAGTGTTTCTTAATTTTATGGTTGCAGTCACCATTTGCAGTGATTTGGATAATGTTGTCAGTGCCTTTTGCTCAGAAGATGTATTGATATGGTGGATCCTAGGCGAATTATCTCCAAACACTATCTTTCCCTTTTGCAGAAACTTTACTCATTTTGCATTTTTTAATGTATTACAGAAACAAAATTTTGTAATTTTCCTAATTATTCTCCAAGGCAGCAATTCTCATGTGTTTTACTAGTTAGAACAAATGAATAAGCTGGAATTTGAGGTAAAATGATCCTGCAATTAAGAAAGAATAAAGTATTTTTTCTTGATCAAAAATCTTGACTTTGATTATTTTTTCATGTTGGGGCACTGTTAGCAGGGCTTTACAGACAGAAATAAATTTGGAAGTATGCATGACTCTCTGGAAAATTCTTATATGATGATGACTTTATAGAAGTATAGACATTCATGTATATCTAAAGAGTAATTAAAAAAAACAACAAACAACATGTTGTTTATGTGAAATTAACAAATGCTAAATTACTAGATACAAAGTCATATTTTCATACCTCTGTAGCACCTGAAATAAGTGTCAGTTAAGTCAGGCCACCATCAAATGTGCCTTTTGATTAAATATTCTTCTCTATAACCAGATGTCTTAGGGTGATGTGGTAGCCGTGCTCCATGCCTTACAACAGAACAACGTTGGAGTGTGAATAAGAAATATGTGTCTAGCAGTTAGCACTCACATATCCAACACAAGAGTTTAGGAGAGCTTTTGGTTGCTGAACAAGCATCTTGCAGAAAACCTGCTCATAGTGCTTTTGCCTTATAGATTCTTGAGAATTTTCACAAATGCCTAACTTCATTTTCTGCCAGATACCTATAGGGAAGCTAGCTCAGAATTAATACTTTGCAGAGAATCAAAAAGTCGCATGTTTCTTGTTTCAAATTTGGTAAGGCAGTTGAGCAAAGCATCTTAACTTTTTCAATATTGGAAACTTGTTGTTCAGGTACAAAACTAGATTTGGGGCTCCGTTAAAGATTAGTTGGGTCACTAAGTGAGTAGAGGCTGCCTCAGTGTTCCGGTTCTATCAAGAGGTGGGATGATACATGATAAGATACCTGGTGCTTTTCTAGCAGGAATCCTTGAAGAAGCACCTCTGCAGAAGGACTAAGTCTAGGGGGACCTGGTGGGAGTGCTGGAGGATGAAATGATCTTTGTGATGAGGACCTTATCTCTCTGAACCCTTGGAGAGTCATAAAAAGCTAAATGTTAATCCTGAACAATTATAAAAGCTAGCCCTCCTTGCTCAGCATACATGTGTGCTCATTCGCTTCAGTTGTGTCCAATTCTTTGTGATGCTATGGACTGTAGCCTACCAGACTCCTGTGTCCATGTGATTTCCCAGGCAAGAATACTGGAGTGGGTTGCCACGCCCTTCTCCTGAATCTTCCCGACCCAGGAACTGAACCAGCATTTCCTGCATCTCCTGCATTGCAGGTGGATTCTTTACTGCTGAGTCACCGGGGGAGACCCCTAGCTCAGCAGTAGCTTCCAAAAGCATAAAGCCATGGGCTCATATATATATGACTTTGGGGGAATTGTTCTCTGTTATCCCTAAACTGAGGGTATGAGCTTAGTCACAAAGTTGTGCCCGACACTCTGCAACCCATGGACTATAGCCCACCAGGCTTCTCTGTCCATGGGATTCTCCAGGAAAGGATATCGAAGTGGGTAGCTGTTCCCTTCCCCAGGGGATCTTCCAGACCCAGGGATCGAATCTGCATCTCCTGCATTGCAGGCAGATTCTTTACCATCTGAGCCACATAATGCTCATCTTTTTCAAAGTTAACCAATGATGAGATTGAACACATTCATTAATGAGTAAAGTGGTTTGAAAATGTGTGATGTAGTATATAATTATTAAGTACAATTAAGGAGGCAGTACAGTGTTCAATAAAATCTGGATATGTAAAGTCTTTATTAGAGTTTTCACATTTGAAACACTCAGTTATATTATTATGCATTCCTAAAGGGACACTGCCATTAGACATTACAAAACAACTTCACAGTTTCCAAAATACAAGGTCATGAACCCATGTTCTTAAGGACAATCTCATTATGCATCTGGAATAAATGTGTCAGAATTATCCAGTTTCAAATAATATGTCAGTACTGATGTGAAGATTTCATCACAGTTAACTCAAAGAAAGAATATTTTGCTTAAGATTGTTGACATGTGGTCTGCTTGAAATGAGAGCTCAGTGGCATGAACATTGTGGTTTTGTAAGGCGTAACACAATCAGACTAAAATAAGCCTTGCTCAAACCACAATCTGAAAGGGTACTTGTGCTGGATTTTGCTTATTCTGGATACCGCAAACTTGATTTTAATGGTGAGGGAGTTTCCACTCATTCTTAAGCAAAATGGGAGCATCAGTCCAGTTCAGTTCAGTCACTCAGTCATGTCTGACTCTTTATGACCCCATGAATCACAGCACGCTAGGCTTCCCTCTCCATCACCAACTCCCGGAGTTCACCCAAACTCATGTGCATTGAGTCGGTGATGCCATCCACCCATCTCATCCTCTGTTGTCCCTTTCTCCTCTTGCCCCCAATCCCTCCAAGCATCAGAGTCTTTTCCAATGAGTCAACTCTTCACATGAGGTGGCCAAAATATTAGAGTTTCAGCCTCAGCATCAGTCCTTCCAGTGAACACTCAGGACTGGTCTCCTTTAGGATGGACTGGTTGGATCTCCTCGCAGTCCAAGGGACTCTCAAGAGTCTTCTCCAACACCACAGTCCAAAAGCATCAATTCTTCGGCTTTCAGCTTTCTTCACAGTCCAACTGTCACATCCATACATGGCCACTGGGAAAACCATAGCCTTGACTAGACGGACCTTTGTTGGCAAAGTAATATCTCTGCTTTTTAATATGCTATCTAGGTTGGTTATAACTTTCATTCCAAGGAGTAAGCATCTTTTAATTTCATGGCTGGAATCACCATCTGCAGTGATTTTGAAGCCCAAAATAAAGTCTGACACTGTTTCCCCTGTTTCCCCATCTATTTCCCATGAAGTGATGGGACCAGATGCCATGATCTTCATTTTCTGAATGTTGAGCTTTAAGCCAACTTTTTCACTCTCTTTCAGGTTCATCAAGAGGCTTTTGAGTTCCTCTTCACTTTCTGCCATAAGGGTGGTGTCATCTGCATATCTGAGGTTATTGATTTTTCTCCCGGCAATCTTGACTCCAGCTTGTGTTTCTTCCAGTCCAGTGTTTCTCATGATGTACTCTGCATATAAGTTAAATAAGCAGGGTTACAATATACAGCCTTGACGTGCTCTTTTTCCTATTTGGAACCAGTGGGTGGATTCAAATCCTTGACTTACAATTCAGTAGAAACACTACATGCAGCTTCCTTGGTTACAGGTAATATACATGCAAATGGTAGGAAGCATGTAACTGAATACAGTGTTGTAATGATCATATCTCTCTGATTTCAAAATTACAACTGATAGAGGCCCCATTTTCTGGATTAGGGACAAGTCTGGAATTTCTCTAGAGAAATTCCCTCACTGACTGAATTTATTTATTCGATACCATTCCAGCATCCCAATTCTATTTAAAGACTAACTAGAGAGCTCCTCCATGCTCAAGGGAGACCACGTGTCTGTCTCTCTGTGCTCTCATTGCTGTCCTGATGCATTCCTCCAGCAAGCTGTCGCCATGCCGTCCAGGTGTGGGAACCACATGTCCAGGTTGGCACAGACCCTGCCTGCCTGGAAGGTGGAGGGACTCTTGCTTGGACTTCTTCAGCCAGGGACACTTGTTGATATTCACATGCTCAAACCTTTTCCTGGAAGCACAGTTTTTTAGCCAGGATGGACCATCCAGTCTGGGCTCCCAGCATCTGCTGCTCGTTTTCCCAGGACCAGCTGTGGCAGGAAAGCGATGTCACAGCCCTGATCTCCCCTCCCGTATGAAGTTCCCTTTGGGGGCCTTTGTTGTCCTTTTCTGCCAACGTGGTTGGGATGATCTCAGTCTATCAGAGTCTGCTCTCATTTTTAACGATATGTTATTAAAACTTGGTCCTAGTTCAGGAACAATAATTAAAGCTTCAACTCCTGACAAAATACAAATTTTCCATTTATAAATCTAACTTTTAAGCATAGATGAAAGATATTGCCATTGAATATTTTTATCTTCTGGATTTCATTAAGGAGATTTTGAGGGATTTGTGGGGGTGATGGAGGTTTGAAACCATGAAGGGCAATTTCCCAACATGCAGGAAAAGTCACAATTACTTTCATCATTAGTTAGGTCATTTTCTAAGGGTAGATAAAGAAAAGATTCTGTTTTAAAATAACAAGAGTCCTGGAAATCTCATCTAAGGAACTGGAAATAACTTGTCAGTAGTTTTTGTTTCTTTATGCTCTAAATTCATTTTTAGTAACAGTGGAAGCAATTTGAAATGAAATACAACCCTTAAAGCAAATGAAGCAGAAATGAATGCCAGCAGTAAATGGCAAGAAGAAATATAGTTCAGTGTGTTCTTCAGAAATCCTGTCCCTTGGAACTAAATGTTGAAAGTTTCTTATTCTTATTTTTTGAAATTTTATAATCATGAAGCTACCCATTGATATTAAAACTAGTTCTATCACTCTATGTTCATTTGTCCTCTTAATAGAACAAATGCGGCCTCAAGTAGATCTGTTCAGTTCAGTTCAGATAAGTCACTCAGTCATGTCCAACTCTTTGCGACTCCATGAATCACAGCACATGACAGGCCTTCCTGTCCATCACCAACTCCTTCTGTGAGATATTTTGTTTCCTTTAAGTGAAAAAAAAAATCCTCATTTTTTATTTATGAGGATTAAAGACAAAGTATCTGAAGCAGGACCTTTCCTATTGGTAGGCACTTAACATATGGTAGCAGCTATGATTGGGTTTCCCTGGTGGCTCAGAAGGTGAAGAATCTGCCTGCAATGCAAGAGACTTGGATTTGATCCCAGGATTGGGGAGATCCTCTGGAGAAGGGAATGGCTACTCAGTCCAGTATTCTTGTCTGGAAAATTCCATAGACAGAGGAGACTGATGAGCTCCTCTGTCCGTGGGGTCACAAAGAGTTGGACACGAATGAGCGACTAACACACACATGCAGCACGTATAATTATTAAATCTGATATTAGCAAAATAATAATAATAATTTTTTTCAATCTTTGAAGTATTAGCTATTTCTAGCCTTTGTAATAAGTGTTTCTTAACAGTTTTTCAGTCCAAGTATCCAAAGTTGCTGGAAACAAAGATATTTGACAATATGGGGCTTTTCAAGAAGTATTAGTGGTAAAGAACTTGCTTGCCAATGCAGGAGATGTGGGTTCAGTCTCTGGGTCAGGAAGATCTTCTGAAGGAGGAAATGGCAACCCACTCTAGTATTCTTGCCTGGAAAATTCCACGGACAGAGGAGCCTAGTGGGCTACAGTCCATGGAGTTGCAAAGAGTCACACATGACTTAGCGACTAACACACACACACACACACACACACACTCATAATCAAAACGGGAAACAAAGCCATCTGGCAATAAAAAAGATGTTCTCAGCCTATGTGATAATCACATGAACTGCAGAGTAAATTAAAATGAAATAACTTTGAGAGTCCGTGTTTATAATGAAGCTAAGCAGTTTATCTTAGGGAAATATTTAAGTAGTTTGTCAGGAACAGTGCTTACAGTTAGGAAGAAGTTCAGTGTCTGGCATCTTCAGTTTTGGTGTTTCTTTGAAATTTTTATTGCCTACCTTCTTCTAAACCACTGCTTGTGTCTTTTCTTTGCAGCTAAACTTAAGTATTTTTCTTTGAAATCTATTTTCTGGCCAATTGTGCCTTTGTCTCCAAAGGACTTCCATAGACCCTCCTCTAATGGGTATTTTAACAATTCAGGAAACATTTATTTGACATATTCTGTGTAATCTACATTGCCCTGAGTCCTAAGATACATATACATGAATAAAACTTGGCCCCTTCTTTAAAGAAATTGGTCTACATCTGGAGATGTCAAGGAAATAAATGATCTTTTCATAATAATACAATTTCATAAGAATATGGTCGCTTGGATGTGGAGGGGGAAAGTCAGTAAATGTTTCTTGGAGGAAAGTGAAGTTATCTCAGTCTTTATGAATAGAAAGTTCACAAGAAAGAGAAGTATAAGGCTGGAGTTCCCAGAACAGGGGACAGCATAAACAAAGTTACAGAAGCAGGTATGGGAGTGATGTGCAAACTCTAAAAATAAAATTTGAAAAGGGGAGCTTGTATACACCCGTGGTGGATTCATGTCAATGTATGGCAAAACCAATACAGTATTGTAAAGTAAAATAAAGAAAAAGAAAAAAAAAATAAAGTTCATCTGAAAAAAATTAATAAAAAAAATAAAAAAAAAGAATAAGGCTAGGAGCAGGTAGGAGAAGAGATATAAGAAGAATAAGGTAGGAGCAGGAGATAAAGCTAGAGAGATCTATAGACACCTCCTGCATATGAGGCTAAAGTGGTTTGACTTTATCTCAAAGTCAATGGAGGGTATTAGGAAGGAAAGGGTAAATAACGAATGACATTTTACTTAGAGTTCATAAGTGCTGAGTGGTAGTCACTAACAATATAGACTAACTCTGACCTATACTAAAGACACGGAGACTTCAGAAAGACCGTGACAAATATAGAAAAAGGTATTCAATATTCATATTAAATCCATCACATGGATTCCATCCCCTTCACCCAAAGCCCATATTCCCTCCAGAAAAATCTGGAGGAGTCACTCTTTACCAAGGACTTAAAAAAATATTGAGGAAAACACACATTTTACATTTTATTTACAATAGTGCTTTAATCATGGCTTTCTCTAAGCTAGAAATGCTGGTGGGATACTCTGCAAATGAAATGAACTGCTAGCTTGGGTTCAACCAGAGACAAGTGCCTCGAGAAAAAACTGCTACTATAAGGGAATGCAAAACCAAAAAAGTAGGGATGAGGCAGAGAAGAAGGAAGAATACCTTCTGGGGTGTGACAACAAATTTATTTTTTCCACTATTTGGAATCACATAAAACTAATAACTGGATTTTTTGGGAGTGTCTTATAAATAACACTGTAGGACAGTCCACCCAGAGGGATGAAGGGAGAAGAATTTATCCATCAAGCACTGTCTCCTTTGCTCTCCTTCATTTTGCATTTGAAGTCCCCAAGACTGTCGACATGATTTCACATCTGAAATTTCACAGGGAAACCCTTGAGCAGGAAATGAGTCACATGTGGTGACGCTGGCATGAAGTGACACACTTCTGTTATACTAACATGGGGTTAGTCAGAGCCCATACAGACTTGGTCACTTCTATTGTGGCCTGGTAGGGATGGCTGTGGTCAACAGCCTTAGCAACAGCTGAGGCTGAGAAGAATCTGCAGATTCTATATGGTTACACCAAGGTCAGTGGGGATGAGACGATCACAATGTGGCAGAGTTGGGAGGAGCATATATGCCATAAAGGGCTATACACGTATGATTTTCACAACACAAGGTGAGACAAGTGTAATGATTAGACCTCTGAGATTTGTACAATCTCCTAAGCTCTTTCATATTAGCTAATTGATGGCAAGGTATCTAGGAGTGATACTGATGGTCAACTCAATACACTCCTTCTTCAATTGTTTTAATATAATAAGTATCCCAACTCTCACAAATAGAGATTTGACTTGAGCAAGCATCACTGAGTTACACGGTCCTTATCCAAATATTAGACAAACCTTCAGTATGCTCATGGACACAGAATGTTTGAAGGAAGAAAACAATTAAGTTTCCCTGGGAAAGAACCCTATAACATGAAAAAAATATCCAGGAAACCTCTTCAGTTCAGTTCAGTTCAGTCACTCAGTCGTGTCTGACTCTTTGTGACCCCATGAACTGCAGCACGCCAGGCCTTCCTGTCCATCACCAATTCCAGGAGTCCACCCAAACCCATGCCCATTGAGTCAGTGATGCTATCCAACCATCTCATTCTCTGTTATCCCCTTCTCCTTCTGCCCTCAATCTTTCCCAGCATCAGGGTCTTTTCCAGTGAGTCAGCTCTTTGCATCAGGTGGCCAAAGTATTCTTCCCCAAAACGAGTTTTGTTCATTTTCATAGATGGTGACTAGTGTGGGAAACATCCAGGCTTTTCGGGAGTGACTGGTGTTGGCTCTGAAGTGACCCTGATATCTTAGGACTCAGAATATCAAGAGATCAATATAGCTTTGACTGGAGTCCAAACTTCAAAAAGCCTACTGGGACCCTAACCATATCTTAAGCAAACCAAGTTCACAAGATACCATTGGAGGCAGAAGTTCTTCACACCAAGAAGAATCTTCTCAATGATCAACATTTAAATTACTTTCTTGTAAATTCTCTAAACTCTCTTCTCTAATCGGTTATCTCATGTATAAATCTGTGCCACATGCACCCTCATCATCATCGTTGATGAACCCAACACCTCTCTTTCCTGAGTTGGCATCTGTGAAATGGAGTAGCTATTGGAAAAAACAGAGCCACACTCATACACACAAATCGGACTTATGCCAATATACAGTAGTGTTTACCACTGCATTTCTTTGGATGATTTGCTTTTGATGTTATTCATAGCAACAACTGCAAATCATTTCTGGTCTTCAAAAGTTCAAATGGTTCCTTGTAATCTGCACTTTCTGCAAACAGAAGCTTGTCTTCTTCTTGAATAACTAAACAAAAGCCACCAGATTGGAATTCCCTCAATTTTCCAGCAGAAATACGAAAGTCAAATTGTATCTAAAATCACCCACTTCTTCTTTCACTTTGCAATACAGAAAGGGCCTTTCATGTTTCAAAGGATAATTTTTTCCACTTATGACATGGAGTTTAATTCCCAGAAACCTCACACTCACAGTGATCTCTCTCTCACCTGTTCTCCACTTTCTTCCTCCTTTCAGACCCTGGTTGAGTCCCTTTCAGAATAGGAATATTTCCCTGCACTCTCTATTGTCCTCAGGCTGCGCTATCTCTCAACCCCACCTCCTTCTCTTCATAGCTACAGTATAAAAGGGGATTTTCATAAGAGGAATGAGATGCAAACATTTGAAAAAAGGAATAAAGAAGACATAGACCAGCCTTCTCAACTGACGGAGTACATGAGGTATGAGAAAATGAACAGTTTTACTTGAGAACGAGTCAATAGAAGATTCATCCTCAGCAGAAAGTCAAGTTTTCATGAAATCAGAACATTGAGATAACATTGAGGAAAGAGTCTGAGGATTTTATTGTCTTGCAAGACACATTTTAGTGGAAAAAATATTAAGCAAGTGGGAAAAAAGTGAGAGAGAATGAGAACACAAGATGAATTTATCTTAGGTCAAGAGAGCACAGTGAGTTCCTGTCATGAAATTGGTAGAGCAGTGTTTCCTAAAGAGAAAATTCAAGTACACTCAGGTTAAAACACATATTCCCAGTTTTCACTTCAGGTCTAATACCCAGATGTGGAAATTTGACTTTTTTTTTTTTTTTTTTTTTGTTGCTGTGCTTCAGCTTTCTAGTATGTTTCTTAAAAAGTTAAGATAACAAACATCATTTTATTTGCTGGAGCAGTTGATAACATGGCCATTGTTCCTTCTCAACTTTTAAATTTGGCACACAGTAATTTAGACTTGACTATGTGCCTTACACTTTTCCAAATACTTTATAAACACTAACTGTGTAGTCCTCAATACAAAAAGAATTAAAAAAAATAAATAAATAAAAAAAAAAAAAGAAGCCACTGAAAAATGATCCTTATCAACCATGTATTTGACTAGATATATTACTTAACCTTAGCTTCTTCATTTATGTGATGGGATTAACAATAGGACCTACCTCGAAATTTGACTTTTAAACAAGTGCTGAGGGTAGTTTTTAGGATGAGATAAATATGAAAACTGTAGTTTTAGTGTGTGTGTGTGTTTATGTGTATGAGTCCTGGTATTTTGAATATCAGCTGTTAAACAAAGATGAGGACTTGGAGAATCTGAGTTCTAAGAGTGTCTTGAAGCCCCATGGATTCTTGGGCCACACAGAATCACCTGTGGCTTGGGCACGTGGCAGTTTTTCCTTGAGGTGTAGTCCCTCAGAGATTCCTTCTGATCACCTAACTGGCATCTTCGGTTGGTGCAGTAAAAAAGGTGTAATGAGGCAAGTGAGTCTGAAGTTCTGATTGTATCATGACAATACTTTAAAGGTCTGGAGCTTCACAAAACTTTCAGGAATTTCAGTCCAGCAGTGGGGTTCACAGGGAGAATCACATTTTTGTCGCATCTGAGTAGAAGGCTTTCATCATGTTCAGGCAAAACACTGTTATAAGGACAAATTAGAGCCATGGTAATGGGAAGATGAGGGACAGAGTCAAGAAATATTTGAGAGGAGTTTGTAACTGATTATAAGGAGAGACATAAAGACACAAGGTTTTTCTGCCTTGGGAGACTAGGTAATCAGTGACACCACTGGCATCTCGAAAAATGGTGCAGATGAACATACTCATAAAGCAGAAACAGAGGCACAGATTTATGGATGCCAAGGGGCAGGGGGTGAGATGAATAGGGAGCTTGGGATTGACATGTATATATATTATTGATGCTATGTGTAAAATAGATAACTAATGAGAACCTATTTTATAGCACAAGGAACCCTACTTAATGCTCTGTGGTGATGTAACTGGGAAGGAAATCTTGAAAACGGTATACATGATGTATACTTATAACTGACTCACTTTGCTGTACAGTCAAACTAACACAACCCTGTAAAACAACTACACTCTAATCAAAATTTTTTTAAAAGGGGGTCAGATTACAGGAAAAATCTGTACTAACAAAAATTCTTGGGTTGTAAATTTTTCTTTAGAGTACTAAGGAGCCTAAATTAAGGAACAGAGTCAGTATCATGATATTTATCCATTGTTGTAACATAAGGAAACACCTGAAAATTAGATGAGGTTTCCTGTGGGAAGAAATTAAGGTAATGAACAGTGGGGTCTAGGCTGAATGAAGAATGAAGTGACAACAAAAGGAAGCTTGTATAAGGGATAAAAAAGGATAAATTTAAAGATCTTTTCCCTTTATTTTTATATTTTTAAATTTTTTTGATAGACTCATGGTGTTTAAAAAAATGCAAAATCTTTTCAACTCTTTCATCCAATTTGATATCCAAACATGAAAACAGAAGCATTTATGGATTTTTCAAGTCTGCTCTCCTAAATTCAACCTATATTCTTATGGGAGACATTTGTCCTTCTATGCCTTAAAGAGTCATCCCTAAATCCACTACTGGTACTAGCTAATTAGCTCAGAGAATTAATCAGGTGGCTACAAACCTTACCATCTGCTTTGAGCCCTCTCTCCAGTCTGGTCTCCTGGATTTCTCTGCCCTTGGCATCCTTACTTGGAAGCTTTCTCTCTGCCCAGCCCTAACAGATTGATTACCTATTTGGACAGTGTTCTGCTCTTTGGACCGTCGCCCCACCATGTGCTGCTTATCAAATTACTCTTGATGGTAACTGTGACCAGCAGAGAGTGGTGGCCCACCTTTCAACATCAGCTCCCAGGGCACTAACTGTGCTTGCTTTAAGCGGGGGTGGGAGTGCTGAAATATCATGGTATGGTCTTTATTTTTTAACTTTTTTTTTTTTTAATGTAGACCATGTCTTTAAAGTCTATATTGAATTTGTTACAATGTTGCTTCTATCTTATGCTTTGTTGTTTTGGCCAAGAGGCATGTTCCATCTTAGCTCCCCAACCAGGGATGGAACCTGCAATCCCTGCATTGGAAGGTGAAGTCCTAACCACTGCACCACCAAGGAAGTCCCATGGTTTGTTCTTAGGTTAAACAAATTATTTTTTGTTCCAAATTTCTCATGAAAGTTGAAACATAATATGTTGGTGATATCTTATAATATCTAGGATCATATAATGATAAAGTATGAATGCTACTGGGTTTCCCTGGTGGCTCAGTGGTAAAGAATCTGCTTGCCAAAGTAGAAGATGTGAGTTTGATCTGTGGGCTGGGATGATCCCTTGGAGAAGGAAATGGCAACCCACTCCAGTACTCTTGCCTGGAAAATCCCATGGACAGTGGAGTCTGGTGGGCTACAGTCCATGGGGTTGCAAAAGAGTTGTACATGACTTAGCAACTAAATGACAATAAATAAACACTAGAATGCTAGAGGGATATAAGCATTAAGCATTTATAATGCTTGAAAATCAACACAGCCATTTAGTTATATGAAATGTAGCTTCTTCCAGAAGATAACTTACTGGGGTTTAACCTCCCATATTTTATATACAATTCATCTGTGATTTACCCTAAGTGCTTCTGTATATTGAATAATCAATCATTGTACCTACTGCAATGTAAGAGTGTGTCTGGGTAGGATTATCATTATTTGGGGGAATCTATTGGGTTTTGGGTAAATTTGAAAGCAGGAAACAACTAAGTTTTGACAGATGGAGTTTTGTAGAGGGGCCAGTTGCAGAACTGATTATGTTTTCTTTTTTTCTTTTAATGATGCATTTGTCTTACCAGATATTGCATCCAATACAGAAGTTCCAATGAGCATGATACGGCTTCATGTTGCTGTGTAAAGAATACTAGGGATACCATTCTTCATTTATCACAGACGTTTGGATAAGCATTATTTTATGATGGAAGCATTACAGCATTTGGAGTCAGAAACATCTGGAATTTGTTTCTTCTTCTGTCAATAACTCATGCTCTTGCCTTGAGAGAATATACCACTTTCAGGTCTCTAGTTTCTATGCATTGGAGAAGGAAATGGCAACCCGCTCCAGTGTTCTTGCTTGGAGAATGCCAGGGACGGAGGAGCCTGGTGGGCTCCATCTATGGGGTCGCACAGAGTCAGACACGACTGAAGCGACTTAGCGGCAGCAGCAGTTTCTATATCTGTCTTTAGAAATAATAAATTTGGGCTATTGCTCTCATTTTAAAAGTAGATGCAGTCCTTTGCATTAAGATATAGTCAACAGTAAAATCGACTATGGTATTTTAGTTTCACACTAATGGTAACTATACATAAAATTTGCATAAGGATTCATCTCTTATAACTTGTCTTTCAATGATGTTTGAGCAAAGAGAAACTTTTGATAATGTAGCTAGGGGCATGCCAACACTTCTATTTTTATGTGTTTTCTGGCTTTTGTTTCACATGTAAAAGTGATGAAAATTCTTTATGATACCAGCATGTAGTAGAAGCTAACAGTGGAAGCAAACTCCAGTGCTGTCAGCATTATGGAAGAAATGAGGGTTGAATGTATCAGAAATTCTCCAACCATATTCTTTTAAATTCTAGTCAGTTGTGGCTATTGCCTCATAGTGAGAAACTTTTCATTAATTCAGCATGTTGCTAAGTTACTTCACTCATGTCCAACTCTGTGTGACCCCATAGACGGCAGCCCACCAGGCTCCCCCATCCCTGGAATTCTCCAGGCAAGAACACTGGAGTGGGTTGCCACTTACTTAAACCAGCATAGTTGTTACAATCTATTTAAGACAAATTAATTTGAAATCTATTTATTTCTATTTCATTAATATCATTGGAGGGAGGATACATATAGAAAGAGTTACTCAATTGTTGCAAAAGAATTTTGTTCAGTTGAATGTTTGCATATTTATTTTTAGAAATATATTTTAATGTGAAATGGAACAATACAATTTTCCTTCTCAAATTGTTGTATCCAAGATAAGAACTTTCTATTAAAACACTGGTCATATGTTCATCCCAGCAGCATGTGAAGTTCATTTAGCTACTCTGATATTTCTAACTCTTTCTGCTAGGCTGAAGATACACTATTTTAAATCATCTCATAAATGTCTTTGGTTGCAAAAGAACAAATATGACTTAGAGTTTTTAAAAAATTTGAATATTTGACTGTGGAAGGCAAATAAACTTTTCTGTAAAAAAGAATACAGGGTACCCATGATCACTTTCTTCATAATAATTAAGGAATGGGGAATGATGTCATGATTTAAGGAAGTTTACTGCACTCACAACTGTGGTCAACAAATCTTTCAATTTGAAGGAAAACCTTTCTAGAAAGTTTCTAGAAACAATTGAGCATACACTATAATTCTGCTATATGAGCCATCTTCCTTTAACTGGACAACATATATATTTTTTCTAGCTGCCTCATCAGTAGAACTAAGTAGGACTAAGTTTTCTTCTCTGATTCCACAAGAAATCTCTGACAACAAGGGCACAAAAGTCACTTCAGTGGTCCACAGAATGCTAACTCTTCTGTACCACTATAAAAAAATGCAAGTGACTTTAACCCCAACATCAGTAGACCTAAGAAGATTTACTGCTGCTGCTGCTAAGTCTCTTCAGGCGTGTCCAACTCTGTGCGACCCCATAGATGGCAGCCCACCAGGCTCCCCCATCCCTGGGATTCTCCAGGCAAGAGCACTGGAGTGGGTTGCCATTTCCTCCTCCAATGTAAGAAAGTGAAAAGTGAAAGTGAAGTCGCTCAGTTGTGTCCGACTCTTAGCGACCCCATGGACTTCAGCCCACCAGGCTCCTCCATCCATGAGATTTTCCAGGCAAGAGTACTGGAGTGGGGTGCCATTGCCTTCTCCTCTAAGAAGATGAGTGCCCATTATAAGACTGCTAACACTGTTATCTCCTGTTCTATGAGGTAAATTTCTGTCACAGGCTTCAGACTGGTTCTGGTAATTAGATGAAGGAAAGTATGTTCATTTTTGCATTTGACCCCAATACTTTGGGCTTCTTATTCCTTGGAAGAAAAGTTATGACCAACCTAGAGAGTATATTCAAAAGCAGAGACATTACTTTGTCAACTAAGGTCCGTCTAGTCAAGGCTATGGTTTTTCCTGTGGTCATGTATGGATGTGAGAGTTGGACTGTGAAGAAGGCTGAGAGCCGAAGAATTGATGCTTTTGAACTGTGGTGTTGGAGAAGACTCTTGCGAGTCCCTTGGACTGCAAGGAGATCCAACCAGTCCATTCTGAAGGAGATCAACCCTGATATTTCTTTGGAAGGAATGATGCTGAGGCTGAAACTCTAATACTTTGGCCAGCTCATGTGAAGAGTTGACTCATTGGAAAAGACTTTGATGCTGGGAGGGAATGGGGGCAGGAGGAGAAG
Organism: Capricornis sumatraensis; assembly: GCF_032405125.1. Lineage (NCBI taxonomy): Eukaryota > Metazoa > Chordata > Mammalia > Artiodactyla > Bovidae > Capricornis > Capricornis sumatraensis. The sequence goes on along the minus strand of NC_091086.1, from coordinate 61,829,898 downwards.
GGGACGACAGAGGATGAGATGGCTGGATGGCATCACGGACTCAATGGACGTGAGTCTGAGTGAACACTGGGAGTTGGTGATGGACAGGGAGGCCTGGCGTGCTGCGATTCATGGGGACGCAGAGAGTCGGACATGACTGAGCGACTGAACTGAACTGAATAAGATACCACCCTTATGGCAGAAAATGAAGAGGAACTAAAAAGCCTCTTGATGAAAGTGAAGGAGGAGAGTGAGAAAGTTGGCCTAAAGCTCAACATTCAGAAAAAGAAGATCATGGTATCTGGTCCCATCACTTCATGGGAAATAGATGGGGAAACAGTGGAAACAGTGTCAGACTTTATTTTTGGGGGCTCCAAAATCACTGCAGATGGTGACTGCAGCCATGAAATTAAAAGACACTTACTCCTTGGAAGAAAAGTTATGACCAACCTAGACAACATGTTGAAAAGCAGAGACATTATTTTGCCAAGAAAGGTCTGTCTAGTCAAGGCTATGGTTTTCCCAGTGGTCATGTATGGATGTGAGAGTTGGACTGTGAAGAAGGCTGAGCGCCGAAGAATTGATGCTTTTGAACTGTGGTGTTGGAAAAGACTCTAGAGAGTCCCTTGGACTACAAGGAGATCCAACCAGTCCATTCTAAAGGAGATCAGTCCTGTGTGATCTTTGGAAGGAATGATGCTAAAGCTGAAATTCCAGTACTTTGGCCACCTCATGCGAAGAGTTGACTCATTGGAAAAGACACCGATGCTGGGAGGGATTGGGGGCAGGAGGAGAAGGGGACGACAGAGGATGAGATGGCTGGATGGCATCACAGACTCGATGAACGTGAGTCTGAGTGAACTCCGGGAGTTAGTGATGGACAGGGAGGCCTGGCGTACTTTGATTCATGGGGTCACAAAGAGTCGGACATGACTGAGAGACTGAACTGAACTGAACTGAACTGAACTGAACTGAACTGAGTGGCTTAGTGGGTAGAGAATTCGGCTGCAATGCAGGAGACATAGGAGCTGCCGCTGCTGCTGCTAAGTCGCTTCAGTCGTGTCCGACTCTGTGAGATCCCAGAGAGGGCCTCCTACCAGGCTCCTCTGTTCCTGGGATTCTCCAGGCAAGAACACTGGAGTGGGTTGCCATTTCCTTCTCCCGTGCATGAAAGTGAAAAGTGAAAGTGAAGTCACTCAGTCGTGTCCGACTCTTAGTTACCCCATGGACTGCAGCCTACCAGGCTCATGGGATTTTCCAGGCAAGAATACTGGAGTGTGTTGCCAAAGCCTTCTCCAGACATAAGAGATGCAGATTCAATCCCTGGGTTGGGAACATCCCCTGCAAAAGGAAGTGGCGACGTACTCCAGTATCCTTGCCTGGAAAATCCCATGGGCAGAGGTGCCTTGGTGGGCTACAGTCCAAAGGGTTCCAAATAGTCAGAGATTAAGAAAACACACACACACACACACACACACACACACACACACACACACACGTCATTACTTTAAAAAGAATTCGAGTGCATGAGTTACTTATTGTTTAGCTTTTCTATGCAGCTTCCTGTTCTTGACACACAAATAGGCATCTTGAAAGAATGCTTTGTGTTATTTGTTAATATGATACAGAATTATTACCTTTGTTCTTCAGTATTTCCTCTTGGTTTCCTTCAGTTACTTACATTATAAGATATGATATACCTCAAGGAAGCTAAGATACCACAGAAAGCACACAAAAGACTAACAGTCTTGGAAATCTATAGCATCATAGGATTAGAGGAAACACGATGAATCCCAATGCTAACAAAGACTTCCCAAGCTGTTAGAAGAAAAGAAAAGAGAGCTAAAAGTGAACTGAAGATATCTGAAAGGCTGATGGCTCACCGTATCCCGAGTATAATAACTTCATGGGTCTAGATCTAAATGGCAAAGATACTGGAAGTACATAAGATTAGGTTGTGGGAGCCCTGCGAATAAAGACCTGAGTCAGGATCCCTGAGGACAGTCTGTTAGACAGACAGATCCCAGAGCAGAAATGGCTGCAAAGTGTTTCTGAATAGTCTTGGAGAATTCTTCATAGCCCAAGAGAAATATTGAGCAGAGAGATCAATTCCCATGCACTAGAGAGGGGCACAGAAAGGAGTTATTCTCAATCTAGACACCTTAAGAAATGAGCAAAAAAACAGGGACCTCTATGGGCAGAAGAACTGGAGGGGAATGTAATAGTCTCAGAAAATACCATAATGGAAAGATGGTAGTACAAAACAGAAATTATATGTCCACATTGCAGGAAAAAAGAAAAAAATATATATATATATTTGGATGTGTGCTCAGTTGCTGAGTTGTGTCTGAATCTGCAACCTCACAGAGTATAGTCTGCCAGACTCTATATCTGCTGAGTGGAATATTATTCAGCAATAAAAAGGAATGAATTATTGATGAATGTTACAACATGAATGAACATTGGAAAAATTAATCTAAGTGTAAAGGCACTTTACATAAGGCACAAAAACCCACATATTGTGTGGTTCTATTTATATGAATAGTATAGGCAAATCTTGAGAGACAGAATGTAGACTGGTATTTGCCAGAGGCAAGAGAAAGGGAGAATGTGAAACTGTTACTAATGGCTATTAAATTTCTTTGGTGTGTTGAAATTAAACTGGTGTGTTCTCAAATTAAACTGAAGTAATGATTGAACAAACTTGAGAATATACTAAAAAGTACGAAATCGTACATCGTAAAAGGATGCATTTTATGTTTGTGCATTGTAATAGGTCACAAATAATAATAGACTAGAATGAAAGCAAAAAGATCTTAAATCATTGTTCACAACTCTGTCAGAAAATTGCTATCAGTGATGAGGCAGACTCACAGAATTCATGGCTAATATGAAATCTTCCATAGTTGTGTGCTGAGAAGAAATTTGAAGTCACTCTAGAGACTGTTTTGAACATCCTGAGAAGGACAAAGTGTGATTTTCAGAAGCAAGGGAGGATGAATAAAAACTGACAATGTTCAACTTTCCCAGTGACGGTTCTGAGAACACTTAAACAAGGAGATCTGTGGGAGGTGATTTTTAAGTCTATATCTTGAAATAGGCATTTCTAAAATAGCCGTATCTTTTTTAGGAGAGAATAGAAAAAAATCTAGTAATTATATTCCAAACGAGATAGAAACAACCAAATTAGCATGCCCCTTAATATCGCTAAGTGTAGTGAGTTGTGCATAAGTACTGCATCCTTCTTTCCTTTATCCCTTAATCAAAAGGAGTGAGGACCTTATCTATAGCTAGCTATACTGACCTAGTCATGAAAACTCTGGATATGTAATATATGTCTATATCTATGTATGTTGGGGTTGGAGTGGAGCTAATGCTATCTACAGAATCACAAGCTGATGTGCCTATAGGTGTTAATATCTTGGAGAAATGGATTTGAAATAGTTTTAGGATATGGTACCACTTACCAAAGTATTCATTGGGAGGACTGATGCTGAAGCTGAAACTCCAATACTTTGGCCACCTGATGAAAAGAACTGACTCATTGGAAAAGACCCTGATGCTGGGAAAGATTGAAGATGGGAAGAGAAGGAGACAACAGAGGATGAGACGGTTGGATGGCATCACTGACTTGATGAACATGAGTTTGAGTTGGTGATGGACACGGAACCCTGGAGTGCTGGAGTCCATGAGGTCGCAAAGAGTTGGACATGACTGCTGCTGCTGCTGCTAAGTCGCTTCAGTCGTGCCCGACTCTGTGTGACCCCCTGGATGGCAGCCTACGAGACTCCCCTGTCCCTGGGATTTTCCAGACAAGAGTACTGGAGTAGGGTGCCATCACCTTCTCCGTGGACATGACTGAGGGACTGAAATGAACTGAACTGAACCAAAGTTATTTTACACACACACACACACCACTCTTCCCTGGAAATACGAATCTTAGATTCAACTAAAGAAAAATGTATTGGGAAAAAGACTAAAATTGTTTCTTCTATATGATAGAATTGATGCCTAAAATAGAAATTAATATAAGATATAGAAATCATAAAGATATAATCAAGTTATGGGCTTAGTATTATTGATGTTTAAAAAGGGATTCTTTTTTTTTGTTAATAGCAAGCAGTCAATTTTTATTCTTCATCTTGAATAATGTCTTGGATCCTCCCAGGACTTTGGTATTCCACTTTTTTTCTTCTTTGTTTGCTTGTTATTTAGTCACTAAGTCATGTCTGACTCTTTGAGACCCCATGAACTGCAGCACACCAGGCTTCCTGTTCTTCACTATCTGCCATTGCCAATTTCTATTTTTTTAAACTTTTAATTCTGTATTGGGGTATAGATGGTTAACAATATTGTGATAGTTTCAGGTGGACTGTGAAAGGACTCAGCCAAATATATATATGTGTCCATTCTCTCACAAATTCCCCTCCTATCCAGGCTGCCACATAACACTGAGCAGAGTTCCATGTGCTATACAGTAGTAGAAAAAAAAAAGATTCTTAAGTGAAGCAAACATAAATGATTTCATGATATCTAATATGACCATTTACAGTATCACTGTGTTAATTGCTATATTGTCAAGAACCTGTAGTTAAACATTTGTCTTGACAATAACAAGTTGGAGTATGTGTACTATGATATTTGTGCTTCTCCCATGCCCACCAATGCCCACCAAAAAAATCTGCCTACAGTACAAGAGACTTGGGTTCTATCCCTGGGTTGGGAAGATCCCCTGGAGGAGGAAATGACACCCCACTCCAGTATTCTTGCCTGGAAAATCCCATGGACAGAGGAACCTGGAGGGTTACAGTCCATGGGGTCGCAAAGACATGACTGAGCAACTAACACTCACTTTTACATGCCCATTAGACATGTGAGTCCGTAAGTGTAGTATTCCATTTTTGTGGTCTGGTTGCAGGAAGATGGAGCATGTAAGAAAAGCAACACACAAAAGCACAGAAGTGGGATACAGTTTTGATGTGTGCTTATGGTAAGAAAGATTGCTTTAATTCACATGAAGAAGAGGACCAATGAAAATATCCCTTGAAGATGCAATAGAAATGATGACATAAATAAGTCATGGCATCCAAGTCTATGTAAGCAACTCAGCTCTGCCTTCTGCATCATAGCATGTGTCTCACTGATGCTGGTCTAAAGGATCAGTGCTCCTGAGAAGTGCTTATAGGTTTAGAGGCTGTTGTTTCAATGCTGGATCCCTGGAAACTAATACATAAACCTTGGATTAAGGATCGTTGGTTTAAATGAACTCTAAAATCCTTTCTAATTAAAAAAATTAGTGACTCTGTATTGCACATGGGAGGAGGCCTTATCATTAAACTAACACTTAAATTTTATTTTACCTGAGCTTGAAGCCTTGCTAGGTAAATTTTTATTTGATAAAAATGACAATATTTAGTTTTATAATCCTCCTTTATTCCCTGTAAAACTGTTGAGAAAACCATTTCATTTATGCTTCAGTTAGAGAAAATCTTTTTCTTTCATTGACTCTTGCAAGTGCCAATTTGATAGCAAATAGTTTCATCTAATGGCATGACAACAGTAATTTCACTAGGATCTCTTAAAAAGCAGTGTGGTGACTCAACTTATCAAAACTTAGAATTGAAAAATAAGAAAATGTTGTTAAATGCTTACCATCAGTAATTTTTGGCTTCGGCTTTCACATGTAAAGAGCTTCGATCATCATTCTATCTTTAAGAAAAAGCTAGAGAAATTGAAATTCAATGCTTTTTTCTTGAATCCTTTAAAAGTTACAATTGTGGACTAAACCAACACCCTAAAGTCTGGAGAGACAGATGCATTCAGAAAAGCACAGGTGAGATCTGCTTACCAGGAGCAGAAGCTGTTGGAATCACAGACTTGTAGGAACATGAAAATAGTAATTTTGACCAGTTGTTGGAAGCTGAGTGTAGATTGATGAGAAAGTGAAAAACTCCTGAGGGCTCCCATTTTTTTTTTTTTTTAATGAGCTTTACCTCCAAGAAGCCTATTAAGATTCTAATAATGAAAATTCAAGAAAGATCACTTTGTGGTGCTGGCAAGAGGAGAGGTGTAACCACTGTGAAATACATACAGAGCTCTCTCCAAGTCTAGTTTCTAGAAAAAGGGACTTAGTGCATGCATACTTACTCAATAGCTTCAGTCATATCCAACTCTTTGCAACCCCATGGACTGTAGCCCACCAGGCTTCTCTGTCTGTGGGATTCTCCAGGCAAGAATACTGGAGGGCATTACCATGTCCTTCTCCAGGGGATCCTCCCTACCCAGGGGTTGAACTCAAGTCAACTGAATTGCCAGTGGATTCTTTATCTACTGAGCCCCCTTAAAGCCTAACTTCTTTTGTGAGAAGGGAATTGCTTCCATTTCAATTGCTACTGACTTCCTCTTTCACCTAAGAGAAATATAACCAACACTCAATGGAGTTAGAGGTTCAAGAAAATAGACAATATTATATATGAAATGAATCACCAGTCCAGGTTCAATGCATGATACTGGATGCTTGGGGCTGGTGCAATGAAATGACCCAGAGGGATGGTACAGGGAGGGAGGAGGGAGGGGAGTTCAGGATGGGGAACACGTGTATACCTGTGGTGGATTCATGTTGATGTATGGCAAAACCAATACAATATTGTAAAGTAATTAACCTCCAATGAAATTAAATAAATTTATATTAAAAAATAAATTAAAAAAACAGAAACAGAAAAAGAGGTGTAAGAAGGGATAATGCATGAATAGAAAGCAGTTACAAACATGGTATATATTAGTCCAACCATATCAATAATCATCCAACATACGACTGGTCTAAATGCAGCAATTAAAGTCAGAGACTATCAGCATGGACATAAAAATGAAGATAAACTATTATGCTATATACAAGCTGCTGCTGCTAAGTCACTCCAGTCGTGTCTGACTCTGTGTGACCCCACAGACGGCAGCCCATCAGGCTCCCCCGTCCCTGGGATTCTCCAGGCAAGAACACTGGAGTGGGTTGCCGTTTCCTTCTCCAATGCAGGAAAGTGAAAAGTGAAAGTGAAGTCGCTCAGTCGAATCTGACTCTTAGCGACCCTATGGACTGCAGCCTACCAGGCTCTTCCGTCCATGGGATTTTCCAGGCAAGAGTACTGGAGTATGGTGCCATCACCTTCTCAAGAAATCCACATTAAAAATAAAGACTCAGGTTGGTTAAAAGTAAAGAGATAGCATAGAGAAATGTATGTCAAGCTAACAAAAGTCAAAATAAGTTGAAGTAGTTAATTTCAGACAAAGCCAATTTCAGAACAAGAAAGGTTACCAGAGATAAATAAAAGCAATGCACAATGATAAAGGGCTCAATTCCCCAAGCAGCATAATCATCTTAAGTGAACAGAACTCTAATAACAGAATACCAAAACAATTGAAGCAAAATATTTACCATTGATTGAACCATGTAAAGACAAAACATTGACATAAAAAGATATAACTTTTTCAGTATACTTATTGTAATCATAATACACTTTACATTATCAATATTGCATAGTTACAATTCTAATTTTGACTGAAGCTGTTAATATAGATTAGAATCACATATATCTACCAATCTGATAACAGATCAAACTGCTACATTGTCTAAAATACTCTCATATAATGTGAATAGATCCAATGAGAAAAAGACAGATTAAAGAAAAATGTGAAGCAAATTTATACTTATAAAGCTGGAATTATAACCATATAGCTTATTGTTGGGAGAAGGCAATTCCACCCCACTCCAGTACTCCTGACTGGAAAATCCCATGGACGGAAGAGCCTGGTAGGCTGCAGTCCATGGGGTCGCTAAGGTTCGGACACCACTGAGTGACTTCACTTTCACTTTTCACTTTCCTGCATTGGAGAAGGAAATGGCAACCCACTCCAGTGTTCTTGCCTGGAGAATCCCAGGGACGGGGGAACCTGTTGGGCTGCCATCTATGGGGTCGTACAGAGTCAGACACGACTGAAGTGACTTAGCAGCAGCAGCAGCAGCAGCTTATTGTTTGACTCGTAACAGAAAGGAATAAATAATGCTATAGTGATCATTATTTTTAAAGGCCCTAATTATTTAAAAGTATGAACATTTGGTCAATCCAATATATAATTTCAGGCACAACTTTATTCCAAGAATGCAAATAGTTACCTATTTAAGTTGATGACTAGATCATATAACTTGAAGAAAGAATCTCAGAGTGATTGGTTCTCTGAACAATAAATCCTATGCAGATGATAAATGAAATAATAGATGATTTGTATCAAAATATTAATTCAAAGTCCTACTTAACAAAAATTCTTACTATTTTATAATATAAATTATATGGGGAGAAGTGACGTGAAGTCACTCAGTCATGTCCGACTCTTTGCGACCCCATGGACTGCAGCCCACCAGGCTCCTCCGTCCATGGGATTTTCCAGGCAAGAACATTGGAGTGGGTTGCCATTGCCTTCTCTAGGGGATCTTCCTAAACCAGGGATTGAACCCAGGTCTCTGGCACTGCAGGCCAAATGTTTGGATTGACCAAATATTCATACTTTTAAATAATTAGGGCCTTTAAAAATAATGGGAGAGGTATAATGCAAATGAACAGGAAAATTAGTAAAGAATAAGTGTTAGTAAAAATAGTCTCAGCTTTTCAAGTAACACTTGGTCTATGGACAAGACTGATAAATTTAAACAATATATATTGGTTTAGCACATCATCTGGGAAAAAATAAGAAAATTTAATTCAGTGCCAAAACTTCATGTACTCTTTGATTATAGTTCCTTGGGCTCTGATATTACTATTATTGTGAAATGGAGGGGGAAAGAAAGAAGGAAAAGAACTGGTGAATGGAGAAAAATTTCTTCCCTTCAGTAAGTTCTCTCTATGGCCATCAACTAAAGTAAACATTCTCTAAATCCACTTTTAAAGGAATTTCTTTGGTTTCAAGGAAGTAGAATAGAGAAAACAAATTGTATATAAAGATTATCTTTTTATTTACTCAGTGTTTTCATTCCTAAGTTATGAAGTGATGAAGCAGAGTTGGGTTTAGTTACAAATTTGATTAGATAAACCTGTTCAGTTTTAGTTCAGTCGTTCAGTCGTGTCCGACTCTTTGCGACCCGATGAATCGCAGCACGACAGGCCTCCCTGTCCATCACCAACTCCCGGAGATCACTCAGACTCACGTCCATCGAGTCCGTGATGCCATCCAGCCATCTCATCCTCTGTCGTCCCCTTCTCCTCCTGCCCCCAATCCCTCCCAGCATCAGAGTCTTTTCCAATGAGTCAACTCTTCCCATGAGGTGGCCAAAGTACTGGAGTTTCAGCTTCAGCATCATTCCTTCCAAAGAAATATCAGGGTTGATCTCCTTCAGAATGGACTGGTTGGATCTCCTTGCAGTCCAAGGGACTCTCAAGAGTCTTCTCCAACACCACAGTTCAAAAGCATCAATTCTTCGGCACTCAGCCTTCTTCACAGTCCAACTCTCACATCCATACATGACCACAGGAAAAACCATGCCTTGACTAGATGGACCTTAGTCGGCAAAGTAATGTCTCTGCTTTTGAATATACTCTCTAGGTTGGTCATAACTTTTCTTCCAAGGAGTAAGTGTCTTTTAATTTCATGGCTGCAGTCACCATCTGCAGTGATTTTGGAGCCCCCAAAAATAAAGTCTGACACTGTTTCCGCTGTTTCCCCATCTATTTCCCATGGAGTGATGGGACCAGGATGCCATGATCTTCGTTTTCTGAATGTTGAGCTTTAAGCCAACTTTTTCTCTCTCCTCTTTCACTTTCATCAAGAGGCTTTTTAGATAAACCTGTAGCAACTTAGAATACATTTGTTCCAGGAATGTGATTATATTATTTTGATTAAGTTTTAATACCTCTAGGACAAAAATGCTTGTACAAATTATATGTATTTTGTTAGGTTGTTAGGAGAAGAAATAGTAATATTCATGAATTGTGTTAATTATATAATGCAGGATATGTTCTATTTTATCAGGCTTTTTGGTTCAAAAATCTTAGTTTAATCTTCTGGATTCTTGCATTAAAAAGAAAAAAAACTTGAACAGAATAACTCTTTAATGTAAGCCCAGTATCCTAATAACATAGTATAAAATGTCTTCTGATTCTAAGTTCATTTGATGCTGTAATAACATCACATCATGCTGAATAGCTTCAATTGAACAAAAAATGGAAATGACTTATTTAGAATACTCAGTGGTGACATGAAATCACCTTTTATCTATTAGATGTTTTATCTATTATCCTTGATTAACTTTATGTTAAGTGTTCAGGCAGAGGTTTTGAAAACCCTCTTTTAGAAATGTGGCTAACCTGTTTGTAGGAGAGAAGAAAACAATTTTTGTTTGGGCCATTAATCAATAAATGAGCAGCTTGGTTCCAATTGAAAAACTGCTCTTGCTCTGTCAGGTAGAAGCAGTTATTAACTAGTCCCTGAACAGAACATGGTATTTCCATTACTTTCATCTTTCCTGATGAGCAGATAAATGGATAGGAAAAATGACTTGACCAAAATAGACAGAGCTGAAGAGAATGTATTTGCAAGGCATCAAGGTGTAAATGAAATTCCTAACCGCATCTTTTGTATCTGTACACAGTTGAGTAAAGGAACAGACTGATTATGTGTGAGAATATGTCACAGTTCATGTTCATTTTAGATTCAGGAAAGCTAACTATAATAGATAAAGAAGATAGATTCTAGCCTCAAGGAGTTCATGGCTATGAAAACAGAGAAAGAGTCAATTGAAAGTGTATAAGTGTGGTATGCAAGGTGACATAAGTAATCGAAGCCTGTTCTGAAATAAGTTAGCGTGCAACTTAACCCATCATATTTAAATCCAAGAAGGCTTCTTGGATTGTTTTTATTGATGCATGAAACAGACAAATGAATGAGAAAGAGATGATATTTTATAGCAGAAAGAAGAGAAGAGCAAAAAAAAAAGATTTGAAGAAGGCAGGAATGAAAGCTATATAAGTATGTTATTTAACATGGCTTGTGTAGAGGATTTGAATAGTTATGAAGTAAAAAATGAGGTGGGACACTTAAACAGAATTATAGATATTGACTTTCTAGCGAAGATTAGAGAAAGGGTAATAGCTAAAGGGATTCATAATTGATAGTTATTTTATCTGGGTGAACCAACTTACAGGATTTACCTGTAAAGCATCTGTGGGTAAAGCATCTGCCAGCAGGAGACACAGGAGATGCTGGTTCCATCCCTGGTTTGGGAAGATCCCCTGGAGATCTTCCTCTTGCCTGAAAAATCCCATAGACAAAGGAGCCTGGCAGAGTACAGTTCAAACAGTAACAAAGAGTCAGACACGACTGAGTGACTAAGCATAGCAGCACAGAACCAACAGACATATAGATAGGTTAAGGAGAAGCAATTCAATAGAGAAGAGAAGATAAAGGATACAAATGCTTGCAAAGTTAGTTCTCAAAATGAGTAGAATTCTACCAAATGAGCCTTGGAATTTTCTAGCCTCTCTTTTTTAGTGTTTTTCCTGGTTTTTGCTTCTATAGAAAATTATTATTTTGTTTTCTTTTTAAAAGTCTCTGTCTTAAATCCTCTTCTTATCTCACTGATATCTCCATCTGTATAGCCCAGGGACTTAATGAACACAAGTTGCTCTCTTCTACTAGGTAACCAAGGTAGATTTGCTGAGGCTGTACTCCAAGGTGTCCGAGGACATTGCTAGACCTTGTGGCAGGGGGACAGAGCCCATGTATACCTTGTGCTGAGCCCCTGACCCTTCAGTTTGAAAGTGATACTCATGTTGTTTCCATACTTACTTCGTTGGTCAGAAAAAGTCATGTGGTCATGACTAAATTCAATAGCTTGGGAATGTATAGTTTTTGCACAGGATGAGGGACCAAAAAGAGAGCATTGAATTAAGGAGACTGGAAATGCAATCTGCCACAGCCTCTTCCTTTTAGGAGGAAATCTGGACGTTACAAGGCTAAGTAACTTGTCCAAGGTCACACAGCTGGTAAGTTGTTAGACTAAGATTCCGTTTGATTGCCAAAGCATATTACAGTTGTGGTGCATGGCTCTGTCCTGCCAGAATGTGGTTAAAAGCTTTGAGATTCCTCTGGCATTGCGAAAACATAAAGTATTAGGTTTCCCAAAGGTATTTATAGAAAATCCATGCTCATTGGCAGTATTTTACGTTAATAATGAAATTCAGCATTTTTTCCCTTTCATTTCTCCCTTCATCTGGCCATCTCACAATCACGACTTCCATCTTTACACTCAATTCTCATCTGTTTCCTCCTGCACAACCAAATCTATGTGATTATTGTGATTATTTGAAGATAGAAATGGTTAGGAAAAGCATGGCAATATTTAATGAAACATAAGAGTCCATGAGTTAATGGGAAAACAACATACGGCATTTCCTAACTTTGAAAATAGAGGACAATTTGGTGCCAATCATGCTGGTTTTAGTTCCTGAGATTAATTTACATTGTTTTGCTTTCTAGCTAAAGAATTCTGGTGGGTTCTGAAATCACTCATTTTTCTTTAATTACTATGAGATATCATAATACCACTTAATTAAGAAATCTTGCACAATGCTTGAGGACAAAATCTTTTATGCATACTTAACACTCATACTAGCATTTGTGACATTTATATGGTTCTCTCTAGAGAATTTATAGTGTATGGATATTACATAGATTATTCCTTTATATGGAATAAATTTTATATAGATTTTGATTATTCTTCCCACTCCATAGCTATGTGCTTATGTTTTAAATAATGAATAGATTCTTAAATGTATTTTTTAAAAATAATGCTGAACATTTAAATTTTAAAAATAATGTAGAAAAAAGACACTTGCTCCTTGGAAGAAAAGCTATGCCAAACCTAGACAATGTATTAAAAAGCAGAGACATTACTTTGTCAGCAAAAGTCCATCTAGTCAAAGCTATCGATTTTTTCCAGTAGTCATGTATGGATGTGAGAGTTGGACCATAAAGATAGCTGAGTGGCAAAGAATTGATGCTTTTGAACTGTGGTGTTGGAGAAGACTCTCGAGAGTCTCCCTTGGACAGCAGGAGATCAAACCAGTCAACCCTGAAGGAAATCAGTCCTGAATATTCTTTGGAAGGACTGATGCTGAAGCTCCAATCCTCTGGCCACCTGATGCAAGAGCTGACTCATTAGAAGAGACCCTGATGTTGGGAGAGATTGAAGGCAGGGGGAGAAGGAGACGACAAAGGACAAGATGATTGATTGGCATCACTGGCTCAATGGACATGAGTTTGAACAAGCTCCAGGAGATGGTGAAGGACAGGGAAGCCTGGTGTGCTGCAGTCCACAGGGCTGCAAGAGACAAACACGACTGACTGACTGAACAACAAAAACAACAATCTTAGGCTTGCATATTATTTTGTTAAATGTTTCGGATGTATAACAATTATAACATAAAGCACATACTTGACAGTACTTGAAATTAACTGTTTATTCCTGACTTTTTGGTAGCTGCATTTGCAGGACTTCCCAGGTGGTGCTTGTGGTAAAGAACCTGCCTCCTGAAGCAGAAGATGTAAGTAAGAGACCTGGATTTAATCCCTGGGTGGGGAAGACTCCCTGGAGGAGGAGACGGTAACCCATTCTGGTATTCTTGCCTGGAGAATCCAGCTGATAGAGGAGCCTGGCAATCTACGGTCCATAGTGTCGCAAAGAGTCTAACACCACCATTCAACTTAGCATGCACTCAGGAGGTATGTGTGCATATGGCAGTGGGGGGTTGGAGGAAGACAAAAGCTGAGAAAAATATTTTGAAGATGCAATGAGAGCTTATTTAGAATACTGTTCCTAGAATGTTAAAATCTTCAAAATGCTGTAATATTTTATAGCATTTGTGATTGATCAAATTAAACCTTTTTATAACGTTGGGCACCTCTAGTGTATATTCTTCCCTTCTTGAATATAAACTTTCTAATGTGTGTGCTCTGTTGCTTCAGTCGTGTCTGACTCTTTGCAACCCCATGAACTGTAGCCCTCCAGGCTCCTCTGTCCAGGCAAGAACATGGTAGTGGGTTTCCATTTCCTATTCCAGGGCATCTCCCAACCGAGGGATCAAATCTGCATCTCCTGCATTGCAGGCAGATTCTTTACTGCTGAGCCACCACGGAAACCCCAAACTGTCTGCGGGTAGGGGCGTGTGTAACTATTATCCAGTGCAACACTTGGCTGGAAGTATTTACCCTATGTTATGTATTGGATAGATGAGTGAATATACCTTATAAAAACTGACAGTGTCCCTGCCATAGAAATTCAGTTCAGTTCAGTCACTCAGTAGGGTCCGACTCTTTGCGACCCTGTGGACTGAAGGACGCCAGGCTTCCCTGTCCATCACCAAGTCCAAGGGCTTACTCAGACTCATGTCAGTTGTGTTGATGGCATCCAATCATCTCATCCTCTGTCGTCCCCTTTTTCCTCCCCCCTTCAATCTTTCCCAGCATCAGGGTCTTTTCAAATGAGTCGGTTCTTTGCATCAGGTGGCCAAAGTGCCACCTTTGCATTGGAGCTTCAGGTCCAGCATCAGTCCTTCCAATGCATATTCAGGACTGATTTCTTTTAGGATTGACTGGTTGGATCTCCTTGCAGTCCAATGGACTCTCAAGAGTCTTCTCCAACATCACAGTTCAAAAGCATCAATTCTTCAGCATTCAGCTTTCTTTATAGTCTAACTCTCACTTCCATACAAGACTATTGGAAAAACCATAGCTTTGACTAGACGGACCTTTGTTGGCAAAGTAATGTCTCTGCTTTTTAATATGCATAGAAATTATATTGACAACATCTTGAAGTAATTCATGTGCAATAAGTATAAATGTAATCAATTTAAGATCATTTTATTAATGGTAAAATATATATATTATTTTGAGATAAGTTATACTGAAAAAGCAATTATACTTTAAATTTTAGAAGAAATAGTCACAAAATATGAAAGTTATTTTGAGCTCTTTTTTCTTTTTATACTTGACTTTCTGTAACAGTTTTACAACTCACTCTTGAGTAATAAATGTTCACTATTTCTGGTTTCAGAAGGTTAACAGCACTATAGGATTCTGTTAAACTTTACAGGCACTGAGTTCAGATTTCCACAGTCACAAGAACATTTAGCTGGAGAACAGATTTGTCTTTCTTAAATATTTTCTTAGACAATCTCACTGCTAGGCCATGTCTCATTCATATTATTTTCACTGGAAATACAGTCATCCAAGAACAAATTAATTTTTTTATTCCAAGTTTTTTCCTGATGTATTTACCAGATTGCTTCATAGTACTAGTCCATTTGACTAGATAAATGTGGGTTTTTATAATGAAAATTCAATATAGAACAATAAGGCAGTGTTCATGTGGAATATGGTTATTGTTTGCCTTATAACTTCATGATACCAAAAAATATTTTTAAAAGTTTAAGCTATAGAGTTTACTTTTGTTTCTTTCAATGTGCATGGATATGAAGCTGGATCTATTAACTGTATATGTTTGCATAATGTCATGCATTTAAACAAAAACTGGTCTCTGTACTCCATATGTTCAGAAGGGCTCTGTGCTTCATTAAGACACTATGACAAAAATAATTAATTTTTTTGTGAATTGCAATTTTTATATTTATTTTTCTCATGTAAACCTCTTATGAACCATATGTTGCAGGCAGAATAGTCAGTTAACTTCTCAAGTTAGTAAAACTAAAGTTTAGAAAGGTTAAGCGACTATTAAAGTTTACACAGTTAGTGAAAACAGAGGCAAGACCTCCCAATTCATCTCTACCTTCTTTCTTATCTCTTTCTTTTTTCCGCCTTTTCTTTTCATGCGTGGCACTTGATCACCAAAATGTACAATCCAATAAACTATTAGCTTCTTTAGGACAGGCAACAAATTCCCCCTTGGCATTGTTAATATGGATCTTCCTTGATTTACAATGGGTTTCAGTTCAGTTCAGTTCAGTCGCTCAGTCATGTCCGACTCTTTGCGACCCCATGAATCGCAGCACGACAGGCTTTCCTGTCCATCACCAACTCCCGGAGTTCACTCAAACTCACGTCCATCGATTCAGTGATGGCATCCAGCCATCTCATCCTATGTCATCCCCTTTTCCTCCTGCCCCCAATCCCTCCCAGCATCAGAGTCTTTTCCAATGAGTCAGCTCTTCGCATGAGGTGGCAAAAGTGCTGGAGTTTCAGCTTTAGCATCATTCCTTCCAAAGAAATCCCAGGGCTGATCTCCTTTAGAATGGACTGGTTGGATCTCCTTGCAGTCCAACGGATTCTCAAGAGTCTTCTCCAACACCACAGTTCAAAAGCATCAATTCTTCGGCCCTCAGCTTTTTTCACAATCCAAGTCTCACATCCATACATGACCACTGGAAAAACCATAGCCTTGACTAGATAGACCTTTGTTGGCAAAGTAATGTCTCTGCTTTTCAATATGCCATCTAGGTTGGTCAAAACTTTTCTTCCAAGGAGTAAGCGTCTTTTAATTTCATGGCTGCAGTCACCATCTGCAGTGATTTTGGAGCCCCCAAAGTAAAAGTCAGCTGTTGTTTCCATTGTTTCCCCATCTATTTTCCATTAAATGATGGGACCAGATGCCATGATCTTAATTTACTGAATGTCGAGCTTCTAAGCCAATTTTTTCTCTCTCCTCTTTCACTTTCATCAAGAGGCTTTTAGTTTCTCCTCATTTTCTGCCATAAGGGTGAGGTCATCTGCATATCTGAGGTCATTGATATTTCTCCTGGCAATCTTGTTTCCACCTTGTGCTTCTTCCAGCCCAACGTTTCTCATGATGTACTCTGCATATAAGTTAAATAAGTGGGGTGACAATATACAGGCTTGACGTACTCCTTTTCCTATTTGGAACCAGTCTGTTGTTCCATGTCCAGTTCTAACTGTTGCTTCCTGACCTACATATAGATTTCTCAAGAGGCAGGTCAGGTGGTCTGGTATTCCCATCTTTTTTAGAATTTTCCACAGTTTATTGTGATCCACACAATCAAAGGCTTTGGCATACTCAATAAAGCAGAAAACCTGTTGACAAACCCACCATAAGTTGAAAATATTATAAATAAAAATGCATCATATATACGTAACCTATGGAACATCATAGCTTAGCTTAGCTTACCTAAGTGTTCAAAACATTTATATTAGCCTACCACTGGGCAAAATCATCTAACACAAATTTATTTTATGAAAAAGTGTTGAACGTTTCATGTAATTTGTTGAATACTATACTGAAAGTGAAAAGCATTATGGTTGTCTGGGTACAGAATTGTTGTAAGCATATTGGTGGTTTACTCTCGTGATCTTGTGGCTGACTGGGAACTCCAGCTCATGGACACTGCCCAGCATCATGAAAGAATATCATATTGCACATAACTAATTCAGGACAAGATCAAAATTCAAGATTTCTACTGAATGCACATATTTGCACCATTGTAAATTCAAAAAAATTGTGTCAAACCATGTAAGTAGGAGACTGTTTGTAGTATTTTAACTCTTCCCCTTATACTACATTTTGCAAAATTTTACAAAGATAATTCTCCTGAAATACAATTCATTAATTCAATGATTGTTCAAAACAAAATTTTAATTCTTAATCTCCAGGATATTCTAGAGTCTGGTATCAATTTTTTTTCCCCTTTTACTTTCTTCCTACTCTTGTAGCCAGACAAGGCTAATTCTTCTTTCTTACACATAATTTCCTGATAATTTATCTTTGCTCAATCTCTTTCCCCTCAGGTCTAGCACTTTATCCCATCATGCTCTAGCTATCTGATGAAGCGTTATTCAAGCAACTCTACCTATGTATTATTTATTTTTTCTGATTTTCCAGGTCTTGTTCTCTCCCAGCCCCTCACTCAAGCAATCTTTTCATATGATGTACTCTGGTACAATTTTTCTGCAGTCTTCTTTTTTAGAAGCCACTTGGTTTCTAAATGATGAGCTCCCACTTTGTGGCAGTCACTTTCACGTAACCCAGGGTGGGGGTAGGGACAGGAAAATACAATCTGATCTGACAAGTAAATGAAAGACTAATATGTCGTGCAGTAGAGGCAGTATCATGCCAAGATACTGTGGGCAATTTGGCAAACAACTAACGACTGAAATAGAGAATGTAAAAGAGAAAGTTGAAGGCATAAGGGTTAAGAAGGGAGAGGAATCAGTGCCAAGCTGCTGATGAGCTACATGCATCATGATAATAGTTTGAGATGTTTTTCAAACTCTCTCTTCAACATCTTACTGCCGCTATTATATATATTATATACTACTATTATTATTATAAAAATTCTGTTTTACAGCTATGTAAGGCAGTTCCCTTATGACCTTGAGGGAGGTATTCAGTCCCTTTGTTAGGCTTAAATATCTTTATTTATTTATTTACTTTTGGTTGCACTGTATCTTCAGTGCTGTGTGCACGCTTTCTCTAGTTGCAGCAAGTGGGGACTACTGTCTGGTTATGGAACAAGGGCATCTCATTGCCATGGCTTCTCTTGTTGCAGTGCACAGGCTCCAGGGCACATGGACTTCAGCGGTTGCAGTATAGGGGTTCAGTAGTTGTGGCTTCTGGGCTCAGTTGCCCCTAGGCATAAGGGATCTTCCCATACCAGGGATCAAACTGCTATCTTTTGCATTGCAAAGTAGATTCTTAACCACGGGACCACCAGGGAAGTCCTAAAAGTCTTCATATATATATCAAAACCTGCTTAAGGATTTTCTAAAGGAAATCAATCCTGAATATTCATTGGAAGGACTGATGCTGAAGCTGAAACTCCAGTACTTTGGCCACCTGATGCGGAGAACTGACTCTTTGGAAAAGACCCTGATGCTGGAAAAGAATGAAGGCAGGACGAGGAGGGGACGGCAGAGGATGAAATGGTTGGATGGTACCACTGACTCAATGGACATGAGTTTGAGTAAACTCTGGGAGTTGGTAATGGACAAGGAGGCCTGGTGTGCTGCAGTCCATGGGGTCGCAGAGTTGGACACGACTGAGCGACTAAACTGAATTGAAACCTGCTTAAAGCTTGCAAATACTGTAATATGATATGAAGCTGAAAATAGCAAGAATTAAGTGGTTACAAATTTGAATTATTTGAGCCTTAATTGCATAGCGACTGAACTGAACTGAACTGTATAGTGGTAGTGAGATCAAATAAAATGAGATGGAAAGGTAAGACCCAAATTGCACAGCTATTTTATTACACTGTATGGGAAGACTCTTGGTATTGGTTTGGACTATGAGAAGCAATTTTAATTTTCAAGATTGAATCAAAGTAAGATGTCCAGGATGTAAAGGTATTTTTTTTCCAATTGAGATTTCTTTTCTATGCTGAATTAAACTTTGCTTTATCACTTTTTGAAATGTCATATCCAGGGAAAAGTAAATGAATGATATTTTATGAAATTAATATGCTTGTAATATTTTCTCTGCAGCAAAAGTAATGAAAGAAGGTCACAAATTCAGTCGTATAAGACAATTATTAATATTACTTGAGATATCAAGCATAACAAACTCTGGAATTTGGTGCAAGTCCAAATAATGTATCCAGAAATTAAAAATGTACCAATGAAAAACTGCTTTAAATCTGTAGTTAAAATTATACACTAGAGACTGGAAATTTGGATTAAAAACATAAACTTGGTTCTAGTACTTCTTTGCTCATAAAATAACTTATTTAATTTATCTGGACCAGTATTCTGCCTATACAATGAAAGGACTTTACCAGGCCAGTGGTCTTTTAAACAAAAGGTACATATGTAAGTAGTCTGTTATTTTCATTTGAAAGTGTGACTCTATGTCTCTTAGAATCATACACACTAAAATTTACATTAATTTCCTGGCCTTCTATTTGAGGAAATCTATTAAAGTTTCTTCCATTCCCTTCTTCCAACTTCCATAGCTTTGTAAATTAGGGTAACTTAATTTTGCAGATTCTATATTGTATGAGAATTTCTTTAACATTATTTTATTTTATAAGAGACTTACTCTGGAATTTAAAAAGCTAATATATTTTGCCTTCAGTGAGTGAACTCAACAATTAAAATGGTGAATTCTTAGGGATTTGGATACTACAATTTCATATGCTTTGTAAATTCAAATTCAGTAAAGTGCTGAATCTTACTCAGTGGTAAGGAATTTATCTATATGATGTCTCACACACAAAGAAACCCTCAAGCTATTATAACTCATATTTTAGACAATGCAATACTTTAAGCAAAAATCCTTTAAGTATTATGTAGGAATCAGAATGTATTTCTTAGTTACATACAGTAATACCATTATGTAAGAGATACTTAACATATGAACTGATTTTGACAGAGGAGGGATTTTTGAGCTTCTACTGTAAAAATTTACTGAGTTCTAGGAAGCCAGCTATTTTCTAAAGCTTTGCATGTAATGGGATTTGCAGCTATATTATCCCTAAAAAAAAAAAAAAAAACCTATCATCAATTTAAAGGCTTTCCAGGTGGCACTAGTGGTAAAGACCCACCTGCCAGTGCAGGAGATGTTAGAGACTCTGGTTTGATCCCTCAGTTGGAAAGATCCCCTGGAGGAAAAAATGACAACCCACTCCAGTATTCTTGTCTGGGAAATCCCATGGACACAGGAGACTGGTGGGCTACAGTTTATAGGGTCACAAAGACCTGGACATGATGGAGTGGCTTAGCATGCAATAAAGGCACATATTCCCAAAATGCCATAAATCTACATAGTCATTGTCTTCTGTTAAAATGTGTAACTTTATTACATAACACTAATGATCAATTCAGATTATCCTTATGACTATGCTGTAATGCAAAGCAGTTGAAGAGGCACATAATGAATTGCTCCATTTCATCTTTTTCTAACAGAAGGCATATTTAAAAAGCAACGTAAATATATACATTAAAAGTTTTCAACATCAAAGTTGATTACTGAAACTGAAAATTCTTAGTACGAGGGATAATACTTGTTATGACTTTAATCCAAGTAGACTGCATTCTAATGATCAAATTGATTTTAAAATTAATGTCAATTTTCAAAGCATATGGAGTTTAAATGACAACAGGATGGGTTAAAGCATTCTGTAGAACAAGACTGGCTGGGTTTGAATGCTAGCTCCAAACCACTGCTGTGACGCTTGCTAGTTGTGTGGTCCTGGCAAGACACTTGAATGCTCATGTCCTCAGCTGTGTTGTGACAGATAGATGGGGTGAAAGACTCATTGGAAAAGACCCTGATGCTAGGAAAGATTGAAGGCAAAAGGAGAAGGGGACAGCAGAGGATGAGATGGCTAGATAGCACTACCAACCCAATGGACATGAATTTGAGCAAACTAGGAGATAGTGGAAGATGGAAGAGTCTGGTGTGCTGCAGTCCATGGGGTCACAGTCAGACATGACTTAGTGACTGAACGACAAAGATGGGATGATATGTATGAAACAGAATAGTGTCTGGAAGATGGTATGTGCCTGTGTGCTAAGTTGCTTCAGTCGTGTCTGATCCTGTGAGATGCCATGGGCAACTCCTCTGACCATGGGATTTCCCAGGCAAGAATACTGGAGAGGGTTGCTAATTCTTTCTCCAGAGGATCTTTCTGAACAAGGACTCACACTCGTGTCTTTTACATCTCCTGCATTGGTAGGTGGATTCTTTACCCTTTAACGCCACCTGGGAAGCCAGGTGATGATGTTAGTTGCTATAAAGTATTTGTTGTTATTAATATTATTACTATTATTACTATTATATTTTGTCTTGACATATGAGTAGGTTTAAGTTTATATCAAAGCCACACTTACAATTTCATGTTCCAACATTCTTTATCACCAAGGCACAAAATGCTGATTGATAGAAATAAAAATTAGATTTAAAGTAGCTCCTCATTTCATTATTAGCAAAGGCCAATTGCCTTGTATTTTTAAGTTACACACTCCATCGAGTAAAATTAACTTCATTGAAATCTTGTCTTTCACCAGAAAATAATATATCTACACAGATAGATTTGCATCTTATTCTAAGGGATCTGAGGATACTAGGTTAAGAAATTCTTATATAGTTAAAAATTTTTAGTAAGGTTTGTTTATTGTTTCTCTGATGAAAATATAGAGTAATTTCATATGTCTAAGAAAAATTCACCTTCTCAGTATATAATCTCTCTATATAAATAATTACTTATATTTAATTATTTAAACCACATAGCATGACAAATGCCTTATTATTCTTTCTCCACAAAATACTTTAAAGTTTTAACAATTAATTATACAGTTATAGGGACAAGATTTTATGCCAAAGACAGCTCTGAGATGCTAATGAAAAGGTCACATAAATATGGATGCCAACTCAGCTGGGAAGGGTTGGAAGAAATACTGATTATATCAGTCACCAAATGATGACATACATAGTACCCATGAAGTATTTGTTTACAGCAACTGTGGTGAGGCTTTTTTCTCTGTAGAAAAACAGTTCCTGCTGAGCACATATTTTGTGCCTCTAACATCACTCTACTGTGATGATCACTGCATTGATTAAACTTGCTTTTATATCATTAGTCTGTGCTTTAGACGAAGAAGGTGATGGCATCCCACTCCAGTGTTCCTGCCTGGAGAATCCCAGGGACGAGGGACCCTGGTGGGCTGCTGTCTCTGGGGTTGCACAGAGTCGGACATGACTGAAGTGACTTAGCAGCAGCAGCAGCAGCAGTGCTCTAGACAGTAAAACTAAAATTATCATTTCATAATTTAAAAATACCATTGAACTCAATTCAATTGATTTTTATTTCCAAGGCTATGGGTGTAGGTAACAGAATACTCCTCTCTGTACTCTGCCTACTGTAATCCTGAAACTTCATCCCCTTCTAAATTCCTCCCATTTATGATTGTTCTCTTTGAGGAGAGCTTATGAATTGGTCCAAAAACGTCCCTACTGAAAGACCATCTGAGTGTCACTATTTTATGTGTCCTCAGAATAAAGGACTTCTTTTTCAGCTGTTGGCACTATGGCAATCTGTGTATGTAAACTTATTCCTTATCTATTTGCTACTTTGGGGAACAAATATGCTTAGAGCCCTCAGCTCTGGGTTCACTCTTTTTCATGAGTCTATATGGTGGCACATAGGTAAAGATTCCGCCTGCAATGCAGGAGACTCGGGTTTGATCCCAGGGTTGGGAAGATCCCCTGGAGAAGGAAATGGCAACCCTTCCCACTATTCCTGGGAAATTCCTTGGACAGGGGAGCTTGGTGGGCTATAGTCCGTGGAGTCAGAGTTGGACACGACTTAGTGACTAAACAATGTAAATAAGGATGAGCTTTTAGAATGGAAAAAGAAAACTTCACAAGACTTGCCTATTCTTTGATGTCAACCCCCAAAGGCAATGACTTATGTGTAAAATTCGATGAATTTTACCATCTGCATGTCTGCAGACTGGTACCCACTCCAACTATCAAAAGATGAAAAGTGAACATTGCTCAGTCCTGTCTGACTCTTTGTGATCCCATGAACTATATAGTCCATGGAATTTTCCAGGCCAGAATACTGGAGTGGGTAGCCATTCCCTTCTCCAGGAAGGAGATCTTCCCAACCCAGAGATCAAACCCAGGTCTCCCGCATTGCAGGCAGATTCTTTACTGGCTGAGCCACCAGGGAAGGCCCTATCAAAAGAGAGAATATTTCTATCACCCTTCCCCCACCCCAAAAGCTTCTCTGTGTTCCTTTGCAATCTATTTCTTCTGTTATCCATGGTCCCAGCAGCCATCAATCTGCTGTTACTATATTTTTAGCTTTTTCTAGAATTTAACTTAATGGAATTATAAAGTATGTAATGTTTTGTATGTGTTCTTGTACTTAGTCAAGTTCTTTTGTGATTCATCCTTATTTCTGCATTGTATTGTAGCATACTCCTTTAACAGCAAAATATGAATAGTATTTCACTGTGTGAATAGACCACAGTTTGCTAATCCATTGATTAACTGATGAGCATTTAGTTTGCTTCCAATTTTAACCATCATAAATATAGTTTCTATGTACATTCATGTAAAAGTCTTTTTATGGACATATATGGTCTTGAGTCATTTCTAGGAGTGTTTTGATGTCATATCTTTGTAGTGCCTTCAATTTTGTAAGAATTCTTCAAATGTTTTCCAAAGATGATCATGCCTGCTTCCACCAGCAATGTGTGGATATTCCATGGTTTCACATCTTGCCAACATTTGTTGTCAATCCTTTAAATTTAAAGTCATTCCAGTTAATGTATGTTTTTACCGTGTCATGCTCAGTCGTATTTGACTCTGCGACCCTGCAGACTATAGCCTGCCAGGCTCCTCTGTCCAGGGTGATTCTCCAGGCAAGAATACTGGAGTGGTCTCCAAGGGACCTTTCTAACCCAGGGATCAAACCTGCAGCTCTTGAGTTTACTGTATTGCAGGTGGATTCTTTACCTGTTGAGCCATTACTATTGTTTTAATTTGCATTTTCCTTGCCCCTGCCCTGTCAGCTGTGTCCTGGCAGGTGGGAGGGAAGCCCATGGCTAGGTACTAGGGAGGTACAGGTGTCTTGCTCAGCCCATGTGTTCAGCCCACAGCTTCTTGGCTGAATGTAGTGTGTCTTTTCCCCACCCCATGTACTTGTCTCTTCCTAGTGATTCTGTTTTGCCGTTTCAGCAAGAATAATATTGTGTTGTTTTTTAAGAAAAAGTATTCAACATGAATGTGGAGAGAACGAACACGAAGATATAGGTTGCAGATGTTACAAGCATGTGCAGTTCTGTGTGTGTGTATACATATATATGGTAAGCATATATATTGTTGTGCAGCTAGGGTGAAGCCAGCAAAGAAGTATGTATGTCTTTTTAAAATGTTTGCAAAGAGATAAGCTGACTGCTTGATAATCATTCTCAGGTGTAAAGCTCCAAGTGTAAATAAAAGTGGCATTTAACAAATCTTTTCAGAGCAAAGTACAGCTGCCTATATAAAACAAGAACTAAGCTAAAGGAACAGCTGAGAGCTGCTGATTCCCACAAGAGGGAGAGGAATCTCAAAGCCCTGCTTTGTATCTCTTCACCCCACTTTCTATAAGAAAGTAGGATGATGGGAAATCACGGATTAAGTTGTATTTAAACAAAAAGGAACTTGGTAACTCTACTGGGTTTAGTAGAGCCTCAGTGTTGCTTTAACTTAGTTTACACTTTTTTTATTTAAAAAAAAGCAGCAATCAATGTTTTTTTAAAAAGAATTGTGACTGTAAAATTGATAAATATGACTGTAACACAGCTTATATGGTGGCTGTGACAGTTCAGTTGGGCAAAGGAGTGGTGGTGGACTCATTAAAATCATATATACTTGAATAGTCCATTGACCAAAACTCTTTATAGACTGTTGTGTAAAAGTGGAATCACAGACTGTTAAACATTGCCTGGACTCCAGAAGAGTCCTGGAGGCTGCTGGGACCTCTCGTATCATGACAAACTTGGACTTTTTCTTTCTTGTTTTAAAAGACACGAAATGATAGAATCCATATAATTTGCTGGAGACATTCTGATCCACCATGTAGATCTGTATTTAGTATCATTTGGATTTGGAAAAGTGTCGGTTACATTATGCCTGTGTAATAAAGTTTTTATTAAAACTGCAAAAAAAAAATGGTTTTCCCAGTAGTCATGTATGGATGTGAGAATTGGATTATAAAGAAAGCTGAGTGCTGAAGAAATGATGCTTTTGAACTGTGGTGTTGGAGAAGACTCTTGAGAGTCCCTTGACCTGCAAGGAGATCCAACCAGTCCATCCTAAAGGAAACCAGTCCTGAATATTCACTGGAAGGACTGATGCTGAAGCTGAAACTGCAGTCTTTTGGCCACCTGATGCGAAGAACCGACTCACTGGGAAAGACCCCGATGCTGGGAAAGATTGAAGGCAGGAGGAGAAGGAGATCACAGAAGATGAGATGGTTGGATGGCATCAGCGACTCAATGGACATCCATTTGAGTAGGCTCTGGGAGTTGGTGATGGTCAGGGAAGCCTGGTGTGTGGCAGTCCTTAGGGTTGCAAAGAGTTGGACACAACTGAGGGACTGAACTGAGCTGAATAAATAATGACGTTGACCTTCCTTTCATGTAAAAGTTCATCATTTACATATCTTCTTTGATGAAGTGGCTGATTAAAATCGTTGTCCAGTTTTTACTGGGCTGTTTTTAATTTTGCATTGTAAGAATTCTTTCTATATTGTGGATTCAAATTGTCTATCAGATTGAGATTTTTAGACGTATTTGATCCTGCCTGTGGTTTTTATTTTCTTAACAATGCTTTTAAAGCTCTAACATTTTATATTTACATATATAATTGACTAACCTCTTTAAAGTACTGGAAAAAGTGGTCAGAACAGGTGAGTATGTTGTGTGTGTCCAAAAAAAAAAAAAGAAAAAGAAAATCAGCCATTATTTCTTCTTTCTCCCTTGTGTGTGTGTATGTATGTTCCTCTCTCTCTCTTCTTTCTGGGATTTGAATTACACATGATATCTCCCACCAACCACTTATGCTTTGTTCATTTTTATTTTCTAAACTTTTCTTTCTGCACTTTATTTTGGAATTTCCTTCAATTCCACAGCTATTTTCTGTGTCTAATCACTGTTAATCTCTTTCAGAATATTGTTCATTTCGGTATAATACATCTATCTGTAAAGTTTCCATTGAGTCTTTTTCATATCTGCTATTTTTCTTGCCATTCCCTGCTTCATTTTGCATCCATGAGCACATTTGTAAGATTTATCATAGCTTAAGGTTTCTGGCTATTAGTTCTGTCATCTCTGTTATGTGTGGTTCTGTCTCCATCCTTTTCTCCAAGTTATGGGCCTAGTTTTTAGTGCCTTACAATTTCTAACAGCATGCTAGATATTGTGAATTCTGTATTTCAGGTTGCTCATTCCCTTTAGTTATATTGCTTTTTTCCAGCCCAGAGTTAATTGGGGCAGGGTGGGGGGCGGGGGGGCGGGAGGTCATTGTTTTCATTCTGAAGTTTTCTTTCAACTTTTTAAGATAAGAAGATTTCATTCTAAGGATAATTTAACTTCGCTGCTCAAGTTAAAACCTCTCAGAGCTCCATTCTGTGCCACAGGGTCTCTCCTCTCAGGTATTTCCATCACTTCAAATGTCACTGGACAGGTTTTTAAAATCGAAATGGATACCCTTTTAACTACACTTTAAATAATTACAAAGTGCTTAAGATACACTCTCTCCTATTTGGGAGAATGTTGTGATTATAGATAAACAATGCTTTTGTTCTTATCACTATAATGAACCTTGAAATAGAGTTAAGTAGCTAGTATCATGGGGACTTCCTTGGTGGCTCAGCCATAAAGAATCTGCCTGCAATGCAGGAGATGATGTAAGAGATGTGGGTTCGATCCCTGGGCTAGGAAGATCCCCTGAAGGGGAACATGGCAACCCACTCCAGTATTCTTGCCTGGAGAATCCCATAAACAGAGAAGCCTGGTGAGCTGCAGTCCATAGGGTTGCACAGAGTCTCACACAACTGAAGTGACTAAGCAGCAGCACCAGCAGCTAGTATCATGGGGCTTTCCAGGTGGCGCTAGTGGTAAAGAACCTGCCCACCAATGCAGGAGATGTAAGAAATGTGGGTGTAGTCCCTGGGTCAGGAAGATCCTCTGAAGAAGGGCATGGCAACTCACTCCAGTATTCTTGCCTGGAGAATCCCATGGATAGAGAAGCCTGGAGGGCTACAGTCCAGGGTTGCAAAGAGTCAGACACGGCTGAAGTGAGTTAGCATGCACACAAGCACAGCTAGTATCATGCAGTGTTCTGCTTGAGCAAACCAGTGTTTTCTTCCTAGATAAAGATATATCCCCAGTTCCAGGGAAATGTGAGTTGATGAAGAGACCAGCCAAAGCTATGGAAAAAAAGAAAACATACATGCAAAATCCCAATCATTCTGGAGGGATGGGTAAATACAAAGATATAATTGAGGATTATCTAATATTTGAACAAAGCACTTTATTGGAATTGTGAACATCAAAATGAACAAATATGAAAACAGAATTTGGAAAGGAAAAAGTGTCCATTTTCTATGCTGCTGACAAATTACAACACAGTGAGTTAAAAAACACATATTTATTATTTCCTATTTACTCAGGGTCTGAAGTCCTGGCATATCATGGTTGGATCCTCAGCTAAGGGTCAAATATGGGCCCAATCAAAGTGTTAGTTGGGTGGCATTTATGTCTATATGCTTGACTGGGAAAGATTCTGCATCCAAGCACATTCACATTGTTGGCGGAATTAATTCATTTGTGGGGTAGAAGTTAACGGTCTTATCTTCTGGCTAGATGTTGACTGGAGACTTCCTAAGCTCATAGAGGTTTACACAGTTCTTAGAATTGCCCTCAGCTGCTGCCCCATGATTTTTCTTAACATGGACACTTATTTAGTCACATCAGCATGGAGAGTCTCTAAAGTGAGTCTACTAGCAAGAAGAGGCTTTATATAATGTAAGGTAATCATGGGAGAGAAAACACAAGGAACCTAGTGCTGTAAAATAGTTAAGGGTGTCTTTGAATGGTGATTACAGTACTCTCTCAACTGCGCTTCTGGTTTTGGAAGACACAAGTTCAAACTGGAATGAAAGAGAGAGAACCCCAGGGGAGATATCTCCAAGAAATGCCAGTTAAATGATATATATGGCATAGTAAACAGACAAAGCAAAAACGGATGCAACTATTAATTTCAGTGAAACCAAAAAGTTTTCCAAGAGAGAAAACAAATACTAAATATTGAATTCACCAAAATTAGAGTAAAATTACTTTGGAAGTTGGAAAGAGGAAATATTTACATGTGAGCATATGGTTGGGATAGGAAAAAGATCTGAATCTTCATATTCTTTATTTGGAAATCAACAGGTTAATATCCAAAACTTGAAGAAAAAGGCAGTATAAATACATTATTTAACAATCTGACCCTAAATATATGGAGAAATGAAAGAACTGAAAACCATTGCCTGTAGTGAGTAAACAGGTAGCTGCATATATGAATGACAAGATTGACTATTTTTTGTTATACTTTTCCTAGTTTATTTGATTTTTAAAAATATATACTTGCATGCTGCTAAGTTGCTTCAGTCGTGTCCTACTCTGGGCAAACCCATAGACTGCAGCCCACCAGGCTCTGCTGTCCCTGGGATTTTCCAGGCAAGAGCGCGGGAGTGGGTTGTCATTGCCTTCTCCAATGCATGAAAGTGAAGAGTGAAAGTGAAGTCATTCAGTCATGTCCGACTCTTAGTGACCCCATGGACTGCAGCCTACCAGGCTCCTCTGTCCATGGGATTTTTCCAGGCAAGAGTACTGGAGTGGGTTGCCATTGCCTTCTCCGATATACTTGCATAAACATGATTAAAAAATATAAAAATTAAGAATGAGTATAATGAGAATGTTAACATTTTACTCCATATACCTTAACGTTGTTCGAATAGTTTTCAAAAGCTATGTTTTATATTTATTCTTAAAAAATAATGCATCTCTCTACTTTCTCCAAAGCCTCTGGTGTTGCTCTTCATTTTGTTTATAGTCCCAATTGTCTTGCTGCTTACACTGGCTGCACTGTTCACTGAACCCAGGGTAGGCAAGGCCAGAGCTGAGGTTGGAACAAGAAGCCTTAGGGGCTGCAGACATGTTTATTCTCTCCTGGCTGGCACAGCAGTAATAGCAGCAGACATAACATAACACAACATAACCTCACACCACCTCTCTCCTGACGGACACAACAGCCATAACAGTATTCTCTCCTGGCTGACGCAGCAGCGGTAGCAGTATTCATGCTATAGTCTCTCCTCTTGTGGCTGACCCAAGAGACACAGCTGTGATGCTGCAGTTAAATGCCGCCATTTCTTTCAGGTGGAACTCACATATCCCTACAGCACAAAGTAGCTTGTGACCAATTGAGTACCTCGTGACATACACGAGCAGTGCTTCAAATGATCTCAGCTGTTACACAGTAATTATTCACAAAACATGGGGTGAGAGAGCCTGAACACGCCATTTTGACTAATTCGTTCTCTCCCCACACCTATAAAGCCTTTTTTCTTTTTTCACTTTTTGTTGGAATACAGATGAGTTACAATGTTGTGTTGGTTTCTGCTGTATGGCAACATTATACATTCACATATATCCACCCTTTTCTTTTTCAGATTCTTTTCCACATAGGTTGCAGAGTATTATGTAGAGGTTCCTGTTTTATGCAGTAGGTCTTAGTTTTTATTTATTTACTTAGTTGTTTTGGCCTCACCATGTGGCATGCAGGATCTTATTTTCCCAACCAGGCATGGAACCCGTGTTCCCTGCAGTGGAAGTCCCTAAAGCTTTTTTTTTTCAGTGAGTTTCGAGGAGATAGAATCTCCTTTGAGGATGAGATTAAATGGAAGAACTAGGACAGCTAGTGGGGAAGGGAGCTGATATAGAGTTAGGAAGGATGCATTTCACTAGATTTACAATTTTTCCCAGTCTAAGCGTTAAATTAGAAAAAAGTAGGAAGTGGGCAAAGAACTTCATTAATGGCCTACTATGTGCTAAGCATTGCAGAGGTGCTTTACTGGCATTTCTTCAGTTTAACACTCTGATATAGACATTTTGGACTCTGGGTCACAGAACAGTGGTTTAATGATGAGAAGTTAAATAAATTGCTTAAGCAAAGGATGCCTCCCTTAGTTTCACAGCAAGTACTGAAACCAAAGGCTTCTCTGACTCAAAAACCCTCAGGTACATCTTCTTTATCCATTCCTCTGTCAGTGGGATGTTGAGATTGCTTCCATATCCTGGCTTTTATAAACAGTGCTACAATGAAGACTGGGGTACATGTATATTTTTGAATTATGGTGTTCTCAGGGTATATGCCTCTTGAGAAACCTGTATGCAGGTCAAGAAGCAACAGTTAGAACTGGACATGGAACAACATACTGGTTCCAAATAGGAAAAGGAATATGTCAAGTCTGTATATTGTCACCCTGCTTATTTAATTTATATGCAGAGTACATGATGAGAAGTGCTGGGCTGGGTGAAGCACAAGCTGCAACCAAGATTTCAGAGAGAAATATCAATAACCTAGAAAGTTATGACCAACTTAGATGGCATATTAAAAAGCAGAGACATTACTTTGTCAATAAAGGTCCATCTAGTCAAGTCTATGGTTTTTCCAGTAGTCATGTATGGATGTGAGAGTTGGACTACAAAGAATTGATACTTTTGAACTGTGGTGTTTGAGGAGACTCTGGAGACTCCTTTAGACTGCAAGGAGATCCAACCAGTCCATCCTAAAGGAAATCAGTCCTGAATATTCATTGGAGGGACTGATTCTGAAGATGAAACTCCAATATTTTGGCCACCTGATACAAAGAACTGACTCATTTGTAAAGACCCTGATGCTGGGAAAGATTGAAGGCAGGAGGAGAAGGGGACGACAGAGGATAAGATGGTTGGATGGCATCACCGATGCTATGGACATGAGTTTGAGTAGTCTCTGGGAGTTGGTGATGGACAGGGAGGTCTGGAGTGCAGCAGTCCATGGGGTTGCAAGAGTTGGACAAGACTGAGTGACTGAACTAAACTGGACTGAACAGGGTATATGCCCAGGAGTGGGATTAATGGGTCATATGGTCGTTCTGTTCTTCCATGTCCAGTTCTAACTGTTGCTTCCTGACCTGCATACAGATTTCTCAAGAGGCAGGTTAGGTGGTCTGGTATTCCCATCTCTTTCAGAATTTTCCACAGTTTATTGTGATCCACACAGTCAAAGGCTTTGGCATAGTCAATAAAGCAGAAATAAATGTTTTTCTGGAACTCTCTTGCTTTTTCCATGATCCAGTGGATGTTGGCAATTTGATCTCTGGTTCCTCTGCCTTTTCTAAAACCAGCTTGAACATCAGGGAGTTCACGGTTCACGTATTGCTGAAGTCTGGCTTGGAGACTTTTGAGCATGACTTTACTAGCATGTGAGATGAGTGCAATTGTGCAGTAGTTTGAGCATTCTTTTGCATTGCCTTTCTTTGGAATTGGAATGAAAACTGACCTTTTCCAGTCCTGTGGCCACTGCTGAGTTTTCCAAATTTGCTGGCATATTGAGTGCAGCACTTTCACAGCATCATCTTTCAGGATTTGAAACAGCTCAACTGGAACAACAGACTGGTTCCAAATAGGAAAAGGAGTACGGCTAGGCTGTATATTGTCACCCTGCTTATTTAACTTATATGCAGAGTACATCGTGAGAAACGCTGGCCTGGAAGAAACACAAGCTGGAATCAAGATTGCCGGGAGAAATATCAATAACCTCAGATATGCAGATGACACCACCCTTATGGCAGAAAGTGAAGAGGAACTAAAAAGCCTCTTGATGAAAGTGAAAGAGGAGAGTGAAAGAGTTGTCTTAAAGCTCAACATTCAGAAAACGAAGATCATGGCATCTGATCCCATCACTTCATGGGAAATAGATGGGGAAACAGTAGAAACAGTGTCAGAGTTTATTTTTGGGGGCTCCAAAATCACTGCAGATGGTGACTGTAGCCATGAAATTAAAAGACGCTTACTCCTTGGAAGAAAAATTATGACCAACCCAGAGAGTATATTCAAAAGCAGAGACATTACTTTGCTGACTAAGGTCCATCTAGTCAAGACTATGGTTTTTCCAGTGGTCATGTATGGATGTGAGAGTTGGACTGTGAAGAAGGCTGAGCGCTGAAGAATTGATGTGTTTGAACTGTGGTGTTGGAGAAGACTCTTGAGGGTCCCTTGGACTGCAAGATCCAACCAGTCCATTCTGAAGGAGATCAACCCCTGGATTTCTTTGGAAGGAATGATGCTAAAGCTGAAGCTCCAGTACTTCGGACACCTCATGCGAAGAGCTGACTCATTGGAAAAGACTGTGATGCTGGGAGAGATTAGGGGCAGGAGGAGAAGGGGACGCACCAGGATGAGATGGCTGGATGGCATCACGGACTCGATGGACGTGAGTCTGAGTGAACTCTGGGAGATGGTGATGGACAGCGAGGCCTGGTGTGCTGGGATTCATGGGGTCGCAAAGAGTCGGACACGACTGAGCGACTGAACTGAACTGAACTGAACTGAACTGAACTGATGATAGTTCTATTTTTACTTTTTTTTTTTAGGAACCTCCATACTGTTCTCCATAGGGCTGTATCAATTTAGATAGCTAGTGGGAAGATGCTGCAAGGCACAGGGAGCTCAGCTCAATGCTCTGTGATGACCTAGATGGGAGGGAGGCTTAAGAGGACAGGAATATATGTATACATATGGTTGATTCACTTTGTTGTACATCAGAAACTAACACGAAATTGTAAGTCAAGTATATTCCAATTTTTTTAAAAAGAAAAAGAAACCTTCAGCTATAGGTGGCTCCAAAGTGATACCCTGCTTAGCATCAGTTCCTCGTGTGCAAAACTTGCTCCATTGATTACGTGAAAATCTCCTTCATTGTCTTAATTCAGTATCCCCTCTGCAATCTTGTTTATATTAATTCATTTAAAAATCGACAACTTGAAGGTAACTTTCAGTTTTACTCTTGTCAAATGTTGAAGCTCAGGATTTTATATCTATTTTTATTGAATCTAATGTACTCAAATATTAATAGTTCAACAGTTTGAGTGAGTGTAGGTGGTTAATTAAGAAAATGCTGATTGTAAGTATTGAATTCTTAGGAAGCTTTTAGCTAATTATATGACAACTTAATTTATCTATTGCTTTTTGATTAAATATTAATACATGATTTTAGCATATATCAGTATTTGATATAATCATTAGCATATATTTGATATTTTGCTAAATCTTTGTATAAGACTTTACTCATTATTAGTTTAAACAGATTTATTGCTGGTTTTGGTGTAGTGTGCTCTAAATTACTTCAGTCATGTCTGACTCTTTGCCACCCCATGGACTGTAACCGCCAGACTCTTCTGTCCATGGAATTCTCCAGGCAACAGTAGTGGAGTGGGTTGCCTTGACCTCCTCCAGGGGATCTTCTCAACCCAGGGGTCAAACCCGCATCTCTTAAGTCTCCTGCATTGGCAAGCAAGTTCTTTATCACCAGTGCCACTCGGGAAGCCCTTTGCTGTAGCATATCTATTTTCAAGAAGAGGGGTTTTGTCTAACGAGTGTTCATGAAGGAATCCATATTTTTGGCATATTTAGGATTTGGGTGAATAGCTTTAAAAATCTCAACACCAACTACGTTGGCCCCTGATTCTTTGCATTTATTGCTACGACAAAACACAAGTCAAGATATCCAAGAAAAATGGTGATGTTGAAAATCATAAAGAGATTTACAGTTCCATGCTGAAACAGTTCTATTCATTCATCTGTTCCCCTATAGAAAGAACTGTCTTGCCTGAAAACAATGGGTAGGATGATCAGAGCTCCGTGCTGCTGACCCCAGCACGGCTGTGTTTTCACTGAGCACCAGACGTCAGAACTTAACAAGGGACCACGGCTTCTGCTCTTCCTAGAGGTCCTGCATCTTTATTGCAGAGGATAAGAATAGCAACAAATGTTGGTTCTCTACATCTGCCTCTCTATTCCTGCAGTAGAAATTGAGACATAGACACAGACATGTGGATATAAGGGAAGTGGGTGGAGGATGGGATGAACTAGGAGACTAGGATTGACATATATGCATTACCATGTGTAAAATAGATAGCTAGTGGGAATTTGCTCAGTTCGGTGCTCTGTGTTAACCTAGAGGAGTGCAATGGGAGAGGGGGGTGACAGGGAAGTCCAAGATGGAGGGGATACATGTATATACATAGCTGATTCACTTTGTTGTACATCAGAAACTGACACACACACACACACAATAAAATGCCTGGGTTATGCCTACATGTATGTTTTCAGTATTCATTTTATCTCTACAATTGCCAAATGAAAAATAGATCTGTTTGGTTGGTTGATCACAAACAGTCTCATCAGAGTCATGCAGATGATGTATACCCAAATCTTGAAGCATATTTTTAAATAAAATGATGAATACAAATACCAGTATTTCTGACTATAATAGAATAGCTTTTATGAGAAAATAGTATAAGATTAGATTTTCCATCCCTATTTGAATGGATACTTAATTTTCCACAAGATTTATATTTCATGAGAGGACTCAGAAATAAGTGAAAGATACAGATGTTTTTCTCTCTGGTACCCTGGCTCTTGTGTTCAAGGGGAAGGAGTGTGTGCCTGTGCATGTGTGCGCATGCATGTGTGAACACACAAGAGAAGGCTTTCATGAGAGTGAGCCCCAGGGATGCAGGGTTTGCACTGGGTCAAATTGATGCTCTCCCATATGGTCACTAGTAAACTTGATGGACTCACACCAGCCTCTTTTCCTGTCTCCTGGGCTGGAGCTCATTTAGCCGAAAGCATGATGAAGGCGACAGAAAGGGAGCAGCTGAGCCACAAGTCCTTTGTTTGGCCTTAATAGATCAGGTTAGCGTTCTGCAGATGTTGGCTTTCCAAATCAATAATTCTCTTGCCGGCACCTCCCAGCAGTAGCTATTAGATGATGTAATTCAGAATTTGATTTGCTTCTTAGGTTAAGACAAGCAAATCTCATTTGCAGTGTAAAATATCTCACACCATGAAAATAATGCCTTCTGTTTTGCCTTCCCACCCAAGGGCATTTTATAGAATGGAAGTCAAGGTCATTGTGACAGTCATCACAGGGTGGAAACCTGCAGCCACAGACTGTGTTTGGAAAACCTGCTCTTTTCACTTATTAGGTTATCACAAGTGGTAACCTAATGCTAGCAGAGGTATTTGTAGCTTTGTATTGTGTTAGGAGAAATAGAATTCCCCGATATTACAGCTGCACTTTTGATTTGTCATTTATTTGGAATAAATAGAGGGTGGTATGCCAGTTTCCATGGAAACCAGTTCTACTTTGGAGCAGTGTAAGACCTTTAAACACGTTGGAAATTGCTTCCTTCTCATTATGTTTCGGCACTGAAGAAGGTGTAGTGTGCAATTAAATAGAAATGAAGTTTCAGTTAAAAATTAAATTACATTTTCTGGATTGTCCTTTGTGTACAGTAAGCTTAAGAGAGCATTGCTATCTGCAAAACTGACTGGATGTGTGGTTTGGAAAAAGAAAAGGATCATCTCTTAACTGCTGTATGTGTGTGTGAGTGTGTGTTTGCACGTGCGCACATGCATGTGTATGTAAGAGAGATTCACAAAGATCTGTCTCTTAGAAGTTTGTTATAAAACTGCCAACTCCATTTAGAACATTCTGGAAATCTTTGTAAATATGTGCAGGGTTATAAAAATATATGTTTGGATTTGTTTGTTCATTATAAATAAAGAGAATTAAATACAATATTGATACAGAAAGACAACATTTAATTGATCAAAAGATTTTTTAAAAAGAGATTCTTTTAAGGAAAACTAGTGAAAATAAGAAAATGCTATGTATTCTGGGCCCTGAAATATAGTCATTACAAAAACAGGGATATATGCACACTGAAGCAGCCAAAATATTAGGATTTTATGTGATGAAAGCTA
This sequence comes from Capricornis sumatraensis, assembly GCF_032405125.1. Lineage (NCBI taxonomy): Eukaryota > Metazoa > Chordata > Mammalia > Artiodactyla > Bovidae > Capricornis > Capricornis sumatraensis. The sequence goes on along the minus strand of NC_091086.1, from coordinate 61,793,334 downwards.
AGAGTAGGCTTATATTGTAAAAAGTTCAATGTATTCTGTACATTAAAAAGTGAGAATCTTCAGCTTATGAAATTGATAAAATATGTTGAAGTGTTTATTTAGTCTTATGCATCAATTATATGTCTCCCAGAAATGTATAGATTATTCAGGAGCAATCAGGGGTCATCCTATTTATAACCAAATGTTATACATTTTTACAGCTTTTTATGATATGTAAAGGGCATCTTCATACATTATTTCTTGTGTTCTGTTACCAGTCCTGAATAGTGTAGCAGCTATTGTTTCAATTTTAATTATAAGTAAGTTGCTTCAGTTTATCCAGTTATCAATGGAACCTGGAATGGATTTCTTCTGAGTTCTAGTCTTATGATCTTTCCATGTCAAGAATTATATTTTTTATCAGACTAAATTTACAACACATCCTGTTTTCTCCTGACTCATGAAGGACAGTATTTAGGGATACAGTTTGGCTGCTCTTCAGAATTACTGAAAGTGTGTGTGAGGAACTGAGATTTCAAATTAAGATATCTTGTCTTCTAAGCATCCTATCATAGATATTTATGTTTTGCAGGTTTGAGATGAGTTTTCTGGTTAATCCACATTATTCAGCGATATTGGCCATGATCCAATTTTTATGTAATTGAAATATAAGCTGTATATATTCCTGGACACAAAGGATTGTTATTTTTTCATGTATGGTGTGTCCACTGAACTAGGTGTTATTTATGTTTGGCTGTTGTGTGCTTAATCAGTCCTGCACTGGTGATAAGCCCTTGTGGCAAAGGAACTCCATGCTATAAAAAGATTGTAGGGAGAACTGAAAAAAACTATGCTCTGTAATAACAGCAGCTTTGTTGGTAGTGAACAGCTGCTGGCCCAGCAGTCCTGGGACTTTCATGAGGCTCCTATGAATATGTTCACAGCATGCTGAGGCTGCTTCCATGCTGCTAGATTGCTGCATCGCCAAATCCTGTCTGCTGGGGAGCACCGGCTTCATCCTACAGAGCCTTTCTTGAAGGAAATGCTTTTCACTCCTGTCAAATAAAAATTATTCTATTCAATGTATAATCAGTGCTTGCATAATATACAATAAATATTGTAGATAATACTCAATCCCTTCAGAATTTAGCTCTTTGAAGATATTATGTGAGTTCTTTTTTGTTGTCAAGTGTGAAGATTCTCTTCTAACACAGCTCATTGGTTAAGTAGCTAGATTTCAAAATAGAAAAATTGGGGGAATCTGCTGTGAAATTATTTCAAGGTCTATCATCCATGTTCTGGGAGATTTAATGAAGTGTTAATTCATGGTCGAGAGGACAGCCATGGTATATATCAACAAGCGGGAAAACCTGGGAGTCTAGGCTATTCTTTGGTAAAGAGAGGTTGATGAAAGCACCACAGACCCAGAGCTTCAATTCTGGTGCTCCTGAATTCTCAGAGCTGGTTCTCTGGTGAATTTCATTCTCTGGGTGAATTCACAAAGCTGGTACTCTGAACTAAAATGCTGACAGCTTGCTTGTCAAAGTTCTTACAGATGCTGAAATAATCTCCCACAAAGCAAACATCAGAATCAAAATAGGTTGTACAAACTTTTTAACAGTAAACTTTTAATAACGTATACAATGTTTATAGAAAAGTGCACAAATCAGTAAGTGTGTGCAGCTCAATTAATTTCATTGAGTGCATTATCTGCATCACTATCATTGTGAACAACACAAAATCTCACTCTTACTCTCATAAGCTCTTCTGGAGCCTCATCCTTGTCACCACTAACCCCAATAGTAACCAATGTATTATCTTCTAACAGATAGATTAGATTTGACAAAGTTTGAACTTTTTATAAATGTAGCCATCAGTTCAGTTCAATTCAGTTTAGTTCAGTTGCTCAGTCGTGTCCGACTCTTTGCAACCTCATGAATCGCAGCATGCCAGGCCTCCCTGTCCATCACCAACTCCCGGAGTTCACTCAAACCCATGTCCATCGAGTCGGTGATGTCATCTAGCCATCTCATCCTCTGTCTTACTCTTCTCCTTCTGCTCCCAATCCCTCCCAGCATCAGAGTCTTTTTCAATGAATCAACTCTTCGCATGAGGTGGCCAAAGTACTGGAGTTTCAGCTTTAGCATCATTCCTTCCAATGAACACCCAGGACTGATCTCCTTTAGAATGGACTGCTTGGATCTCCTTGCAGTGCAAGGGACTCTCAAGAGTCTTCTCCAACACCACAGTTCAAAAGCATCAATTCTTTGGCATTCAGCTTTCTTCACAGTCCAACTCTCACATCCACACATGACCACTGGAAAAACCATAGCCTTGACTAGACGGACGTTTATTGGCAAAGTAATGTCTCTACTTTTCAAAATGCTATCTAGGTTGATCAAAACTTTCCTTCCAAGGAGTAAACATCTTTTAATTTCATGGCTTCAGTCACCATCTGCAGTGATTTTGGAGCCCAAAAAAACAAAGTCTGACACTGTTTCCCCTGTTTCCCCATCTATTTCCCATGAAGTGATGGGACCGGATGCCATGATATTAGATTTCTGAATGTTGAGCTTTAAGACAACTCTTTCACTCTCCTCTTTCACTTTCATCAAGAGGCTTTTTTAGCTCCTCTTCACTTTCTGCCGTAAGGGTGGTATCATCTGCATATCTGAGGCTAGAGATATTTCTCCTGGCAATCTTGTTTCCAGCTTTTGCTTCTTCCAGCCCAGCGTTTCTCATGATGTACTCTGCATATAAGTTAAATAAGCAGGGTGACAATATACAGCCTTGACATACTCTTTTCCTATTTGGAACCAGTCTGTTGTTCCATGTCCAGTTCTTTCTGTTGTTGTTTTTTAAATTAATTAATTTATTTTTTAATTTTAATTTTTACTTTATTTTGCTTTATGATACTGTATTGGTTTTGCCATACATTGACATGAATCAGCCACAGGTGTACATGAGTTCCCAGTCCTGAACCCCCCTCCCACCTCCCATTCCATATCATCTCTTGCTTCCTGACCTGCATATAGGTTTCTCAAGAGGCAGGTCAGGTGATCTGGTATTCCCATCTCTTTCAGAATTTTCCGCAGTTTATTGTGATCCACAATAGTGAAAGTGAAAGGCTTTGGCACAGTCAATAAAGCAGAAATGGAGTACATATTTTTGTGTGTTTGGTTTCTTTCACCCAGCAGTACATTGACGAGACTCATCCATGTTTTTGTGGCTAGTTGGTTAAGGGTTTCCCACGTGACTCTGTGGTAAAGAATCTGCCTGTCAAGCAAGAGACGTGGGTTCAATTCCCCGGTTAGAAAGATCCCTTGGAGGAGGAAGCAGCAATCCACTCTAGTAATCTTGCCTGGAAAATCCCATGTACAGAGGAGACTCGCCTGCTACAGTCCATGGGGTCTCAAAGAGTCAAACATGATTGAGTGCTCATGCACACAGTTGGTTAATTTCTATTACTGTACAGTATTTGATCAAGTGAGTATATCCCAATTCATTTAATCGTTCTTCTATAGATGGTTGTTGGTGTTGCTTCTAGTTTGAGGCTGCTGTGGACATTCTGGTACATGTGTGAACATATCTGCTTATTTCCTTTGGGCATGTACCTTAGGATCATTGTGTTGGTATGTTTGACCTTAGTAGATACCGTTGAATTGTTTTCCAAAGTGGCTGAACAAACTTGCGCTCCCATTAGTGGTGTGCGAGAATCACGATTGCTCCACATCTCACCAACATGTGATTTCGACTGCTCTTTTATTTTGGCTATTTGAGTGGATGTGAAGTGTATCATATTGTACCTGTAGCTTTCCTTTTCCTGATCACTAATGTAATTTTTCACATGTGTTTTTTTGGTTATTCATGTGTTGATTTGAAGTGCCTGTTGAAATACTTGCAGTTTTTCTATTGACCTGACTCCCTTTGTCTTATGGGTTTTTGGGTATTGTTTTCATAGTCTCAGTTTGTCTTTTTCTAATACAAGTTTTGCTAATATTTTTTCTGACTCAAAGTCCTGTCTTTTTAATCTTATAGCATGGTCTTTTCATTCACAGCTGGCACTTTTTTACTTCTATTCAAGAAATCTTTAAGATTATGTTAAAAACCTACCTCAGTTTCTTCTAGAAGATTTATTATTTTAACCTTTCACATTTAGATCCACAATAAATCTGGAACGGATTTTGATTTATTGGTAAGTATTCTGGTGTAAAAAATGCCTACAGATGTTTCTTCATTGCATTGCAGTGTCGTCTTTGTCATAAATTTAACAATCATATATGGGTGAATTTATTTCTGCAGTGTCTGTTTGGTTCTAATGGACTATGATTTGTCATTTCATCAATACCTTCCAGCGTTTATTACTATAAATCTTTCGCAGGTCTTTCTACATGATCGTGTCAGTTTTCAAAATTTAGTCTCCTTTTTTTAAGATTGTCTAGGAGAAGGAAATGGCAACCCACTCCAGTGTTCTTGCCTGGAGAATCCCAGGAATGGCAGAGCCTGTGGGCTGCCGTCTATGGGGTCGCACGTAGTCGGACAGGACTGAAGCAATTTAGCAGCAGCAGCAGCAGAGTATACTAACTCTTAGCATATACATACACACTTTAGGTTCACATTGCCAATTGGCACAAAACAACCTGCTGAAATATTTATTCACGTTGCTGTGATCAATAACTCTTTTCCCTGAAACCTTTTTTATATTAGAATACGTTTGCTTTACGATGTTGTGTTAGTTTCTGCTGTACAACATCGTGAATCAGCCATATGTATACATATATTCACTCCTTCTTGAGCCTCCCTCCCACCCTCAATATCCCCCCCTCCAGGTCATCACAGATCGCTGAGCTCTCCGTGCTATATAGCAGCTTCTCCCAAGCTATCTCTTTTACACATAGTAGTGTATATATGTCAATGCTATTCTTTCCCTTCCCTTCCCCCCACCCTCACCATGTCCACAAGGCCATATTCTATTTTTGCATCTCTATTCCTTCCCTGCAAATAGGTTCATCAGTACCATTTTTCTAGATTCTATACATATGAGTTCAGTTCAGTTACTCAGTCGTGTCCGACTCTTTGTGACCCCGTGAATCACAGCACTCCAGGCCTCCCTGTCTATCACCAACTCCTACAGTCTACTCAGACTGACATCCATTGAGTCGGTGATGCCATTTAGCCATCTGATACTCTGTCATCCCCTTCTCCTCCTGCACCAATCCCTCTCAGCATCAGAGTCTTTTCCAATGAATCAACTCTTCGCATGAGGTGGCCAAAGTATTGGAGTTTCAGCTTTAGCATCATTCCTTCCAAAGAAATCTCAGAGCTGATCTCTTTTAGGATGGGCTGGCTGGATTTCTTTGCAGTCCAAGGGACTCTCAAGAGTCTTCAACACCACAGTTCAAAAGCATCAATTCTTTGGCGCTCAACCTTCTTCACAGTCCAACTCTCACATCCATACATGACCACTGGAAAAACCATAACCTTGACTAGATGGACCTTTGCTGGCAAAGTAATATCTCTGCTTTTCAATATGCTATCTAGGTTGATCATAACTTTCCTTTCAAAGAGCAAGAGTCTTTTAATTTCATGGCTGCAATCACCATCTGCAGTGATTTTGGAGCCCCCCAAAATAAAGTCTGACACTGTTTCCACTGTTTCCCTATCCCATGAAGTGATGGGACCAGATGCCATGATCTTCATTTTCTGAATGCTGAGCCTTAAGCCAGGTTTTTCACTCTCCACTTTCACTTTCATCAAGAGGCTTTTTAGTTCCTCTTCACTTTCTGCCATAAGGGGGGGGGTGTCATCCACATATCTGAGGTTATTGATATTTCTCCCAGCAATCTTGATTCCAGCTTGTGCTTCTTCCAGCCCAGTGTTTCTCATGATGTACTCTGCATATAAGTTAAATAAGCAGGGTGACAAGATACAGCCTTGACGTATTCATTTTCCTATTTGGAACCAGTCTGTTGTTCCATGTCCAGTTCTAACTGTTGCTTCCTGACCTGCATATAGGTTTCTCAAGAGGCAGGTCAGGTGGTCTGGTATTCCCATCTCTTTCAGAATTTTCCACACATATATGAGTTAATGAAAATAAAACAAAAATAAATAATTGGGACCTAGTTAAATATAAAAGCTTTTGCATAGCAAAGATAATCATAAACAAGATAAAAAAACAACCCTAAGAATGGGACAAATTTGCATATGGAGCAACAGACAAAGAATTAATCTTCAAAATATGCAAACAGCTTACGGAATTCAGTATCAAAAAATCAAACAATACAATCAAAAAATGGGTGGAAGACCTAAATAGACATCTTTCTAAAAAGACATATAGATGGCCAAGTGGCATGTGAACAGATGCTGAGCATTGCTAATTATTAGAGAAGTGCAAATAAAAACTACAGTGAGGTACACCTCACAGAATGGACATTATCAAAAAATCTACAGACAATAAATGCCAGAGAGGGTGTGGAGTAAGGGAACCCTCTTACACTGTTGATGGGAATGTAAACTGGCACAGTCACAGTGGAGAAAAGTATAGAGGTTTCTTTAAAAAATAAATGTAGAACTACCATGTTGTTGTTGTTTGGTTGCCAAGTCATGTCCAACTGTTTTGTGACCCCAAGGACTGTAGCCCCCCCCCAGGCTCCTCTGTCCATGAGATTTCCCAAGCAAGAATACTGGAGTGAGTTTCCATTGTCTTCTCCAGGGGATCTTCCTGACCCAAGGGTCAAACCCAAGTCTCCTGCTTGACAGGGGGATTTTTTTTTACCACTGAGTCATCAAGGAAGTCCATATGACCCAGCAATCCTACTACTTGGCATATACCCTGAAAAAACCATTACTCAGAAAGACACATGTACCTTGATGTTCATTGCAGCACTGTTTATAATAGCCAGGACATGGAAGCAGTTTAGATGCCCATCAACAGATTAATGGATAAAGATGTGGTACATATTCATAATAGAATATTACTCAGCCATAAAAAGGAATGAATTGAATCAGTTAAAGTGATGTGGATGAACCTACAGCCTGTCATACTGAGTGAAGTAAATCAGAAAATAAATGGCTATCTTTCCAAGGTGTGAGCATTTCATATACTCTGCTTATTTCGATACTGGTGCCTTAAAGAATAATCTTTTAATAAATTATTCTGTGCCAAGTGAATAGCCATATGGATAAAAATGAACTTTGACTTCTATACACTAAAGCCAATCCTAGTTGCCTTAGATTAGAATGTCAGAAAAAACGTGGGGCAAAAGAAACTCTCTCATACACAATTTGTGGGAATTTGTTTTGGTGAAGTCAAACTAGAAAACTGACATTGCATCTTAGAGTTAAATATACACAATCCTTCAGTTCAGTTCAGTTCATTCACTCAGTCATGTCCAACTCTTTGCGACCCCATGGACCACAGCACACCAGGCCTCCCTGTCCATTACCAACTCCTGGAGTTAAGCCAAACTCGTGTCCATTGAATCTGTGATGCCATCCAACTGTCTCATCCTCTGTCGTCTCCTTCTCCTCCTGCCTTCAATCTTTCCCAGCATCAGGGTCTTTTCAAATGAGACAGCTCTTCGCATCAGGTGGCCATAGTATTGGAGTTTCAACTTCAGCATCAGTCCTTCCAATGAACGCTCAGGACTGATCTCCTTTAGGATGGACTGGTTGGAACTCCTTGCAGTCCAAGAGATTCTCAAGAGTCTTCCTCAACACCACAGTTCAAAAGCATCAGTTCTTCAGTGCTCAGCTTTCTTTATAGTCCAACTCTCACATCCACACATGACTACTGGAGAAACCATTACCTTGACTAGATATGCAGATGACACCACCCTTTCGGCAGAAAGTGAAGAAGAACTAAAGAGCTTCCTGATGAAAGTGAAAGAGGAGAGTGAAAAAGTTGGCTTAAAGCTCAACATTCTGAAAACGAAGATCATGGCATCTGGTCCCATCATTTCATGGAAAATAGATGGGGAAACAGTGGAAACAGTGGCTGACTTTATGTTTTTCAGCTCCAAAATCACTGCAGATGGTGACTGCAGTCAGGAAATTAAAAGATGCTGTTCCTTGGAAGAAAAGCTATGACCAACATATACAGCATATTAAAAAGCAGAGATGAGACTTTGCCAACAAAGGTCTGTCTAGTCAAAGCTATGGTTTTTCCTGTGGTCATGTATAGATGTGAGAGTTGGGATATAAAGAAAGCTGAGCATTGAAGAATTGATGGTTTTGAAATGTGGAGTTGGAGAAGACCCTTGAGAGTCTCTTGGATTGTAAGGAGATCCAACCAGTTCATCCTAAAGGAAATCTGTCCTAAGTGTTCATTAGAAGGACTAATATTGAAGCTGAAACTCCAATGCTTTGGCCACCTGATGTGAAGAACTGACTCATTTGAAAAGACCCTGATGATAGGAAAGATTGAAGGCAGGAGGAGAAGGGGACAACAGAGGATGAGATGGTTGGATGGCATCACTGATTCAATGGACATGAGTTTTGTAAACTCTGGCAGTTTGTGATGGACAGGGAGTCCTGGCATGCTGCGGTCCATGGGTTCACAAAGAGTCGGACACAACTGAGCAACTGAACTGAACTGACTAGACGGAGTTTGCAAAGTAATGTCTCTGCTTTTTAATATTATATCTAGGTTGGTCATAACTTTCTTTCCAAGGAGTAAGTGTTTTTTAATTTCATGGCTGCAATTACCGCTGGCAGTGATTTTGGAGCCCCCCAAGATAAAACTCTGACACTGTTTCTACTGTTTCCCCATCTATTTCCCATGAAGTGATGGGACCGGATGCCATGATCTTCGTTTTCTGAATGTTGAGCTTTAAGCCAACTTTTTCACTTTCCTCTTTCACTTTCCTCAAGAGGCTCTTTAGATCCTCTTCACTTTCTGCCATAATGGTGGTGTCATCTGCATATCTGAGGTTATTGAGATTTCTCCCAGTAATCTTGTTTCCAGCTTGTGCTTCATCCAGCCAGCGTTTCTCATGATGTACTCTGCATATAAGTTAAATAAGCAGGCTGACAATATACAGCCTTGATGTGCTTCTTTGCCTATTTGGGACCAAACTGTCATTCCATGAAGTCCAACAATCCCATTCATAGGTATTTACACCCAAACATCCACACATAGGCACAAATCATGAGCATGTATAGCAAAGTTAATTACTTTAGTGGAAGAAAAAAAAAAAACAAAACAAAACAGCTCCAGTGTACTTCTGTATTAGAAGAGTTAAAACATGTTTTGTGTTCATACAATTGGTATCATATGAATGATGAAAATGAATCAATGAATCTTGCATTTAACAAGATAGATGAACAGGCAAATATAATTGTTGAACAAAAGAAACTTAACCCAAGGGATTAATACCTGTATGGCCTGATTGATATTAAGCTCAAAAAGAGGCAAAACTGATCTATGCTTTTAGAAATCAGCGTAGTCATGATATTTAAGATAGAGACAAGAGACAAGCTTCTGTAGTTGTTGGTTAATTTCTTTATCTGTGTGAGGAATGCTCAGGCACATTCGCTCACTGACAATCCTTTAAAGTGTAGATTTGTGCATTTTTTCAGAATGAGTTTTAGATGTCATTAAAGATATTAATGTGTATCTACATGCTTATTATATAAACTATGTATATATATATTTATTTATATATTTTATGTGTTAGGATACAACACTGAACAGGAACAAAAAGGATTTCTATAATTCTGGAATATATTTTCTTACAATCTTTCCCTTTATTGAGATATAGTTAACATATAATCTTCAGTAAGGTTAAGGTATACATTGTGTCTATTTGACACATTGATATATTGCAAAATGATTACCACTATTGTGCTAGCTAACATTTCCATCATCTTACAAAACTACTATTTCTCTTTTTGTGATGAGAACATTTAATATTTACTTTCTTAGCATCTTGTAAGTATATATACTCTAGTATTAACTATAATCACCATGAAATAAATTTTTCTGAGTCCTCAAGTTTTATATTACCTTAGAATATTTAAAAAATTGTGTTGGTCCCTCAGGCCTTTACATACACAGTAAAAGAAAAAGAAAGCCTTCTTTATAAAGTTTATTTTGGACCATCTTAACAATTCTAAACACAGAACTTAAAGCTATTTAAAGGCTTATACGTTTTTGATTTTTGTATTCTCAATGACTTCTAGAATAGCTAGTTTATTCACACTTTTTGAATAAACCAAAAGCTTGTACCATAGTGCTTCCTACCACATGCAAGTGTTTCATTTGACTTTATGCTAGAAAAGGCAACTATTCAAATGAGCTGTATTTTTAAAAGAAAACATTAATGTGCAAAAGGCATGCATCTTATTAAATAAAATGCTTATTGAATATAAAATTATTTATATAATATCAAGATTCTGTAAAACTGTTCTGTCTTGAAATAATTATAATTTTTGGATCAGTAATGCATATTCATCAGTTTACTAAGTAGTTTGTAATTCTTATTTCCCTTAAACACAAAGTATGTTCTTCCCCCAAAGACTATTGGTTGTAACTCAGGCATTTTTAGGCAACCTATTTTCAGGCACTGAATAAAATGCAAAAAAGCAGCACAACTGCTAAACTCAATAATGAGTGGCACAATTCTATATTATCTATTTATTTTAGATAAATATTAAAATATTTTAAAATATTAAAATATTATCTATTTATTTTACACTGAGTCCAAGTGAGCAAATACACAAACAAAAAGATCATTTCAATAAGGAAGTGTGTTGAAATTTATAGAGTAATGCTTTTGGAAAAATATACAAAGCAATATGCCGTATGTTGGTAATAGCTGAACATTAGCTAAAATATTTTTACTTTATATGAACACTTGATTTTGTTTTGTAATATCTGGGGAATATGCTTTAATTTATTTATATACTTAGAAGTACATCATGCTGGTACTGTTCGCTGGTATTCCCCCACCCATGTATCCCCTTTCCAGCAATTTAAAGTTGGTTTAAATCAACAAGGAAGTCCAGTTATCCTTTAGTAGATACTTATTTTTCTAGTTAATAAAGCTTTACACAAGTAAATATAATTTAGGAGTGCAAAATAAATGATTGAGAAGTTATCCATATCTTTTAGTTTTTTACTTTTTTAAATGAATACATCCATTTATTTTAAGTAACAGATTTTAAGTTGTAATTCTACTTAGCAAAGACAAACATGTATACTGAAAGTCCTATTTTATTTTTCAAAAGATTTTATATTTAGTTCTCTAAAATGATCAACTAAAGAATCCAGATGGATGGTAGGAATTTATTTCATTATTTTTTGTGACTCACACTTAAAATTGCTCATTACCATTTTGCCCTTTTATAAAGAACAATTAAAAAAGACATATGAGTCTTGTTTTTACCAAACAGTTGAATGACAAGAATTCACTTGTCAGTTTCTTCAAAATGATTTTAATAAATTATACATTCAGTGACTGCTTTTGCCATTTCTTGAAGTAGTAAATCAATCTGTCACTTTTAGTTTATCCTTGTTGTTGTTGTTCAGCCTCTAAGTCTTGTCTGACTCTTTGTGACCCCATGGATTGTAGCTGATGTTCTCCAGGCAAGAATATTGGAGTGGGTTGGCCTTTCCTTCTCCAGGGGATCTTCCCAAACCAGCGCTTGAACCCAAGTTCCCTGCACTTTACCACTGAGCCATCAGGTCTTAGGAGGTAATTATCTGCAGTAGCTACCATTAGTTAACTAGCTAGCATACAATTTTTTCTACCTAAATGTAATCTTGTTTGGGACCTACTCCTGACCCAACAGTTGATAGATCTCATGGTAATAATAAACATAACTGTAATAGCTGTGCTATGGAGTGCTTATGCATGCCAGGCCAATTTTATGCACTATAAATTTAGTTAATCCTTGAAAACTCTATGAGACACTCTGCACCATGCTTAGTTGCTCAGTCATGTCCAACTCTTTGTGACCCCATGGACTCTAGCCCACCAGGCTCCTCTGTCCATGAGGATTTCCCAGGCAAGAAGTTTGGAGTGGATGGCTACTTCATCCTCTAAAAGGTTTGCCAGGCTCAATACAAATCCTAAACACAGAGGAGAACTATAGTGGTTTAGAGAAGTCTTGTATTTATTGAGAATACTCTCTGCGGTAAGGAAGCTTTGAGTGCATACTCTGCCAAACAATGCAATCAGCAGATATAGTAAAATACTCAATATAAAAGATGTTCTAGGGGTACTGAGAAATGAGACTACAAGTTAATGTATTCAATATGAGTCCATGTGGGCTCACTATACATGGCTGTGGGTTCGTACTGCTATTTACACAAAGACAGGTCCATTTAAACACATATATATCTGTTCATTTTATATTTAACCACATGGCACTGTCATGCACTTGTACCTGTTTCACATAATAATCATAATATTCATGAATAGTAATGCTATTATATTAATGTATGCTGTGTGCTGGGCTTAGTCACTCAGTCATGTTCAACTCTTTGTGACCCCATGGACTATAGCCCCCCAGGCTCCTCTGTCCATGGAGATTCTCCAGGCAAGAGTACTGGAGTGGATTGCCATGCCCTCCTCCAGGGGATCTTCCCAACCCAGGGATTGAACCTGGGTCTCTGGCATTGCAGGCAGATTCTTTACCAGTTGAGCTACCAGGAAAGCCCATATAAATGTATAATAATATATCATTATTGTATAATGTTAATTTATGAAAAAGTTGTCTTCTTCCCAGGTGACTCTGGTAAACAGTCTGCCTGCCTGCTAATGCAAGAGACACAAGAGATGAGGGTTGGATTCATGGGTTAGGAAGATCCCCTGGAGTGGTAAATGGCAACCCACTCCAGTATTCTTGCCTGGAAAATCCAATGGACAGAGGAGCCTTACAGGCTACTGTTCATGGGGTCGCAGAGTTGGACATGACTTACCAACGGAACACACACATGTGAAAAAGTTTCTATAAACATTCTAATACAAGTTTAAGGGAAATCTTTTCTTATTTCTCAAGTAAGCATCTAGAAGTAGAATTGCTGAGTCATGCAGTATATGAGTGTTCAACTTCAAAATAAATTGCCAAATTATTTACCAAAGTGCTTCTAACCAGCAATTTATGATGGTTCCAGGTTTTCATTATATAATAGAATACTAAATTTAGATATATACTGCTAAAGTTGTTTTAACTTAATGAATATTCAAGATCTAGACATCTTTAGATACATTTGACTAGACCACAAAAAAAGTACATAATACCTTCCATGAAAATGCCCTCAGACCTAACTGCTACAGTGAATATTATTAGATGTTCAAAAAGCATTCTTAGGACTTTATATGTCATCTCATAATTTTAAAGTAGGTTCATGTGGTTTTACTTTTAGAGTTCTTCACACAGCTATATTTGTTATATTTTTACTTTTAGGTAATATATTTGATTTATTCAAATTTTCCTCAAAGCCTTATAAATGCTGAAATTTTGTGCTCTAAGTACAAAATAAATTGAAAATATTAAGAGGAAAACAAAACAAGTGCATCTTGGAGTTTTGTAGTGGTACAAACTTCTAAAAATACTTTTAATTATCATTTTTAAAAATTCTTAAACTGTGAAATTTGATGAAACTGTAAGATCTTTATGATAAACCAGAAACTTTTTCTAAAATGTATTTATTACAAATCAAATGCACCTGGTAGTGTGGGAAAAACATAAGAGAATAAATGGCTTTTAATCACCAGTAGTATTGTATTGGTTGGGCCACTTTCCCCCTTACCTTTGTTCTACATCAGGAGGGTAGTCAACCAGTGTTCTTTACCCACAGGGTGGCTATTGCCCTTTATTCTTATGAGGGATTGATTCCTCCAAGTCAGGAGCCCAACAATTCAATTGAACTTTCAGCTGAAAGTTCTCATGAGATTTTCCAGACTGCTCTGCAACAATGACATCTTGCTGACCTTTTCAGTAATCTGTAATTGGGCTATGTGGACATTTTTTTTTTTTTTCTTTCAGATTTCTCAGTTTTGACAAATACATAAAGAGAATCTTTTAAAGGTTACAGAGATTTTAAGGGTAAGACAGTGAGCTCACATAAGCAAAACATTTTACACTAATGATCAATGTAGATCACTAAGAAATGGTTTTATAATAAGAAAAAAGTTTTGGACTATCATATCTGACTCTTACTATTTAGAATTTACTTCTGAGAACTTTTACATGATTATAACAACTGACTGGAAATTCTTCATTTATAATTATATATTTGGAATGTTAGTGGGTTAGACTTCTTGGAAATGTAGCATTAAAAGAATTTTTGTGCATAGAGTGCATAACCTTTTTTGTTTTAAATAAGTATATTATACAACTCTCTTTTTTCCTTTGCAATGTAATCTGCAAATTAGAGCAGATATATTTAACTTCTGTTTGCCTTTTTATTTTTTGAGATGTGGAAACTTTCAAATGGAGTTAAGAGTCCTAAATTATAGTAGAAATAGAATAAGAATCCCAGGTATTTCAATTCAAACTTTCCTCCCCTTTTATTCTTTCTATTGTCAAATCATTATAAAAGATTAATACATTGGGTTTGGAGAAAGATGTGACTATTAAAAACTACTTATGGAATTGTTGCTAAGCTTTGAAGCTGAAAATTGTGTGACTATTTCATCCTCTGACATTTAGTTCTGAATCAATTTACTGAACTTTTCAGGACTTAGGACTAAAAGGAGTTTGCATATGGTAGAGAGAGGTCCTAGAAAGTTCTAACACAGACAAAACTTGGGAGCTATTCTTAAAATCACATTGCCAATTATAATAAAAAGTATTAATATTTTCTTGATCTATTTATTCATCCATTCATAAATATTTATTGACTTTCCAGCATATGTCTCTCTTTTTTTTCTACATCTTTGTATACAAATTTCCAACTCCCATTGCAAAGAATGGGGAAACATTATAAGCATCATAATTAAACAAAATAGATGGAGTAGTATGTAGGAACAATAATAGGGTAAGGAAGGAGGATAAAGAAAATTGGAAGATCTGTAATTTTATACTTGATACCCTGGAAAGTCCTCTATGAAAATGTTATAAAGGAATAAAGACCTGGAGGAGAAAAGTGAGTCAGCCTTACAAATATTTGGTGGACTAGCACTGAAAGGAGAAGAACACAAGTCACAAAGGCTGAGGCAGAGGTGATGTTTAGGTATTGGAGATATGTTTTGAAAGAAAAGCTGACTGAATTTGCAAACGATTGGACATGACGTGTGAAAAAATAAAGGAAAGCAGTAAAGAATGCACAAGTTTTGGGTTTCAGAAATTGGGAGAATAGAATTGCCATTAACCATTATGGGAAAGACTTTCCATGGTTACTGCTGTATTTTTAATTCAAGACCTCCTAATTATTCATCAGGAGGCTACACTCCCAAACTCTATCCTTCCCACTCCAGTTTTCCTCTTTCTAAAGCATGTCTGATCTTATCATGCCTATGTTTAAAATCTTTAAATAACTCTTTAAATTTTTATTTATATTGGACTACAATTGATTTACAATGCTGTGTTAGTTTCAGATGTACCACAAAGTGATTCAGACACATATTTTGTTGTTGAATGTCGTTCAGTTACTAAGTCGGGCTCAACTCGTGGTGACACCATGGAATGTACCACGCCAGTCTCCTCTGCCCTCCATTATCCCCTGGAGTGTGCTCAGATTCATGTCCATTGAGTTGGTGATGCTATCTAACCATCTAGTGTTCTGCTGCCCATTTCTCCTTTTGACTTCAATCAGATACTTGTGTGTGTGTGTGTGTGTATAATTTCCATTTATTTTCCTATTTAGCTTATTATAGAATATTGAGTAGAGGTCACTGTGCTATGCAGTAGGTCCTTGTTGGTTACCTATTTTAAATATGGTAGAGTGTTTATGTCAATCCCAGACTCTTAATTTGTCATCCGTCCTTCCCCTTTGGTAACAAGTTTATTTTTTAGATCTGTGAGTCTGTTTATGTTTTGTAAATAAGTTCATTTGCATCCCTTTTTTAGATTCCTCACACAGTCAATATCACATAATACAATCCATTCAAAAAATGGGCAGAGGACCTAAATAGACACTTCTCCAAAGAAGAGATACAGATTGTCAAGAGGCACATGAGAAGATGCCCAACATTGCTAATTATTCGAGAAATACAAATCAAGTCTACAATGAGGTCCCACCTCATGCCAGTCAGAAAAGCCATCATCAAAAAGTCTACAAACAATAAATCCTGGGGAAGGTTTGGGGAAAAGGGAATCCTCTGCACTGTTGGTGAGAACGCAGCCACTATGGGGAACAGTATGGAGGTTCCTTAAAAAAATAAAAATAGAGCTATCATATGACACAGTAATCCCATTCCTGGGCATATATCCGGAGAAAACTATGGTTCAGAAGCATGAATTCACCCTCCATTCAATAACTTTTTTTTTCCGTTTTTTTTTTTTAATTTTTATTTTTACTTTATTTTACTTTACAATACTGTATTGGTTTTGCCATACATTGACATGAATCCACCACGGGTGTACATGTGTTCCCAAACATGAACCCCCCTCCCACCTCCCTCCCCACAACATCCCTCTGGGTCATCCCCGTGCACCAGCCCCAAGCATGCTGTATCCTGCATCAGACATAGACTGGCGATTAGATTCTTACATGATAGTTTACATGTTTCAATGCCACTCTCCCAAATCATCCCACCCTCTCCCTCTCCCTCTGAGTCCAAAAGTCCACACTACACATCTGTTTAAGTGAATGTGGTCAAAGATTCAAACTCTCTTTTGGTTTTGTGACTTTAATCTGTTCAGATAATATCTTTATTTCATTTTTTTACTTAATTCAACTCTCTTTCTTCTTTCTTCCTTCTTCCTTATTTAACTTTTATTTTCTTTCAAGACCCAAATGTGGCTCTTACTCCTTCAGCAAAATTCCCCTAAGTTTCTAAAATACAGCAATCATAAAGCATATTATCCTGTACTGCACTTTTCCTTTGATTTATATTACTTAAAAATTCTATTGAAATGTATAGTTATATGCAACAATGTTTTAAGATACAAGATTCTCCTGGGCTACAAAGAAAGCCACCAGCTTATTTATATGTAAAGCTTTTTTTTTGCTACTTAAAAACGTGTACTCTTGTAACTGTAAATCCTGTAATTTCCTTTGATGTGTTTCAAAGCTTTGTATAAATGACATCAGTGTAAGAAATTGTGTTAGTTATCTAATATTGTCTAATATATCACCTTATTCTTAGTGACTCAAAGCAACAATGATCATTTATTATCTCTTACAATGTGTTCAGTTCAGTTCAGTTCAGTTCAGTCGCTCAGTCGTGTCCGACTCTTTGTGACCCCATGAATTGTAGCATGCCAGGCCTCCCTGTCCATCACCATCTCCAAGAGTTCACTCAGATTCACATCCATCGAGTAAGTGATGCCATCCAGCCATTTCATCCTCTGCCGTCCCCTTCTCCTTCTGCCCCCAATCCCTCCCAGCATCAGAGTCTTTTCCAGTGAGTCAACTCTTCGCATGAGGTGGCCAAAGTACTGGAGCTTCAGCTTTAGCATCATTCCTTCCAAAGAAATCCCAGGGCTGATCTCCTTCAGAATGGACTGGTTGGATCTCCTTGCAGTCCAAGGGACTCTCAAGAGTCTCCTCCAACACCACAGTTCAAAAGCATCAATTCTTCGGCGCTTAGCTTTCTTCACAGTCCAACTTTCACATCCGTACATGACTACAGGAAAAACCATAGCCTTGACTAGACGGACCTTAGTTGGCAAAGTAATGTCTCTGCTTTTGAATATGCTATCTAGGTTGGTCATAACTTTTCTTCCAAGGAGTAAGTGTCTTTTAATTTCATGGCTGCAGTCACCATCTGCAGTGATTTTGGAGCCCCCCCTTCCCCCCCCCCCCACACACACAAAAGTCTGACACTGTTTCCACAGTTTCTTCATCTATTTCCTATGAAGTGATGGGATCGGATGCCATGATCTTAGATTTCTGAATGTTGAGCTTTAAGCCAACTTTTTCACTCTCCTCTTTCACTTTCATCAAGAGGCTTTTTAGTTCCTCTTCACTTTCTGCCATAAGGGTGGTGTCATCGGCATATCTGAGGTTATTGATATTTCTCCCGGCAATCTTGATTCCAGCTTGTGTTTCTTCTAGTCCAGCGTTTCTCATGATGTACTCTGCATAGAAGTTAAACAAGCAGGGTGACAATATACAGCCTTGATGTACTCCTTTTCCTGAACCAGTCTGTTGTTCCATGTCCAGTTCTAACTGTTGCTTCCTTATCTGCATACAGATTTCTCAAGAGGCAGGTCAGGTGGTCTGGTATTCCAATCTCTCTCAGAATTTTCCACAATTTACGATGTGTAGGGGTTATGAATTCAGGGAGAATTCAGTGGAAGAAATTGTGGTTTAGAGTTTCTTATGAATTTGATGTTATTTAAAGGCCAAACTAAGTCCAGAGGATCTAATTTATATGGCTGATGAATGGCTTCTCCAAGCAAGCTTCACGAAGTATGCAGAAGCCAGATTCTTCCAGAGTGGCTGAATCAAGAGTAACCAACATGGAAGCCTCTATGCCTTGATCACACATTACTGTGTTTGCCTATTCAGGTCTTTCAATAGTCTTAATAAGGTTTATGTGTATTAGATTACATTAGGCATCCAGCCATGATTCTGTGTAGGAGAAGACTACTCACATTTGTAAATATCAGTAGACTGAGATCATTGTCAACTGATCTACTGTTCTTGGAGGAAGAATATTATAGATTTCCCTCTAGGCTCCAGTAATTTACATCTTCCCATGTTCAAAATACTCTCACCCACAGAGGGGGGTGTAGCTCAGTAGTAGAGCATTTGACTACAAAATACTCTCACCCTTATCCAAAACTCCCAAAGTCTCATCTGATTACATCAACTCCAACTCTAGAGTCTCACCATCGAAAGTAGACCAGGCATGGTTATGTGTTGTTTATAGTTTTATCAAGTGTACTCCCTTTAGGTCAAAAGACTTGTAAAATAATGCAATAAATTATCTGCCATCCTGGGTGTTGTGCAGTCAATATATTATGCTACAGTTATAGAACAAGAGTAGGATTAATTACTGTAATTCTATAAATATTCTCATCCTAAAAAGAGAAACACAAGAGACACACAGGAGTTGCTATTCTATAACAATTTTTGAAACCCTGAATTTGGCATTTCTTGGTACTGCCTTGATTAGGACTCAGTCCTGCTACTCTTTGGTAATAGTTCACCATATCTCTTGGTTCCATCCTTTAGGGTTCCACCTTCTCAACTCTTAGGTTTTTTTTTTTTTTTTCTTATCAGTGATATCCCACATTTATAAATGAGTAGTATTATGGACAAAAAATTATTATTCAATATAAGAAAAAAGAATTTTATTCTAGTCAACCTAAGGATTATGACTCAGAAGAAAGTCTTTTGGGAAAGTCTGAGGATTGTTCTGAAGTGGTAAAGGGGAAAATCAGTGCATGTATGATTTGGGGTAGGGGGTACATGCATTCAATTACACATCTTAGTAGAAGGCCATTACTATTTGTGGGGGCCAGCTATCTTAGTTAATGGTTTAGGTGCTTTTCTTAGTATAGCAAGATGTAAGAAACTGGGTCCATAAAATTTTTTTTTCAGATAATCTTTACTATCTGTAGCAGTTTTCCCAGAGCACAAAGTGATTCTGATTCTTATCTCATTTTGGGGGGATTCTTACATCACCCCAGATTGCTTTCAGAGTGTATTATAGATCAGCAACTGTGTTGGCCAGGAATGATTCTTGTAGAGCTGAATGGTGGGCAACATTCCTTATTTACAATGCCCTTCCTTTTAGTTTTAATTTTGATCAAGATTTGGGAAATATTTGTCCCATGGCCCTAGAACTCCTCATGGTAGGCCACTCAGGCTCTTCAGTTAAGTGTAGCCAAAGGCCTCTGGACATACCTATCCTACTGTTATGTTCAGGAAAAGGCACCCTCTTGTTGCTTCTTTCCATATCATTGAGCTAATAAAATTATACATTTGGTCAATTGTTTCAACTTGCTTAGGCATCGTCACTTTTACTGATGGCTGAGTCACACATGTGGTAATGCAAGACACAATAACTTGTAAAATATGTAGATTACAAGTAATGTATCTAGTAAGTTTAACAACCACGTATTAGTGAAAGTTGCTCAGTTGTGTCTGACTCTTTGTGACCCCATGGGCTATAGAGCCCATGGAATTCTCTAGGCCAGAATACTAGAGTGGGTAGCCTTTCCCTTCTCCAGGGGATCTTCCTAACCCAAGGATTGAAACCAGGTCTACCCACATTACGGGTGGATTCTTTACCAGCTGAGCCAAAAGGGAAGACCAATAACCATGTAAGTACGTATTTAAGCTAAAAACTTTTATTAGGTGAAGCCCAATACATCCCCAAGCCATCTGATGCAGTATGTTCTGCACCTATTTTTCTCTTTCAGGGAAATGATATACTGGCACTATACATAAAATTCACCAAAGATATACAAGGCAAGTGGCACATCATCATGACCCTTTACAGGATTGAAAAAGGAATGTTATCGTCTAGGGAGACTGATGTCTGGTGCCCAAGGAAGAAAAATGTATCTTTATGTTTGAGCAAATATTTCTGTCATGGGGATATCTGGTTAAGATTTTCTTGTTTTAAAATGTGGATTTTATTTCATTGATATCACAGTACAGTAGAGCTGCTATGTATAATAGAACATCATGGACCAGATAGCTTATCAACAACAGAAATTTATTTCCCCCTGTCCTGGCGACTGGGAATTCCACGAGCAAGATTTGTCAGCTTTAATGTCCGGTGAAAGCCTGCTTCCTGATCCACAATTTGCTGTCTTCTTGCTGTGTCCTCACATAGTGGATGTGGCAAGAGGTTTTTTTTTTTTAATAAGGGCACTAATCCATTCATGAGAGATCTACTTTCATAATCTTATCACCTCCAGTTGCTATCTTCAAATACCATCATGTTGAAAATTAAGTTTTAACTTAAAAATTTGGGAGGACACACATATTCACTCTGTAGTAGTACATTCCTTACACTACTTTCTGTCTGTAGAAGTTTGGGGTTCCAAGACCTATTTTCATTTGGGATATGTCTGCTTTTTTACAGTCCAAGCCAATAAAATTTTATTAAAAAGATTATACATCTCTTGAATATTTCTGAGTTTATTCATTTGTTAAAAGACAATGTTAACATATTCCTCTGGAGAAAGCCCTTCTCTACCCCAGATTTCTGCTGAGAATTCAGAGGGACAACTCTCCCTGCATTCTTAGCTGTATGGTTTAAGTGAGAAGATACAGATGGCACATATTTAAAATGTTCTAAAGGCTGAGAGACTCCCAGAATGACAAGTACTTATTGAGGCTTTCTCTTTTTAGAAACCTGGTTAAATGTATCTAAATAAAATATATTACCTAAGTGAGGGGTGCTGGAGAGACTTGAGAGTCCCTTGGACTGCAAGGAGATCCAACTAGTCAATCCTAAAGGAGATCAACCCTGAATATTCATTGGAAGTAATGATGCTGAAGCTGATGCTCTAATGCTTTGGCCGTCTAATCACAGCCAACTCATTAGAAAAGACTCTGATCCTAGAAAATATTGAAGGCAAAAGAAGGGACAGCAGAGGATGAGATGATTAGATAGCATTCCCTGACTCAAAGGATGTGAATTTGAGCAAACTCTGGAAGATATTGGAGAATAGAGGAACCTAGCATGTTGCAGTTTATGGGGTTGCAAAGAGTCCAACACAACTTAGTGGCTGAACAAGAACAAAAGTAAGTGAATATCCCAGAATCAAAGCATAAATGATATATAAGGAAAGAAAAGTTACTTAAGGAAAGTATATATATGACTGGAAAATTTAAATTTTGAAAGCAAAGAGGAAGGGAATTTTTTAGTCTTGGAGTTTGTGTGTATGTGTGAATGCATGTGTGTGTGTGTGTGTGTGTGTGTGTGTGAAGATGATGATGGGGAAAAATGATGAAATAACATTAGAATACTCAAACATTAGTTTGTTTCTGTTCAGTCACTCAGTCATGCCTGACTCTTTGCAACCCCATGGAGTGCAGCACGCCAGGCTTCCCTCCCAGAGCTTGCTCAAGCTCATGTTCATCGAGTTGGGGATGCAATCCAACCATATCATCCTCTGTCAGCCCCTATTCCTCTTGCCTTTAATCTTTCCCAGCATCAGGGTCTTTTCCAATGAGTCAGTTCTTCACATCTGGTGGCCAAAGTATTGGAGCTTCAGCTTCAGAATTAGTCCCGCCAATGAATGTTCAGTACTGATTTCCTTTAGGATTGACTGGTTTGATCTCCTTGCATTCCAAGGGATTCTCAAGAATCTTCTCCAACACCACAGTTCAAAAGCATCAATTTTTCAGCACTCAGCTTTCTGTATAGTCCAGCTCTCACTTCCATACATGACTACTGGAAAAGCTATAGCTTTGACTAGATGGACCTTTGTTGGCAAAGTACTGTCTCTACTTTTAAATACTCTGTCTATGTTTGGCAAGGTTTTTCTTCCAAGGAGCAAGTGTCTTTTAATTTCATGGTTTCAGTCACCATCTTCAGTGATTTTGGAGGCCCGAAAAATAAAAGTCTCTCACTGTTTCCATTGTTTCCCCATCTATTTGCCATGAAGTGATAGGACTGGATGCTGTGATCTTAGTTTTCTGAATGCTGAGTTTTAAGCCAACTTTTTCACTCTCTTCTTTCACTTTCATCAAGAGGCTCTTTTGTTGCTCTTTGCTTTCTGCCATAAGGGTGGTGTCATCTGCATATCTGAGGTTATTGATATTTCTCCTGGCAATCTTGATCCAGCTTCTGCTTTATACAGCCTAGCATTTAGTATGATTGTACTCTGCATAGAAGTTAAATAAGCAGGGTGACAATATACGGCCTTGACATACTCCTTTCCCAATTTGGAGCCAGTTGTTCCATTTTCAGTTCTAACTGTTGCTTCTTGACCTGCATACAGGCTTTCTCAGGAGCCAGGTAAGGTGGTCTGGTATTCCCATCTCTTAAAGAATTTTCCACAGTTTGTTGTGATCCACTCAGTTAAAAGCTTTAATATAGTCAATGAAGCAGAAGTAGTTGTTCTGGAATTTTCTTGCTTTTTCTATGATCTGACAGATGTTGGCAATTTGATCTCTGGTTCCTCTGCCTTTTCTAAATCCAGCTTGAACATCTGGAAGTTCTTGTTTCACATACTCAAGAGTAAAACTTATTTATTTTCAGTTTCTCTGTAAAGGTTGTGGGAAATCTCCACTTGCATCAGTTATGGGACAATTATAGAGATCCAAGTGCTCTAATTTATAGCTAAACTCATAAAATGCCTTAAGTTTAACAAAATAAAGGACCAATTATTTTTCCATTTTTTTTTGTACCAAAGCCTCTCTGAATTAGACATTTATGGCTCAAAAGACACTAATTAAAATTATCCAGAGAAGTTTTATTTGTCTGTCTATTTTTGAGGCAAATATAGACAGTAGCAAGAAATTATTTTATCTATGAGTATTTCAATATATTGTAAATAATTTTCCTCCTCTATAATTAGTATGCAAATATCAAAATTACAAATGAATGAATAAAATTACAAGATGAAATAAGCATGAAAACTGGTTTAATAACCTCAGCTATCAAACTAATTGTGGATAACTGGAAACACTTCATTCAGAACTATTTTATTGAGTGATTAAATGTGATTTGCATAATTCTCTTTTAGAGTAAAAATAGGTCTGAAATTCTCCATAAAATGAAAGCAGAAAAGCACATCTGAACCAAATATTTGACACAGAAGTGTGGGAGAGTAAAATTTTCATTTTATACTATTTAATGGAAAAATATATCTAAATCAATTTATTCCACATGTATATTTTTCTAGGCATTAAATCATCCACTCCTTCAGCAAATATTTTGAACTAACTCTTTGCCAGATTTCAGCATGCAAATTCTAATATAATTTCCAAAATTCAAATTAGCCTCATTGAAAGAGATGATCCATAAACATTCTACATGTAGTTAAAATTTTGAAAGCCAAAAATGTGTTGAGTAGTCCAACTATTGGAAATGAATAATTTATTTTATAGTTAGAATTTAAAAGTCTTTAATAGAATAATAGACTTTACAATATTGGACCACTTTAATTGCACACTGAGTAATACTCAGGAGAGGATAAATCATGCCAAAGGATAGGAAATACGTTTCTAAGTCTTTTCAGATATTTGACCCTGTCTCAGCCATGGAAAATGAATGAACACATCTCTATTTGCATGCTGATTTTATTAATATAAACACTTTTCTTCTAGATTAATTATCTAAAGTAGAACAAACATTCTGAGAATACCAGTTGGAACAGACGACATTTTTTACATATCCAAGTTAATAAGGTTTACCCTTGCTCTATATTAGGTGGAATTCTGAAGTAGTTTCCTGACAATATCATGTACTTTTTTTAGTCTAACTCTGAAAAGAAATTATTGAACTTTAATGTACAGGGATATGAATGGTTATTTTCAAAGTTTTAAAGAAATCATATCACAACAGGAAAAACTAAGGAAGAAAATAATGAAAGTACACAAGTTTAGCATCAGTCATCATATATATCAGTGTTCTTTATTTGTTTAGTAATAGTTAAAGTAACTATAATTTTCAATTACTTCATGTTGAAAGGCATTAATCTAAGCGCTAGAAGTCTCTTTAACCCTGTGGTTTGATCATTTGATCTTTATTTTGCAGATGAGAAATTGAATCTTAGATGAATTAAGGGTGCTGCCCAAGTCTCCATGGGCAATATACTGTAAAATTGGATTTCAATTGAGACTGAAGGCAAAACAATTAGGCCACACTTATGGACGGGTTGGGGCTTCTCTGGTGGCTCAGTGATAAAGACTACACCTGTGAATGCAGAAGACATGGGCTCAATCCCTGGGTCAGTAAGATCCCCTGGAGGAGGAAATGGCAATCCACTTCAGTATTTTTGCCTGGGACAAAAGGAGCTTGGCAGGCTACAATCCATGGGCTTGCAAGAGAGTTAGGCGGGACTTAGCAACTAAACAACAACAAGAACAGTTCCGGGTTTTGCAAAACCTGAAGCAGAGAGAATTTTGAGGTTCACTTTATGAAAAGTAAAAACACTGAATTAGATATCTCACCATGCATTATGACCTCTGGACTTGAACTTTCAGCTCATGACTCTGGGTAATTTGGCACAGGAAGCAGTAAGAGTGCTACCAGAATCATGCTTCCTGTGGGGTGACTAGCAATTACTTAGGCAAATATAGAGATGGAACAGACGGTAAATATTCTGCTTGCTAATGCAGGAGACCTGGATTTGATTCCTGTGTTGGGAAGATCTTTTAGCAAAGGGAATGGCAACCCACTAAAGTATTTTTGCCTGGGAAATTCCATGGAGAGAGATGCCTGGCAGGCTACAGTTCATGGGGTCACAAAGAGTCAGACATGACTGAGTGGCTAACACAAACACACACAGAGATAACTACAAGCCACTTCCATCTAGTCCACAATACCTCGAAAGTATGCTTTACTGTGCACTGCACAATACTCCTCGTATATTATTGTTTCATTGTGTTTGTTTTTTTAATTGAAGGGCAATTGCTTTACAGAATTTTGTTGCTTTCTGTCAAACCTCAACATGAATCAACCATAAGGACACATATATCCCCTCCCTTTTGAACCTCCCTCCCATCTCCCTCCCCATCCCATACCTCTAGATTGATACAGAGCCTCTGTTTGAGTTTCCTAAGCCAAACGGCAAATTTCCGTTGGCTATCTCTTTTACACAT